>NC_140942.1:154489599-154839599 GCF_014529385.1 Adiantum capillus-veneris | reverse complement strand
TTGGAAGTTTTTCTTAATCAAATACAACTCATGAATAGTATATAAGTGTGTGTGTGTGTGTGTGTGTGTGTGTGTAGCTATTTTACCTTAGACAATAAGACATAATTGAGCTTTTACATTCAAAAGATAGCTAGTTTTAGAAAAACGAAAAGATAAGTACAGAAGTAACTCAATATTAGAATCATTTTTTGTCATAATAATCAATATCTAATTCTCCTAAATGATTTTCTCATATTAAACTGATCATTTAATGTGCGGAAGTGCCAGGGGAGAAAAAGCTAGAATATTGGTTAAGCTAGCAAACCGGCCACACTAGGGATCCAAAGGAGGGAAAATAGGGATCCAAAGGGGGGGCCATCTGCAAAAGAGCCATGTGCAACAATGGGCTAAAAAGACCCTAAGGTTCAGCCCATTAAGACTTCCAAAATGCTAAGGTTCCAAAATTCAAAGGTTGTGTCCAAAGGGTTAAAGCTTAGGGGGAATTGGATGCTTTGTGTGCTCTCCAAAGTCAACACACATCCCTACACATGGGGGGGCGAGCCCTAAAGGTAGGGGATGAGAGAGAAATCCACACACACACACACACACACACACAAGCCCCCTTTACACAAAGGGAATGAGGGACACATGTCAACTCCCTAGGCCAGATGCCCACAAGGTGTACCCAATTCCTATTGGATGGCCTTAGAGGTGGACCAATGAGAATTAAGCTAGAGTAAATCTAGTGTAATTAATTTAAAAACACTTAATAAAAGAACCAATGAGAATTAAGTCTCCTAAAAGACTATTGGGCAGTCTCCCAAGGGGTCCAATGAGCATTCAAGAGCCCAATGGCTTGCCTGATTTCTATTGGCCAGGAGGCAAAGGGGTCCAATGAGAGTTTAGTTTAATTATTAAATTACCTAAAGCTCTCGTAAAAGGGGAAAGGGGGACACATGTCAAAAGGCTATCACTTATGATGCTTAATATTCATTGGCTTGACTTGGGGAGGGCCAATGAGGCTGGAGCAAGAGCAAATAGCAAGAGGGCTCGCCCAAGAGAGAGAGAGGGGGGGTTGATTTTTGCAAGGCATTATCACACACACAGTGTATGGTGAAGCAAAGATGACTATCTCTTCCCAAGCTTTAATGGAGAGCTCATCACCTACTCCAAGCTTGTGAGATAGAAGCCTACATCAACACACTCTTGGCATGTGGATGCAAATTCAACCAAGAGCCAAGCTTCACTGCATGCTCATCTACTCTACCAAGCTAATTACTAAGCTAAAGCTATGCTAATATGAGTGATTATGTGAGGAGATGTACATCTTTCTCATAAGATACTCCTTCTTCCTCTCAATCTACTCTCATACCCTGCTAGCTCTCACCATCTTCGAAGGTGTGTGAGGTCTTGGGTCTGAGAACGGGGATAATTAAAGTTGTGTTTCTTAAGTTTTTTGCTTAGTGCGTGAAGCTTTCATCTTCATTGCACTAGCTAGTCTTGAAGTAACACAAAGAATTGTATTGTACAATGTCTCTCTTGATGGGAGAAATCATAATACAAAGCCTTTTGGAGGGGGGACCAGCTCCATGCAAATCCGGTCCTCAACTGTTGTCAATAGCTTAATTTCTCTCTCTTTTGAAAGTATTGTTGATGCTATCTAACTAGGTGTTATTCTTTTTGTTGCTCTCTCCACCCAAGCACTCTTGTAATTCTCATTAGGAACCTATTCTAATGAAATGCCCACTATGTTCATGCTCATTTCCGCTACACACAAGCTATTAGGCCATTAAATGTTACATTTTTGTACAATGTTTATAAGAATGAGATCACATTCCAGTATGCAGATAGTAGAAGAACTTCCCAAAATCATAAGTGAGTGTGCAATCCAGTGTAGGTCAGCTTGCCAAAGTTTAAAAAAAACCTCCAAGATAAGACAGAGTCCTTACCTACATCCATCCAAACAAGACAAAAATTCAGTTAGCCTTGGATGTGTTTTACAGGTATCAATGGACCATACCAATTGTTATCCATGTCCATCTTACAAGCTTTTTTAAAAAACTTTACCAAGCTACGTCCATAGATTTTTAGAAAAAGTGTTAATTATTATCCCCCATTTTTTTATCAAAAAAACCAGAGTTTTGAAAGACTATCAGTCTGATTAGAAGGTCATCACTCCTTCTAATCCAAGTGTCAGAATCCACCATCATTTTGAAGTCATTTAGTTCCTAGAAACCCAATCAAGTGTAAAAAGTGAGAAGTTTTTCCCAAAAAAAAAATCCAAGTTCTCAAACTTTAGTCAGAAAAAACAACAGGTCAGAAGTCCATTGCGGTAGAATGATCTCTGAAGAAACCATTACAACTTAACCATCTTTTCTCTTTCACTGAAAAAATATACCCCATATGTCATGTTATTTACCATGTCTATACTTACCTTAGTACTCAAAGTTTATGAGAGGAGCACCATTAGCCCAAGTAAATATATCCTAATTGAATACAGTATAGACCTTAGTGCGGCCATGGTACAATCAGCCCAACATTTTTTACAAAAACAAACTACAGCGCAGCTGGACAGAGAACAACACAGTTAGCCAACTTTCTATGTATTTTTAGGCAATGCAATGTATAGCTTAACCTAGTCCATTAGGTAGTAAGAACAATCAGATGGTGCAACCGGGCTCAAAACATTCCAAGAGCCAGAGCAAAGTAAGATAGAAAACTCCATGCCCTTAAGTAATTATATATGTCTAGCAAGTTTACAAAATCCATGTACTAACAGGTCATCGGTAGGCCCTTAACCGATTCCCAACGAGAACTTTTTGTCAAGCAAGGTAATGCAGCAGCAATCCCAAGAGGACAACCCATTGCTAAAGTAGAGTAATCACATACTCAAGAAAATTAATGATAGAATTTTGTCAAGCGGCCCAGTAGTTGGTAATCCATACCCGGCTAACTAAGAAGGACTGTTTTTATGACCAGTAGTAAAAATAGCAACAGTATCAGCTAATCCAAGTAGTATGTTGAAGCCCATTAGTCCACCTCGGTATGCTTAGTTACCCTCAACAAATATAGTCTGGTTCAGTAGAGTGGCAAACAAGAGCCCTCATAAAAAAAAACAAGTGAAAAACCTCTTGACATAAGCAGCCAGTAAATACAAGTAACACCTTTATTTTTTACAGTCCCCGCAACTTACCACAGTCATCATGACATAGCATGTTTAGCCATATATGCTTCCCACCATGGAGTATCACAACAAGGTTTTAGAGCAAGAGCAAAACGCCCTCTACAACAGTTATTTCAAAGTAAACAATGGTCCCCTTTCCTTTTTTATAAAAACAAAAACTTGCAAGGAAATACACAAGGGAAAGGAGGCCGACCTGTGTGTCAATAGTGAGCTCCATGCTTCAATGTCAAAACACAACGCAAAACTTTCAAGGCAAAGCAACAACCAAACAAAGCTAAGTGAGGGCTAAAGAAGCGCCCTCACCTCTTTATATACACAAGGGAAAGGAGGCCGACCTGTGTGTCAATAGTGAGCTCCATGCTTCAATGTCAAAACACAACGCCCTCACCTCTTTATATAGAGGAGAGAGGCAGCCCGCCAGATCGTAGTAATGAGTAGATCGCCATGAGTGTACCGACTCCATTACATGATAGTGAGGCCGCCTATGGTTGCAGAGAGAAATCCCATGCGCCTTCACGGCAAGTTTTGGTAATAGGGTAGTAAACTACTTAGCAAAAACCCTACTTGCAAGTAAAGAGACGGACCTAGTCCCATGGTGTGGAGGTGAAGTTAAAAAATAAGCCAAGAACTTCATTAAGTACCACAGTGTGTGTGTGTGTGTGTGTGTGTGTACCCGACCTAACCTAGGCGCCATACACAATGGATCTATAGTAGGCCCACTGTGTATGGGCCTACTACCTTACTAGAGAAATGAGATTATCTTGGTTAAAGTGTAACCCAGGCCAATCATGCTGATTGAGAGATTGTGTAATTATGTTTAAGACCTAGTTTCTGTTAAACCCGTTAAGGCAATACTTTCTTATTAGTAATTTAACATCCTCCCAAGCAAGGAAATAGTCAGAGGAGGAATAGAAAATTAAATGTAGCAGGCTAATACATGTAATAGCAGCCTTGTGAGGCCTATTGCTATTCCTTTTTATGAACTCCACAGGTGGCAGTTTCAGGAGATCCCTTTTCCAAACAAACCTTAGGTCATATCCTCCGACAGAAGGAATATGAAGAGAGATGGAAAGGTTAAGGAATTGAACCAATGTGCAAAAAGCCCCATTAGGTGCAATGAGCCCATGATGTAGGTTCAATTTTTAGGCAGTAGGATAAATCAGACAAATTTCTTTGAGGAAGGATTTCTTGTTGATGCTTACTAAGTCATCCATATACCTGTAGGTATGTCCGAACTGTGAAAGAATATTTTTGCAAGATTCCATGTCTCTGAGAAACCATTTGTATTCAAAGAAAGAAAGGTAGATATTACAATAAGTGGAGAACATGAGAACCCCATGGGGATGCCTAGGCATTGGTTGAAGTAGAGACCGCCAGAAACTATAGTACAGTTATTAAGAAGCCATGAGATGTAGAAACAATGCTTTTCTTCATTGAAGTGTAAGGAGTGTAGGGAGTGAGTCTTTTTAATCCACCTACGTTTTTTGGATAGAGAGATGTAAAAAAGTTTCTTCTTTCTAGTATTGGAGAACGCCATTTTAATCACCTTGGCAAGAACAGTCTTAAGGCAAAGATCCCCATCAAGGGGAATTTTTTCGTAGCATTGTGTAATATCCAGTACTAGTGCTTCTTAGCGTCTCTTTCATCCGATCAACTAGATCTAGTAGAGGGACGAGCGGCATCTATGAGCAGACACGGATCACCTCCTTCGCAATTCCAACCTCAGTCTCATCGCACTCGGAGCGTAGTGCTCGTCGTCATATCAGACTTTCACAACACACCGAGGAGTGTCCCTAGTTGTGAGAACATACCTGGAGCATACGCACCTGGAGTGGACGCAATGACGATTAAACACAATTTAAATTTCTCAAGTTTAGCCACATGAATAATATATATTATAAAACGGAGCAAAATTGTTCTAATACAATGTTTATGGCTTTAAGAGGTCTCTCTCTCATCCTTGCATAGCTCAGCATAACTCCCTATATCTATATTGAGCTCTCCGTTTAGGCAGACATCCTACGTTTCATTTTGTAGATCCTCTGCATGCACCCCATAGAGAGTAGCATCTTGATGCTCGTCTGGCACCACCTCAACGGCTTCTGAATGAGCATCTTCTCTAATCTCCTTCATTGAAGCCGCTATGATTGGCACATGGTAGCCCTCATACGTCTGTGCACTAGGAGGGGCTACCTCTATGACAAACCACCAGTTTGATGCAAACTTTCTAGGATGAAATATCACTTGCCAGAGCCACATAACTTACATGAGAGCTTCCAAGCACATAACTTCTAAAATTGGATGTTAACTATTTACATGCTTACTTGTTCACAATGCTCACGTAGTACGAAAGTGTCTATTAGGTCGGTCCATTTTTTAGTTGAATCCACCTCAAGGAAACCAGACTCTCCTCTGCGCACAGTAGCATTGCGACCCTCCGTGTTTATCTTGAACCATTGCACGTCAAACAAGTTGACAAAAAATCCTCTATAATCGATCCTCAAAATCTCTTGAAGCGTGCCGAAGTAAGTGAGTTCCACCACCACAAGATCTCTATCAGAGTACCATCGTCAACTAGACTGTTCAAATTTTGCCATGATTCCACAATCTTGAGTAAAACGCTTTTTGTCCACCCTAAAATGTCGACCTTTACACCATGCTGCTGTCTAGACTTATACTACAACCAACAAAGATTATGAGTGGTCGTTTAAACATCTAGAAAGTCACTAGTCGTACATTGCAAACTTACCTTGGTCGCACAACCCCGAGAGTACTCCCACTCCTCCTCAGTCACTTCTTCACTGCACTGTTGTGCACTTTTCAATTGGTTGTGCAACCATCTTAAGCTCATGAATGCTCTCCAGACCCATCGGATAATGCATCGGTGGTCGTCTTCCCCATCTCCACTCAATCCATGCCCTTTGTCGCTCTTGCTTTGCATCCTTGTATTGTGAAATCCACTTTTGCATCACTGGATTGTGAAGCATGCAAAATCAATTGATTTTCGACTCTAGATCTTCCGTCATCTTCTTCTCAACACCGAGATTGCACATGACAATCCCAGATATGTGCTCATCATCTATGGTTTGCCATAGCGTGTCTCGGGCTTTATCAAATCCGTCTAGCCACTCTCCAATGTAAACTAGGGACTCTGATACCAGCCAATCTTCTGCCATGCTACCCTCCGGACGTGCCTTCTGACGCGTATATCCCTTACGTGTTTTCATGAAACGTTCTAAAAAGAACATCCATCTAGAATGTATTGTGCCAGCTATTTCCACCTCATCAACTATGTGAACAAGAAGATGCACTTGAATAGTTAGCATGGTAGTAGGAAAGTGTTTCTCAAACATGCACACAACCTCCGTAGCGTTTAGTTTGGCAAATGGTATGGAGTCTACATTGATCTCCTTTTGTGAGATCCATTGCACCAACTTCACAAGTTTGTAGATTGTGTTATGGACGTCAGAAGACAAACATCCCCTCAATGGCCACCGGTAAAATAAACTACAAAACACGTCTAGCAATGTTACTTGTTAGGAAATAAGACGTAGCTAAATAGATAATTGAGTAGATTACTTAATGGAGAGAGACAGATTTATATACACGAGATTATAGAGTAGAGAGAGAGAGAGAGAGAGAGAGTACACACCATATACGTGGTTCACCCAATGTGGGCTACGTCCACGGGAAAGCAACCACTCAATGGCTTTAGTACTTCAAAACAAGAAGTAGTTTACAAAGGGATTATACCCTTAATGGAGCTCCCGCCTTGCTTCACTCTCACCACCTCACACTCACCTTGTTGCATCAACTTCACACTATGAAATGTGTGTAGAAATGGCCTCCTTTTATAGGCCAAAAGGGCTGCCCTCTCTTATGAGAGACATCCATGTGTAGCCGCCCTTGTGCGAATAAGTCCAAATCGGACCCTCCAATCCGCCCATGTGTGGCCGCCCTTGAGAAGACAAGTCCGCTTTTGAATTCGGCCACCGGCCACCGGCCATTGACTTCCGACCACCGGCCATCGGCCATTGACTACCGGCCACCGGCCAACCGACCGGTTGTTTTCCGACCACTTTCCGGCCGCCGGCCGGCCATAATATTCCGGCGAAAAAGAATATTCCGACGAAAAAGAAAAGTCTCGGGGGCCTCCGCCCCCGAGGCCTTTAAAGTTGCCCCTGATTCTTGTCCGTGAAAATTTTGGTTTCCGGTGAGTGATTTTCCTTCACGCACGATGGCTTCTCCTCATAATGGGGGCCTTACAAATGTGCGCTTTTACCACAGAAAATTACAAGGGTAAATCAGGCTCCATACTTAACATTACTTTGCGTTCTTGGTCTCCTGCCAAAATCCATGGTGCTTTAGGGAGTTTTATTGATCCATCGGATGCTGTCTACGGCCAATATTGCTCCATATGATCCACATTTCTAAGGTCAAGCCTGGCTCCCAAAGTATCTTTCTTGCCCGTCAGATGGTCCCATAGCAGATTACCCACATTCTTGAATATGTGCATTGGATAGAGCAAGTGATTGATCATGAGTCGGGACCAATATGGTAACTCGTACCATAGAGAGAGTCTCCTCATCCCTGGTGGCGAACCGTCATCACACATCTCCTTCTGCTCTAACCATGCTTGTGTAGACATTCTCGGTGGCTCTCTTCCCAAAAATCCATCGCGTAACACATGATTCTCTGGAAGATACGCTTGATGACCTTCGTAGATTTGCTTCTTCAATGAGGGCGTCCAACGTGCATTCAATCTAGGTCCACATGTGACACATGCTCTGTATCCGCTTGTTTGAAGCCCTGCATGTATACACATGACAGTAGATAAGCTTGAGAAAAACCAAGATTTACAGTGTTTGAGTTTGAGTGTAAATCACTCGAGCAGTTTGTCAGTCCGGGATAGTCATGCATGGTCCACATTAGAATACCTCTGATCAAAGCATTCCGTCGACCTATGTGTCGGCTCATATCCACCGCTTCTATGCCAATCCACAATTGTTGTAGCTCTTCCAATAGTGGACAAAGATACACATCCATATCTTCACTTTACACCACCTCGGTACAATCAAGCTTAGCCACAGGTGCCCCTTCTTGGTAGTCAACCACGGGGGAATGTTGTAGTTGACACTGATAACGGGCCATACACTGTAAGATGTTGATCTCTGACCAAATGGATTTACACCATCCATAGCCAGGCCTAGGCTCAAATTTTGAGCTTCCCTGGAAAAATCCGGCCATGTTTCGTCTATACGTTTCCAGGCTGCACAATCTGCAGGAATCCGTACCACACCATCAGAAAATTTATTCTCCTCATGCCATGATGCTAGCTAGGGTGGCCATGGACTTACATTTGAAGAAATGCTTGATGTGAGAAAGCAGAGGAAAATGTCGCAAAACCTTTTGTGGAATTTTGTTCTGTGAAGATCTACTCGATATCTCTCAGAATCACATTTTGAACACTTCTCCATGTCTATGTATTCCCCTCTGAAAAGAATGATGTCGTTAGGACAAGCGTGAATCGAATTGTAATCCATCCCCAAGTTTCACAAGATCTTTCTTGCTTTCTCTCTCGAATCTGGCATCACATTATCAACTGGTAGTATGTGCTCTCTAGGCAATCTACATGGCAAAAAAAATGCGGTACACTTGTGTAAGTAATCTATCAGATCATTATACATCTAGAGTTTTTTATTAAAGTAAATACATTGTAATAGATCGCCTGAAAAGCGTTGTGACGCTAGTGTCACTCCATCCAAATTTTTTCTGCATGTTGATAAGAACCAAGAGCACGTTCAATCTAGACACACGTGCTCCACCATACAATGGCGTATCGGCTTCACTTTTCATATCATCATAGATAAGCCTTTCTGAATCCATGATCGTCTTGATCATTTCATCGATCTCGGACTCAAACATTACCTGGGTTGGAAATGTGGTCTGCATGATCATCCTTCGAGCTATCACAGGCTACATCTTGTGGCCTCACGTATGCTACTTGATTAAAGCGCCTGCGAACACATTATTGGGTTGCAAGATTGCTGCATGTTGGCCAGCGTCAAAGTTCGACGAGTTATAATTGGCAACAACTCGATCTATAATAGATGGATCAAACTTGCCAAATTCGCAAATGTGCTGCAAAGAAACATGTCTTGTCCGTCGCACAGCATGCTTGCATGATTACAAGAACATAAGATCCTCGTTGAGAGATAGGTGTTTCGGTTGGACGGCCCCACATTCTCGTCACTACTCATAATGAAGGTAAAAACATTATAACCTGGACATAAATTTAGTCTTCTATTGGCATCCTCCATCTTCTCTCTCTCTCTCTCTCTCTCTCTCTCTCTCTCTCTCTCTCTCTCTCTCTCTCTCTCTCTCTCTCTCTCTCTACGCTGCGAGACAGGACGTTGGGGCACTGACGAGGAGTGTCATCGACTTTGCACCTTATGCCGTCGTCAAGTGCGAGAGAGTGAGTACCACACACTACTTGAGTGCTCAGCTTTTGACCACATTAGGTCCTCTTTTCCCCATATATTCAGCCATGATCTCTCCCTACATACCTTCCTCTCCCAACCACGATGTGGACTCTCTATTGCGACGCTCATTTCAGCCATTTTTGAGCATCGAGAGTCACTTATGAACTCCACTCACACCACGTGACATGTTCATTTGGTCCCATAGGTCATATTTGACCTCCCAGGACGATAATAGAACTATCTCTCTCTCTCTCTCTCTCTCTCTCTCTCTCTCTCTCTCTCTCTCTCTCTCTCTCTCTCTCTCTCTCTCTCTCTATGTTCACACTATACTACCTCACATTCTCTAGTCATGTCCAATCCCCGCACACCTCGGTCTAGAGGTGCATGGAGATCAGAACCATCAGGTTATAATATTGTATTTATTGGTCAATGCCTATATTTGTGGGTACGAGAAATCTACACACCCACATCTACATGATATTGCATGTAGTGGACAAAACCCCTTTGCCTCTTCTCTAGCTGTAGCAATTCACAGCATCTTAACATCTGTTCACAGCAGATCTTTTTTTGAGGGATTACTTAACACATTACATGTTGGCCTCCAATTTGAGTATCATGCCATTGAAAGCTTTCCAACTTAAGGTCGCATCCATAGAGAGGAAGAGAGGGATCACCGTTCGCCTAGCTCTAATTTTTTTACCGTTATCTCGAAGGTAGATTTTAATAGAAAAACTAAATCCAAAATCTAATTTTAAATCTAACCTAATTGAACATGTGGTGATTCGCGGCTAATTGAATATGGTTAGTGTGTAAGTTAATAGGTGTCAGATTCTGATGGGAATATACATATTGTTATGTAACTAGTGTTTGTTCTTTGGGCAAAGCGTGCCTTCATTGACATGCATTAAAATATAACATAAATCTAATCTAATCTTAAATCAAACATAAATCTAGATCTAATTTAATTTTAAACTCAAAATAAACCTAAATTTAACATAATCTTAAATCTAACATAAACCTAAATGTAATTTAACTTAAATCTAAATTTAGTCTAGTTAATCTTAAATCTTGTTTTAATCTTAAATCTAAATCTAATCTAATCTTAAACTCAACATAAACCCAAATCTAATCCAATCTTAAATCCTAAACCCAACTGTAATCTAACTTAAATCTAACATAACTAGCTAATCTTAAATCTTGCCCTAATTTTAAATCTAACCTAATTTTAATATAGCCTAATCTTAAACTCAACATAAACATATATCTAAATGTAATCTAACATAATCTTAAATCTAATTTAAATCTTAACCTAATCTCTCTCTCTTTGTTTTCTCCCCTTACCTTTCTCTTTCGTCTTCTCCCCCCCTCTCTCTCTCTCTTTGGTTTTTTATTCTCTCTCTCTCTTTCTCCCTCTTTCTCTTTCTCTTTGTTTTCTCCTCTCTCTCTCTCTCTCTCTCTCTCTCTCTCTCTCTCTCTCTCTCTCTCTCTCAATGTGTGTGTGTGTAAGCATTCTTTGTTTATGAATATGTGTGTGTATGTGTTTTATGTTTATGCATGTACTCTCTCTCTCTCTCTCTCTCTCTCTCTCTCTCTCTCTCTCTCTCTCAAAGACACAATGTGTGTGTGTGTGTGTGCGTGTGAGAGAGAGAGAGAGAGAGAAAGAGGGGAAGGGAACATGAGAGAGAGGGGAGGGAAGGAGCATACCTGGCTCTCCTTCCTCTCCTTGTGTGTGTGTGTGTGGGGGGGGGGGGGGTTGAGAAAGAGAGAGAGAGAGAGAGAGAGAGAGAGAGAGAGAAGGAGAGCGCGGGTTACTTCTTTCGCTTGAGTGCCAAAAACTCAGATCTGAGATCTGAGTTTCAGATGCTCTTGGTTTATTTTTTACCCTGTCCGCGTCGCTATGCAACAAATAGAATAGCGACGTCCATAGCGATGCTCATAACGACGTCGTGGATTTTCACTTTTGAGTATCGCACTGCGAGCCTCGCTAATGTGAAGTACCTCTTGTAGTGACCTTGGAGAATGGCACATCGACTTTGCCTCTTATATTCACACACATCGAGACAATGGGTCTCTCTCCCTCTCTCTCTCTCTCTCTCTCTCTCTCTCTCTCACACACACACACACACACACACACACACATACACGAATATATATCTAGCTTTTGAGCTTCAAGCATCGAGGTCAAAGATCATCTATGACATGGAGGATCCGTGCAAACCTACAAAGAGAGGTTCAATGAGCAACACCCGGAGAAAAATTCTTTATGAGCTTCATAATGTAAACGAAAGCCACCCTTCAAATGACTTTCAAAAATAAAAGTAGTTAGTGGTCATCCTTAAAATTGAAGGCCAGAATGAAATGGCCTCCCAAAAACTATAGGTTTAAGTATTTAAATTTAGATAGAGGTCTTTTTAACTTTCCAGTGCCAATGCCAAGAGTCTCTCATAAGTCCTTTTAGTTTCCACCATCCTAGTACTTACCCTTCACTTTTTATTTTCAATTAAATGTTTTTTAAAGGTTCTCTCTTAAATGAAGCAGAATGTGACACATAGAGGGTCTCTCCTTCCTTGAAACTTTTAAGCTGCTTCATATATATAGTATGGATATAGATACTTATATACTTTTTTTAAAAAAAAGCCTCTCTTGAGAAAGAGAGAGAGAGAGAGAGAAGGAGAGCGCGGGTTACTTCTTTCGCTTGAGTGCCAAAAACTCAGATCTGAGATCTGAGTTTCAGATGCTCTTGGTTTATTTTTTACCCTGTCCGCGTCGCTATGCAACAAATAGAATAGCGACGTCCATAGCGATGCTCATAACGACGTCGTGGATTTTCACTTTTGAGTATCGCACTGCGAGCCTCGCTAATGTGAAGTACCTCTTGTAGTGACCTTGGAGAATGGCACATCGACTTTGCCTCTTATATTCACACACATCGAGACAATGGGTCTCTCTCCCTCTCTCTCTCTCTCTCTCTCACACACACACACACACACACATACACGAATATATATCTAGCTTTTGAGCTTCAAGCATCGAGGTCAAAGATCATCTACGACATGGAGGATCCGTGCAAACCTACAAAGAGAGGTTCAATGAGCAACACCCGGAGAAAAATTCTTTATGAGCTTCATAATGTAAACGAAAGCCACCCTTCAAATGACTTTCAAAAATAAAAGTAGTTAGTGGTCATCCTTAAAATTGAAGGCCAGAATGAAATGGCCTCCCAAAAACTATAGGTTTAAGTATTTAAATTTAGATAGAGGTCTTTTTAACTTTCCAGTGCCAATGCCAAGAGTCTCTCATAAGTCCTTTTAGTTTCCACCATCCTAGTACTTACCCTTCACTTTTTATTTTCAATTAAATGTTTTTTAAAGGTTCTCTCTTAAATGAAGCAGAATGTGACACATAGAGGGTCTCTCCTTCCTTGAAACTTTTAAGCTGCTTCATATATATAGTATGGATATAGATACTTATATACTTTTTTTTTTTAAAAGCCTCTCTTGTTTTTTTGTGGTATGGTAAGTTTCTCATTGTGAATCTGGGGCAGATCATTTTTTGGTTGTTGTTTAAGAGGAAGGGTTTGGTTTTGTCAAATCTTGGCTTGCACATGTACACTTAGGCCTATGTCGCACTAAGATAGAAAAAACTTGGCCCGTTTAAAATGGCCAATGCTGGATAGTAATCACCAAAGATAAAATTCACTCGGATAATAATCACCATTGATAATAATCACTCGGATTATAATTACCAAAGATAATGAAAGGCAAAAAGGCTCTAAAGAGAAAATAATCGCTTCCTCAAGCACGTACAGGCTTTTCCTTCTTAGACAATAATCGCAAGTCTCCTTAGACAATTATCGGGCTTAACATTAGACAATAATCTCCATTCCTCCTTAGACAATAATCGCGCTTTAGATGACCGTGGAGAAGATCGTGATGTCTCCAACTATTAGGTCAAAAGATGAGGGCTGGCAACAAGTATCTCATATTTCATGTAAACGGTTCAAAGAAAAGGCTAGAGTCTTGGGACAAATCATAGGTCTCCTGCCGGATTCTCCAAAGCCTCCTGTCCTGTATGACAATATATTCAAAGTTTTGGGGAAGGCGAATCAAGAGGACCTTTTCACTTCCAAGCTGGATACCATGCAAGTTCTAGCAGAAAAAGAGCCAATGGAAGAGGACAACCTGAATGGGAACTCTGGTGAAGAGTTCCTGGAGGCAGAAGAATATGTCCCCCTTTCCCAATGATGGATACTCTCTCCATTCAATCTTGGAATGTGAAGGGACTAAGAACCCGGAACAAGGGCACTCTCTTCTGGGAGGAAGTAAAGAAAGAGAAAGCAGTCAATTGTTGGGCCATCCAAGAACACCATTTGGATGCCCGGTGCAAGAGGAAATAGGCTGTAGGAAAAAAACTTATCTTTTATGGGGAAGGAAGCGACGGTTTCAGTGGTGTCTTGTTCATTACTGATAGAGATTTGGAGCCAAAGGTGGTTCTTAACCACCCCTCTGGAAGAGTCCTTGGTGTTAGAATCAGATGGGACAATCAACCTATCACCATAGTAAATGTCTACGGCCCATGCAACGCAAAGGATAGAGCTAAACGGTGGATGCAGCTCAGGGATACTCTGATCGAAGGGGAGTGGGTGATGGTTGGATATTTCAATATGGTCGAGAAAAGCAAGGACAGAACAGGCGTCCACAGTCTACTAGCTGGCTCAAAAAAGTCTAAATGGTTGAGCTTATGTGAGAAGTGGGCTATGATTGACTTGTGGGAAGTGGGCCCATGGAACAGCATGCCTGGATTCACTTACACAAGCCTTCAATATGCCCGCACTGCCTCCCGGGTGGATAGATGCTACTGCTCTCATCAAGCTGACTGGATCTCATCGACGTTAGAGATGAAGGTAATCTCAAGAAAAATCCTCTCCGATCACATGCCAGTACACTTACAACTCAAGAAAGAAAAAGGGGGCGGGCAATCCCCGAGAGGGGAGAAAAAGCTTCTTGTTAAAGGGACATGCCTATTCAAAGACCCTCTCTTCAGAAGCATCACCAAGAAAGTGTTGGGAAAGCTCAAGAAAGATGTGGAGATGAATAAACCTACTGCTTGGAATGTATTTGCTCGGAGTGTACAAAAAGCTATCAAAACTTCGGGTCCTCGGGTAAAAAAAGCCAATGAGGCACATATCAAACATCTCACAGAGGAGGTAGCACAATTAGCCTCTAGGAAGGCTATCGGACTGGCTGCCGAAGATGAGCACAAGCGATGGCTTGAAGATAAATCTCACCTGGCCAACAAACAGCTGGAGGAAATCAAGAAGGCGAGATTGCTATCTAGGGAAACTTTCCTGCTAACCAAGCATATTTTTTAAGGGCTCTAAAAGTGAGGAAAAGTCAAGGCCACGTGCAAGTGCTCGATGATGAGAAAGGGAATACAATTCAAAACCAAGATGAGATGACTGCACTTATGCTCAAATATCTCAACCAGATTATCGGCCATTCAGAGACCCAATCTCAGGAAGTGGAAGAAGCCCGGTCGTCTTTACTTCGAAGTGTTGAAAAGAAGGTTCCCCAAGAGGAAGCCAACCGCATGGAAAAGGCCTTCTCTGAGGAGGAAGGCTTAGCGGCACTTAAAGCTCTTGGCAATGAAAAGTCCCCCGGCTGGGATGGACTGACGACTGAATTCTTCAGGGAATTTTGGAATGATCTCAAGGGTCCAGTCACACGGATGGCCAATCTAGCTGTTTCCGAAGAGTTGGATGCAAGTGTTAAGAGAGGGATTATCAAGCCCATCCCCAAACAGATTTGTTGCTCTCAACTTAAACATTGGCGTCCCATTACGATGATGTCAGTAGCATACAAAATTATTGCCAAGGTGATAGCTCTCAGACTTGCCCCCCTCTTGAGTCGGATCATCTCTCCCCATCAACATGGTTCATTAAAAGGAGATCTATATATGATAATATCTTGGCAGCAATGGTAGGAGTAAAGTATGCATACTTCTCCAAGCAAGAGTGCATCTTGTTGGAGCTGGACCTTCACAAATCCTATGATAGGATAGAATGGTCCTATATAGAAGAAGTCATCGGAGCTCTGGGCTTTGGGCCTCACCTTTGTCACCTAATACGCACACTAGGTGGTGGCAACCAATCAGAGCTCCTGTTTAATGACAGAATTATGGGATCTTTTGAGGTTAAAGGTCTATTAAGCAAGGATGTCCCATGGCCCCCTTGTTGTTCGCCATCGGGTCGCATCCTCTCATTACAATGCTCGAAGCCAGTGCAGCGCGAGGAGAGATTCAAGGTTTGGCATTTCCGGACAACGACCAGCTACTAGCCAAGATTTTTGCAGATGATTCGCTCCTATTCTTGAAGGCGTGCCCTCAAGTTGTCAGGAGAGCTCTGGAGATTGTGAAAACATTTGTCGTGGCCTCGGGATCCAAGTGCAATAATATAGAGAAATCAAGACTAATCTCCCGGTCGGAGAACGACTTTTTTGACCCTGCATTTGGACAGGAGAGATTATCTCAAAAGGGTGTATGTTTAGACACCTGGGAGCCCATGTAGGGGTGGACGTAACCCACAGTCAAAGATTTCAATGGGTCATTGAAAAAATAAGCGCCAAAATGAGAAGGTGGGAGTTTGTTCTCCTACCCTTCCAAAGCCGGATTAGAGTGATCAATGCTTTTATGTTCCCGTATATTGCTTTCCTCAGTCCCGTGCTGCTCAAGGCTAAGTGTAACTAGAAAGAATTCCTAAAACCAAAAGGTTTCTTTGGAATAACAACACGAAACCTCCCAGCCATGGCAGTGGGCTAGATGGGAGGTAGTTACTCAGCCGGTAGACCAAGGAGGGCTCAGCATTCTTAACCCTGTATCTCATGTTGAGGCTCTTTGTGCCAAATTTATGGTCTCATTGGCTAAACAGGACCAACCTTGGGCTATCATGACCAAGGAAATACTTGATGCAGCAAAACTAGGATCGAAAGGGGGAAAGTGGAAGGGGGTTGTGATGCACGACAAACTTCTCTCCCCGAAGTGGTCTTATTTTAGATCTAGTGGACTCTCAGGGGACCTGATGAGGAAGTGCAAAAGTGTTGTTGAGGTTTTGGAATGGGGAGAAGTAACCAGATACTTTAAGAACTCCATATTGCACTGGTCCCCTTGGCTCTCTAAAATATTGGGGCCGCGGCAAAGCCCTTATTGGATAGAAATGGGCAGGAAGGTGAATAATAAGGGGCTCATTCGACTAGAGCAATTCTGGGATGGCAATAGGAAGTGCTAGAAAACTGCTGACTCTTTAGCCATCCAATTTCAATTGAATAGTTTTGAGATCTTACTAGTCTATAGGGTGATTAAAGAGCTTGATAAGGTGGTGATGCCAATTTGCGAATCCAACTTTGAATGGGACTCTTGGAGATGGCCCGGGAGTAACCTCTTTTGGAAACCACACTCTAAAGGCATTTACCAAGCATTAATGCTCGAGGCTAATTGGTGTAGCCTCCTCAACAAATTATGGAGGAGGCACTGGACGGAAAAACGGTGGGAGGGAGTCATGGAGAACATCTGGAAGCCAAGGTTGCCTCAGTATATGAAGATATTTCTGTGGAAAGTGATGTGGGGTGCTCTGTCGACGAGCGTAAAGATACAAGAAAGGGGCATCGGGTCCGATCGTTGCTCGAGGTGCAGAATAGCCAGTGAAGACCTAGCCCACCTTTTCATGGGATGCCAAGCAATCAGTGGCATTGCTGGGAGAATATGCAAGTGGATTCAAAGGACATGGCAAAGTAAGTTCTTCAAGAATGATCTGTTCTTTGGTAGTACCAGGATGGGAAGTCCTGCTCTTCTCGTCTGAACTCAAATAATCGGGTACTACTTCTTGCACCATATTTGGCAAGCAAGGAATTGCCACGTGTTTGAGGGGGATCTAGCTGTGGTAAGCTTTTGTGAAATCGTACAAGACAACAAAGTGATGATCCACATGATCGGAGGCAAACAAGCCTCAGAGGACTGGTCTAGAATAATATATAACATCTTGTAATAAGTAGAGCCAAGGAGTAAGAGTGGTTTCTCTGCCAAGCAAATAACTTGTAATCCTTTGACCCTCAAGGCTCGGTCTGAGCTCGAGGATTGGTGTATATTTCTGTTCTTAATACTATCCACTCACAATTGTGAGTTTTGCAAAAAAAAAACAAGGCGAATGCTCATTTGCTGCACAAAAAAAGAAGTCTTCAACACGTTGGTAGAGGTATGTCCTTTCGTGTCCGATCAACTTTCCATGAGTATGCTCATTCTCAAAAAGGTGACATGCGAAGGTGGTTAATAGACATCAAACGGTAGTCAAGCAAGAGGGGACAAGCTTACCACTCAGCTTCACGCAGTTGCTTGTTCAAATTGGATGTTTTCGGGTTTTCTAAAAGAATCCTTACAGGAGTGTTGGGTTAGGTATATTTTCAATGTTTTCAGTGATGATTGAAACATACCTTAAATGTTATTTCAGCTTTAAAATAGTACATGGATCTTTTTATTTCACCGTTCATTTCACATCGTTACATGTCTTTACTTTTATTTCATTCTATTGTTTTAGTTGACTTTTCTTTCATTCTATTGTAGAATGTTAAAGTGAAGCTTTACGTTGCATAATTCTAGTTAATCCTATAGAGACACACACATATTGATGACCTCTTTTTATTTCATATTTCATTTCACAACCTCACATGACTTAACTTTTGTTGCATTGTATAAATTAATTCTACTCATATTCAAGGAAGTCTCTTTTATTATCCGGCCGGCAGTCGAATTCATATTCAAGGAAGTCTCTTTTATTATGCGGCCGGCAACCGAATTTCCTTCTCATCGCGAAGAAGTGAACTAGAAATACTAGCATAAATCTGCAAATTTTTGAACTATTTTCTCACATATTTCACCGTTTTTCTTCCCTTTACCATGGTTTGCAACCGGCTAGTCTCGATTTTCAACCGGCTCAAGGCTAAGTTGAGGCAATCTTTTCTTGAACACCATTTCCAGTTAAACTCAACCTTAATTACTTTAACACTTTCTTATTTTTTTGGAAAGCCACCGTGACCCTTTCACTTGTTTTTTAAAGCCTAGTGCGATACAGTGAGACAATCCACAATTCAAAAAGCGAGTGGACGGGTGTCCCAATGTGATAGGGACCTTAAAAAGTAAGCAGTGGTTGACTTCTGCTCTGGTGCTCGTGTGCTATACATAGTTCTTCTATGCAACACACCTTGAAATGAGCCTCATATTAGAGCCGGATCTTGCATGTCATTAAGAAGATTAGTGGTACTTTTATTTGAACTAAATATGGAATATACATGAAGGGTATCTTTGCTTTTTCTAAGAGCTCGTTGGTTTTTACTACCTCTTAATATTTAGGAATATCTATCGTTTCCTCCTAATACTATTCTATTCTATTCGCTGAACTTTAATTATTTAGCTGAATCTTTGAAGATCCCTCAAGTCACTCCAGGAGAAGCCTAACCTATTTACTGGCTTTTCTGGCTCGCCACAACCCCTCCCCCGCTCCCCATATCCCTCTTGCCTCTCTCTGTCTGCTCGCACGGGACCCACCCTCTAGATCCTCTGTCGTCGCGAGGAGGGAAACACACACACACACACACACACACACACACACACACACACACACACAGCCTATCTCAACTCTTGCCAGGCTCATTCCTCTACGTGCCATACCATCCCCTCAGGAGGAGATGCTACGATGCCTCGATTGCGTCAGAGAGAGAGAGAGAGAGAGAGAGAGACTACACCCGGGCCATTCGCAGCATCAACTTTCACTCTACACTGCTGCTGTTGCCTGCGCGAGTCTAGTCTTGCATCTTCTCGCAATCAATCACTCACGCTCCATTCATCTCTGGCACCTCTCGTCATCTCGCCACCCGTAACCTCCACCTGGCGAGCTGCGGACCTCCCACCTGGGTTGTGTCCCACGCATGCATCCCCCTCAAATTTCAAAAATCCCCAAATGAACTCACAATGTGAATTCCCAAAAATATCATTAGGAAGACTGATTGTCTATCAATAAAAGATGATAAGATATTTGCAAGGTAATTGTGACAAATTACATGCTAGGCACTCAGAAACGGATGTCAATTGTCAAAAGAGGATAAAGATTAAAATTTTTTAGATAAACATTATTTTGGGAATTTTCACAAAATTAGAGGGGTGTCTTTTTCTCTCTCTCCTCCGCAAAATACTGAAGGAAACGGCAGATTAAAACCATTTGGTTTTCTTTCCTTGTATTACTTTTTAGTCTTACATGGTATCTTGTAAGATACCGCTTAATGAAGACGTTGGCACCACTTATGTTTAGCATATCGAATTAGTCAAATTCCTCCCTAAAATCATGGCTTTTGAAAAATAGATTGAGAAAAATACATAGAAGCTTTTCATGGGGGACACATAGAAGCTTGCAAGGGTTACACGACAACTCACATATGCGGTGCAACGCATGTAAGCACCGACTATCCAAGAATTCAAGGTTGTTGACCGCTTGTGTTTTTCCATGCGCATCATGCCAACACGCAAAGCATTGAAAAGCACTGCAAGTATTTTACCATTTTTGAAAAATTTCTAGGGACTGCAGTACTCTATCATCCCATGTAACCCTGGTGTGTAACGGCGAGTTTTCTAGATCGTGAGTCCTTCCAAGCTCCAACCCCTGGAGACGCTATGTGGGACGACCCTTAATAAAACTAATGCAAGCAAGGCTCGGCTATAAGGCCCCTGTCCAGTGCTCGAAAAAAACCTAGGTTTAGTGTAATCCCACCTACACATTTTAAAATTTACCTCTAAATTTTATATTTGAAGGTGAGAAAACCTACAAAATTTTGAAAAAATTAGTGTGATTCGTTATCAAAACCGTCAAATTTTGTCGATTTACCTCTGTTGTTTCACATATGTAGGTTTGCCAAGTTTTTGGAAAAAAGTTTTTTTCGAGCACTTGCCCTGTCACATTGTGGTGGGCAATGGTTTGCCACAACTAAGTGGCGGTAGCCATTTGCCACGCCAAAAGTGCACATGGCCTCGTACCCTTGTCAGAGAGCGAGCAAATCCCCCGGGCCGGGGCATGTTAGGATTTGACGCCCTTCTTCCCTTCTTTGACTCTCGAGCCCTTCGTATGAAGGCCACTTTGAGGCAACGCCGGTGTTTTGAAGGGAGAAGGAAAAATCTGCCCATCCTCATGGAAGGATGCTAATCCCACTCTCCTATCATTAGAAGGGCAACCCTTAGGAAAGCCCTTCGTGGAGTTTAACTGAGGTCAAGGCCCACCAACGATAGGAGTGGAGACATTTGCATTCACATTCACATTTTACATATTAACAAGAATTAAAACTAGATGAGGGGGGTCGGGGTTTGTGATTAAGCCATTCATAATTTGGTAATTTTCTAAATTCTAATGGGAAATGGGCCAGTGGCCATTGCTAAGTTCTAACTTAACCTAATGGGAAATGGGCGACTCAGTGCTCACCCAAAATTTGAAACGAGCCAGACTCCAAACCGTGGCACGAGCATCGCGAGTGTAACTCTTACTCTCAGCCTCTCTCTGTAGGTGTCTGTAGGGATTTGGAAAGATATCGAGTGTCGATGGTCACAAGGGCGGCTAACATCATCCCCACACACAACAAAGGAACTGCAGCAAAAGAGGAGAAAGAAATGTGGGATTTGCTACATCAACGCAGGAGAGAGTTGGAAGGTCTTGTGACAACACGAAGTGTCACAAACTATGACATGGCATGCCCACAACACACATACACACTCTCTGCTGCCTACACCCGAAATCCGGCTGATTGCTGACGTGGCACTGCTGTACGGACAGGGTCCGCAAATTTCGACGAAGATCGCGGAGCTGCCATGTGGTAGGTTATACGGACGCCAGTGAAAATTGTGAAGACTGAATTGCAACAGATTTTCTTTTTGGGCATGCTTTTTGGAAATCTCACGCAATCTTTAAAAGATACTTTATTTTACATTAAGCAATAATGAGAGAGAAAGAGTCTCTTGCTTTATTTTCCGAGGAGCTTTTAACTTGAAGCTTTTGGGGGTTTTTGATTTTCAGTTTTTGGGGGGCTCTGCTTTTAGCATCCCTTTGTATTCTTTAAATAAGTAGGCAGGGCCTCACAACTCAGAGCATCTAGACAGAGTCTGAGTGTGAACGCCTGCCGACACTCTTGTACTTTGAACACATATTAATACATAAAGAAATATCGAAAGGGGCGCCAGTCTTTGGGGCCAATATCTCTACGCACGAAACTCCATCGGGCCAGTGTCAAATCAATTGTGAACTGTGAATTGTTCTAAAGTGTTTATTTGTGTTGTCGCTGTAGATTCTCGACTTGGAGTGTCCAAGTCTGTTACACAAAGACTCTTGCAAGCAACCTTCGGACTCTTCTCAGGCTCTCAGTCTGCCCCCTATTAAGCTTTAGCCTCGGACAATGTAAGAATTGATTAGTTTCTCCAATAGAGTCTAGTTGTTTCTTGTATGGAAAATGGATGCCTTGACATTCAATTTGGATTTGTACAAATGAATGTTGCTACGACTCTTTGCTGGCCTTTGTCATGAACAAGTATTTGGTAGTGCTGAAAAATGCTTGTTCTTTAAGTTTTTTGTGCTGTGTAAGGGGACATTTTTTACTCTTCTGTCATTGAAAGGGCAATGTTAAATTTTTCCCTTCTATCCAGAAGGGCATACTTCTTACATACCTGTCTTTTGACATTTTGAGTTGCCTGTCAAATCCTAACACTGCCCCGGCCATCTTTCCTTCTCTAGCAGCCAACACAAAATGTGGAGGATTTACCACTCGATTATCACGAACTCGTTGGCAAGTAAAGTGGTTCTTTTAATAATGAGATAGTGTAGCGTCATTATTGTGCCTCATCTCTATCTCACGCGGGGTCAGCCAGGAGGGATCTAGGTTCCAAATATGTGTGTGTGGAGCGGCTTTGATCTCATCCGTCCGATCGGGCAGTGAACTAGGGGGTGAATTCGGCGTGAATGGGCCCCGAGTTCACCCCTAGTTCACCCGCCTCACGGGGTGTGGGAGAGGGGCGGGTATCCGAGTGTGATCTCTCGAAAAGAGTGTGACGCTCGAACAACTGTCGCTGAGAATTTGCGGGTAATCGTCTCCAATATTGATCAGGCTCGCTTGTTAATCTACGAGCTGCAGCACGCTTTCTTATCATCTAGCGCTAATTAGAGATTAGCCTCTCATGTTCTCTAGTGATGTCTATCATTTTGCTTTACCTTCTGGTCGGTGCATTGCTCCTAATCTCTTTGCAGTTTGGCCTGCATCCGCGCTCTCTTCGTCTGCTTCTCTGCAAATCTCAAACGCAGCAGCAGACTAGAGTCGTGCAAGGTCTCCGTCAACCTCCCATATCCCTAATTCGCACAAGTCCAGCTTCGCCTTCTCACAACGCTTCCTCTGGTATGTTTCTTGCATCAAGCGAATTCTCATTGTCATCTGCGTGGTGGTCGATCCCCATCAAGGATGCAGTCGGGACAATACATGAGAAACCATATCGTCGCAGTTTTCGATCTTCTCAAGCTTTCATGGAAGCTCGGTCTGTGAATGCAAGCAGGCTGATAATAGTGGACCAGTTTGGATTTGGCCATTTTCAAACTATTCAAGCTGCTGTGGACTCCATACCTTTCAACAACACACGTGTCTACACCATTCTTGTCACTGGCGGATTTTATAAGTAGGTATTCTAATGCTTTCGTTCCAGCAACCACTTTTATCTCTACAGTTACGCCGTTTGCCGCTTCTTGCTTGTAAATCTTGACCCGTTCGAGGCGCACGCTCCCTAGAAACCGTATCATATAAGCTGCATTTTGAAGCCATCTGTAGATTTTTCTCTCATAATTGTTGTGGAAACTTAACCTTATTCCTGCAAGGAAAATCTTACAGCAACTGATCAGAAGGGCAGTCCATATATTTAGCATTACAAATTTCATAGAGACATATTTATAGGCACGGCTTCTTCTTAGAAATTCAAAAGTTGCACTTCCTACAGAAGGTATTGAAAGCGTGTAAATTGTAATTCTAGAGGTTTTGCAGCAACATACAAGTTGCCACTTCTGGGTTTGCTTTCTGCACGAGTGATGTATTGATGTCTTCTTGTTTGGAGTTACTTTGGACTTCTCCCTGATTTGGCATCTGTAATTTCATCGCATTATATTGCGGCAGAGAAAAAGTGAGCATCCCTCACAACAAGCCGCTGATCAGGATTCAAGGCTTTGGAAGGGAGAACACCCTTATCAGCTGGAATGATACAGCAGCTACCTTTGCACCGTTTAATGACCCCAATACTCGTCCTGGAAGACCCCTTGGCACCTTCCACAGCGCCACTGTGGCAGTTAATGCACCAAATTTCATCGCTAGGGGAATAACTTTTCAGGTTTCAAGTGGATAACTCAGGTTTCTGTATCATAAATGAATCACTAGCTAGACAGTAATTCATGATCTTCTGTACAATCAGCACAATTTAGATAAGTCTTAATTACAAGCAAGCTTGAAACCACATTCTTTGCATCTTCCAGAACACCGCACCCACACCAGCAAATGGCTCCTCAGGCGGGCAAGCGGTGGCTTTACAGGTGTCTGGAGATCAAGTTGCATTTTACAATTGCAGTTTCCGGGGAAGGCAAGATACTTTGTACGATCATAAGGGTCGCCACTACTTTAGAAACTGTTATATAGAAGGGTCCGTTGATTTCATCTTTGGCGATGGACTGTCACTTTATAAGGTGAATCATAACTCCCAACTTCACGATAGTTTGCTTGTGGTGAGAAGTTAGAACAGTACATTTCTGTCTAGAATAAGTCACTCGCAGCTCATTATTATGCCACCAACGCAGTCTGGAAATGCAAAGTACAAAAGTAGAAATCCTCGTGTAAAAGAAAAAGGCTGATGCAGATTACGAACTAGAAAGTTGAAAGGGGGCTCGATAATAATAATATAGTCGGGCAACTGAGCTACCACACGTTCACTATGTGCCTATGTGCCTAAGGTCTTGGGTTCAATACACCCTTGCCAGTTTGTAGACAAGTTCTAAGTCTTTAGGGACTATTCTCATATGTCGGTCGGGGTGGGGGGGGGGGGGGGGGGGGGTGTTGAGAGAGAGAGAGAGAGAGAGAGAGAGATGGGATGCCTCTCTCCCTACTTGTAAGGCCATTGTACATAAGGTGTGTACATGTGTGTCAAAGTTCTTGCACTCTCAAAATAAATATATATAGTCGGGCTGGTGAGCATTAGAATTTAGAACTTGCATAAATTAAGAAGAGTCGCATGTTAAGTTAAGAAGCTTGCAGGTTGCCTAGCTCAGAAAGAAAGTACCGTGGATTCATATTAATGTAGTAGTGAAAGAAGGCAGTAGCATGTTCGGGAGCTGCAAGCCGGCTTTATCATTTTTAACTAAGGAGCCGGTGGTTTTGGGATGGCAGTCATGCCAGATTCATGCAGTGGACTCCGGATTCATAACGGCGCAGAAAAGGCAAAATGCAAGTGAAGACACTGGTTTCTCCATTGTTGACTGCCGAGTGACAGGCAGCAATACGAGCATAGAGCTCTATTTGGGCAGAGCGTGGGGTCCCTTCTCTAGGGTGGTGTATGCATCCTGTTATATGGATGCCATTATCGCCCCTCAAGGATGGCACAACTGGGGAGACGAGGCAAGGGAGCTGTAAGTGCCCTCTCTCTCTCTCTCTCTCTCTCTGTCTCTCTCCCCCATGCAAATGATTACCCTTCTGATTTGTGGTTTGTATGTGTTTACACGGCTGCAGAACGGTGTCTTACAACGAGTTCAACTGCAGCGGACCGGGTGCTAGGGCATCAAAGCGCGTTATTTGGTCCCGGCAGCTGGACAGCTCAGAAGCCTCACCTTTTGTCAACATAAGTTTTGTACAAGGTGACCAATGGCTTCCTTATGAGTAACCATAGGCTACTGTTAGTTTGCGCTCCGGAGGTTTAAATGACCAGTGACCATCAACAGCAGTACTGCTGTACTTTGCTTATAAAGATCACATCATACACATAATGAAAAAGGCAATACTACTCGGCTTAGCATTAAAGATAATCCAATTTGTATTGTCCAGTGTACGTTGGTGTGTTAATCAAAGTTTTCTTGTTTTGACTGTTTGTGAATGCTCTCAGAATATTAAGCAACTAGGATATGCAACAACTAGGATATGCAACCACAGCACACAGCAGATGTAATTTTGAACAAAGGAGTATCTCCCTGTGTATCGGACAATTACTTGTACCTCGCTGTTTTTGTAATCTCCCCCAAGATATTGTAACCTTGTTTCTTTTTTAATATACACTCCCAACGCTTTTTATGGGGAAAAGAAATACTCTCATAATATGGTCATGCACTATTTTGTATCCGAGCTTATCATATAATTTTGCCCTTCTATTTTAATTCACAAATGCCCCCCTTTTTATGGAAAACAAATACTCTGAGAATTACAATTGGTGTCCAATTAATGCTCCTATATCAAAACCATCATCTCTACATTAGGGAATGCAATTGAAATGGGACACTACCCCCTCATACATAACAAAGAGCAAGGGCATGCAATGCAAACGTTACATTTTTTCTCAACTCAAGGAAAGAATGTGCTCTTTCTATCCATTTTGAACTACTATCAACTGAATTATATCTTAGCTCTCACTTTAAAGGTAAACTTATCATGTATAATTTTTCTTACACATTTCCTAAAATTTGTATTCAGTTGAGTACGCTAATGCACTATGGTAAAATTTGTATTCGATTCTGTAAGCTAATGCACAATGGTAAAATGTTCACAATTGAAATCAAATCACACAATTCCATGTAAAAGGTATGTATTTTTTTACAGCAAACTGCATCTTTTTTTTTTCTTTTAAGCCATTCAAAGCTTTGCTTTGACTACTTTTACGGGATTGTGCCCACTTGCCCACACCCTCATGTCTCAAGGATTGAACCATAGTGGGTGCGCTTAAAGCCCTCACCTTTACCACCAGGTCAACTTCCTTACGCCAAATTGCATCTTACTTAATGATTGTCTATACTATTAAGTCTTTTGCATGCATATCTTTCATGCCATCCATTTACTTTAGAGAAAAGTTACTTTTCATGTGAATTGTTTTCTCTTTGCTCTAATCAATGGCTTTTTTCTTTATAAAGATTGTTTTTATTGAATATTGCCAATTTTTGGGAGTTACTTGCTCTTTAGAATACCATATTCCTCTAGCTAAAATGGAAATTTTACATACCTACAACATTTCTCACTAGCTTTTACATTTCACTTGTAGAGAATTGAGATAGTTCTAAGTGTTTCATAGTAGAACAAATTTTGCCATGACTTATGTCATGAAAACTAATATCTAATTCTCCCAAATGATTTTCTCATGTTAAACTGATCATTTAATATGGGGAAGTACCAGGGGAGTAAAAGCTAGAATATTGATAAGGCTGTCAGACCGGTCTCTGTAGGGATCCAAAGGATAGAAAATAGGGATCCAAAAGGGGGACAGTCTCCAAAAGAGCAATGTGTTTCAATGGGCTTAAAAGACCTAAGGTTCAGCTCCATTAAGACTTCCATAGACTAAGGTTTCAATGGGGCTTAAAAGACCTAAGGTTCCAATGGCCAAAGCATAGGGGAATTGGATGGTCATGGGGAAGACTAAAAAGTCTTTCCCCATCCCTAGGAAGGAGGGGGCGAGCCCATTTTGCAGGGGATGAGAGAGAAACACGCACACACACACTCCAAGGCTTCCCCTTTACACAAAGGGAATACTAGACACATGTCAAGCTCCTAGGCCAGTTGCCCCCAACGTCCCCTCAAACCCTATTGGATGGCCATTGAGGTGGACCAATGAGAATTAGGCTATAGTAAATTTAGTCTAATCAATTTAAAAATGCTTGATAAAAAAGGCAATAGAAATTAAGCTCCCTAGAAGACTATTGGACAGTCTACCAAGGGGTCCAATGAGCATTCAGCAGCCCAATGGCTTGCCTGATTCCTATTGGCCAAAAGACTAAGAGGTCCAATGAGAGTTTAATTAAATTATTGAATCACCTAAAACTCTCACTAAAGGGGAAAGAGGGACACTTGTCACAAGGCTCTCCATTTGACCTCTAATTTCATATTGGCTAAGCTTGGCATGAGCCAGTAAGGGGCCAAGAGGAGGAAATAGTAAGAGGGGTCAACCAAGAGTGAGAGGGGGGTGATTTTGCAAGGCATTATCACACACACACTCACACAAATGCATGTGTGAAGTAAAGAAGACCATCTCCTTCTCAAGCTTTAATGGAAAGCTCATCATCTACTCCAAGCTTGTGAGAAGGGAGGCCTACACCAACAACTCTTGGCTTTGTGATGCAAATCCAACCAAGAGCCAAGCTCCAATGCATGCTCATCTCCTCTACCATGCTAATTACTAAGCTATGCTAAGCTAGTAGGTGTTACACATTCTGAAAAAGAAATGGGAGAGAGAATCGTCAAAGATGCTCTCAACTTTGGGAGTTGGAGGTCCAGTGGAACTGAGGTCCGTGCATGTGGACTTATGAGAGAGAGAGAGAGATATTGTTTTGATAAATGCAAAATGATGCGATTATGTCTTCACCTGCAGATGCCTTTGTGAAGATTAATGTGCCGCTTGTTCCTATTGCCTGCATTTTATATAGCCGCTCATGCATGGTCCACACTTGTGTTTTATTCTCTCTCTCTCTCTCTCTCTCTCTCTCTCTCTCTCTCTCTCTCTCTCTCTCTCTCTCTCTCTCTCTCTCTCTCTCTCTCTCTCTCTCTCTCTCTCTCTCTCTCTCTCTCTCTCTCTCTCTCTCTCTCTCTCTCTCTAGTCGATGTACGCAGAGCGGCAAAACCTAGGACTAGTTGGAAAGGGTATGCCATGGACTCGCCAATGCTCTCACTTGAAGCCCTGGAGGCAGAGGTGCATGACCAGAGCTCTCTCTCTCTCTCTCTCTCTCTCTCTCTCTCTCTCTCTCTCTCTATCTCGTTTTCTAGGCTACACAGATGCGAAGGGAACGCCTTTCTCCTGATGATGCTTTCTCCTTGAAGGCATGTGGCCTTAAGCAAGATGCTGACTCTGGTGATAAATTTCAGGGCTTCATCAATAGCTCAAGAAAATTGTCGTTCTTTGGCGATACTTTGATCTGTAAGCGTTTTTCTTGTGTGTGGGGAGGGATATTGACAGGAGGAGGCGAGGAGGGCAGAAGGTGGAAGGGCGGAAACTTGACAAGAAGAAGAGAGTCGACAAATCTGTCAAATAATTCATTTTATTTTTAAACGACCCAGTATGAAAGAGGAAGTGCCATCTTCATGCAGAGACATAGAAGGTGGGCGCGGTGCAAGGGAGGAGGTTGCACTATATCACAAATCTTCAAGTACCATGGCTTGCCAATGTCCATAGTGTTGGATAGAGATCCTAGAATGACCAGTAATTTTTGGAAGGGTCTCTTTGAGAATTTAGATACAAGGCTGAACTTCTCTTTGGCCTATCATCCCCAAACGGATGGCCAAAGTGAAATAGCTAACCTAACCATTCTTGATCTACTTAAAGCTTATGTCACAGAAGTAGATCAAAAGTCCCAATGGGAGAAGTACTTACCCTTAGTGGAGTATGCTTACAATAACACTGTATATACTTCCACCAGAAAAGCACCTTTTGAGGTGATAGAGGGAAGATCAAAAAGTACCTTGCTACTCAAGGTCATGGGAAGATCTTTGTTGCATATGAATATAGCCGAGACCTGCAAGAATCTTTCCAAAAGATTAAGGATGCTATATCCATCTCTCAGCAAAGGCAAAAGGCTATTGCTGATAAAAACAAAAGAGCCCTAGTCTTTAAACAAAATGATAGGGTCTTGCTTAAGTTTCCCAAGGCTCGATTAAGGCACACAACAGGCAATAAAATCCTACGGGACACCAAAAGTACTATGCTAAGTTAGCAGGTACTATGGTCCCTTCCAGATTCTTAGACCAATCAATGAGATGGCCTATTAACTCAAGTTGCCCAACCATTGGCTCATAGACAATGCTTCCCATGTGAGCCTACTAAAGCCTTACAAATGAGAGTCACCTAAAGAACCAATTATTGAAGACCCACCGAAGATCGAGGACCAAGAAGAGGTTTTGCAGCCCGAGTCCATTCTCCGGCATGAAGACAAGGTATTATGAGGCGGTAAGACTGTCCGACAATATCTTACCAAGTTTAGAAATTATCCTTTTGAAGATGCTAGATGGATGCAAGGCATACAATTAAAGGATAAGCTAAACCTTGTCAATGATTACAATGATTCCCTAGAGTAAGCAAATGTAAATATGTATAAATGAACAAAGTTTTTGTCTTATAAGACTCTCTTTTTCTTTATTGTGAACAAATTTGAATAAGTATGCATGCTTAGGATCATGTTTGTGGAGACGACGTCTCCCAAACACCAAGTACGTAGAGCTTGTCACTTTACTAATGGAAGATTGATACGGACTAATGTGCACACATGCTTGTGGCAACAACGGCTCTCAAGCACCAAATGGACTAGTCGTTTATTCTGCAACAGTGTCGTAGGGTAAAATAGGGATTCTCTACCCGCTAGCAAACGGACTAATGACTAGGCTTTATCTTCTCTACCTCATAGTCGAAGATAACTATGATTTCAAGAGACAGGTAATGTCATAAAGACTAATATCTAATTCTACCAAATGATTTTTTCATGTTAATCTGATCATTTAATATGGGGAAGTACCAGAGGAGTAAAAGCTAGAATATTGGTAAGGCTGCCAGATCGGTCTTTACAGGGATCCAAAGGAGCAAAAATAGGGATCGAAAGGGGGATAGTGTGCAAAAGAGAAATGTGTTTCAATGGGGCTGAAAATACCTAAGGTTCAGCTCCATTCAGACTTCCATAGGTTAAGGTTCCAAAAATTAAACCTTTTATCCAATGTCCAAAGCATTGGGGAATTGGATGGTCATGGGGAAGACTAAAAAAACTTCCCACATCCGTAGGAAGGAGGGGGCAAGCCCATTTTGTAGAGGATGAGAGAGAAAAACACACACACACACACACACACACACACACACACACACTCCAAGGCTTCCCCTTTACACAAAGGGAATACTAGACACATGTCAAGTTCCTAGGCCAGTTGCCCCCAACCTCCCCTCAAACCCTATTGGATGGCCATGGAGGTGGACCAATGAGAACTAGGCTAGAGTAAATTTAGTCTAATCGATTTAAAAATTCTTGATAAAAGAGCCAATAGAAATTAAGCTCCCTAGAAGACTATTGGACAGTCTACCAAGGGGTCCAATGAGCATTCAACAGCCCAATGGCTTGCTTGATTCCTATTGGCAAGAAGACTAAGAGGTCCAATGAGAGCTTAATTGAATCATTTAAATACCTAAAACTCTCACTAAAGGGGAAAGAGTGACACTTGTCACAAGGCTCTCCATTTGATCTCTAATTTCCTATTGGCTAAGCTTGGCATAAGCCAATGAAGGACCAGGAGGAGAAAATAGCAAGAGGGGTCGACCAAGAGTGAGAGGGGGCTGATTTTTCAAGGCATTATGGCACACACACTCACACAAACTCATGTGTGAAATAAAGAATACTATCTCCTTCTCAAGCTTTAATGGAAATCTCATCATCTACTCCAAGCTTGTGAGAAGGGAGGCCTACACCAACAACTTTTGGCTTTGTGATGCAAATCCAACCAAGAGCCAAGCTCCAATGCATGCTCATCTCCCCTACCATGCTAATTACTAAGCTATGCTAAGCTACTAAGAGTGATTATGTGAGGAGAAATACTTCTTTCCCGTAAGATATCTCTTCTTCCTCTCTCAATGTATCCTCATTCCCTCCTAGCTCTCACCATTTTTGAAGGTGTGTGAGGTCTTGGGATTGAGGCTTGGGACACTATGTGTGATTTTCAAGCATAATTTAGTGCATGAAGCTTCCATCTTCATTGCACCAATGAGTTTTGTCATGGAACACAAGAATTGTATTGTATAAAAGTCTCCTTTGATGGGAGAAGCTATAATACAAAGCCTTTATGGAGGGGGGACCGGGTCTATGTAAATCCGGTCCTCAACTATTGTCAATTGTTCTATTTCTCTCTCTTTTCAAATATTGTCAATAATAAATTAGCTAGGTGTAAATTTCTATGTTGATTTCTCAATTAAGTACTCTCTCTATGCTCATTAGGAACTTGTTCTTAATGAAATGCTCACTATGTTATCAATTTCCGCTACATACAAGTTACTAGTGCATTAAATGTTACATTGGTATCAGAGCTATTGGTTTCTCTTTTCTTGCTCAAGAAGAGAGGTCCTCAAGCTTGCTACAAGTGGTTGGTGTTATTAGTTGCAAAAGAGTAAGTAGAATAGGGATTTTTCATCCTTGAAGCACGCCTGCCTTATGCAGTTAACAAGGACACCGTCGAGAGCTTTGGTCTTAATAATGGAGTCCTACGAGGCTTGCTTATGGATTAACCATTATTGAGCTACTAGAAGCTTTACAGGAATCAGTGCTCTCTTGGCTCTGTTGAACCCTCTTTTCTATTCCTTGCAATTAATAATATTCAAGCCATGGGTATAGATGCTTGAGTGCTTATCTTTGAAGGTAAAGAGGAGTAGCAACTAGGGCTTGAAGTGCCAATGTACAAGTAAAGTTTACACCTAAAATATGTTAGTATGGATGACAAAAGAAAAGAGATTGAAATGAATGTTGATAGCTTTGATTTTGCTAATGAAAGAGCAACTAATGATGTCCCTATGCTTGTACACTATCTTGTTTCTAGGCTACAACAAGCCCTGGACAACCCATCCCTCCAAGGTGAAGTGCTACAGCAATTGCGCACCCATGGTATTCTCCAAACTCCCCACCAAGAAGAGAGAGTATCCTAGCAGACTTCCAAAAGAGGACTCTCTCCGATAAGAGTATCTGTACGAAGGGCTCAAAAATCTACTACTCGATGACGCATCCCCTTCCCAAATGAGAACTCAAGTTTCAACAGTAGAGCCCTCATCGAAAGAACGAGAAAAAAGTGAGTCTCCTGCCACCTCCGTGGAGATGGCTCCACAAAAACGGCAGGCAAGACGCTCTCCAACACCCCATAAATGGAGAAGACCATCGCACACTTCTCTACACCATAATTGAAAAAGGGAGGAGAGAAAACAAGAGAAGAAAAAGGCAAGAAAGAGGTCACCCTCTTTTCCATGTTCTTCATCCTCTTCCTTCTCTGAAGAAAGTGATGGTGCAGACAAGGAGGAACAAGGGAAGAAAAAGGCAAGAAAGAGGTCACCCTTTTCTCCATCCTCTTCATACTCTTCCTCTTCTGAAGAAAGTGATGGTGCAACTCTTGAACCACCTAAAAGAAGAGGCCATAGGAAATCCTATGCCACGTGGAAGAGGTTGTCCAAGCTCAAAAAGTTCAAAGAGGGAGGAAAGAACATCTCTTTTCTTACCTACAATGGGACCTTTGGTTCTATGGACAAATCCTTGGCCTTCATCCAACAATTCGATGCAGCGTTTGAAGATGAGGGCTTCACGGATTCCTCTAAGCTACTCCATGTAGCTATGCATTTTCAAAAGTCAGCAAGGCAATGGTGGTCTAGCCTACAAGAAAACGGTGAAGCTCCACGAACATGGAAATCTTTAAGAGCTTCCATTAAAAAGCAGTTTTTGGCTACCCATGCCAAAGACAAAGTACTCACCGAATGGCAAAGCTTGAAGCTCACTCCCTACGAATCTATCCACAAATATGTATACAAGTTTTGGGATTTACATCAAAGCCATTGTCTTCAAAAAGATGGATTTTGGAGAGCAAAAACAACAATTTTGTGCGGGTTTAACTGAGGATATGGTGGAGTATGTTACCTCCCAAAGGCCATGCACCATATCTGGGTCATACACCATACTGTGGTGGCTTCACAAATCAATTTTCAACAAGAGGGTAAGAGAAATCTTAAGCCCACGGAAAACAAGGATTGTAAGGGGAAGGACAATGTCCAAAAGTCTCCCAAAGGCAACGCCAACAACAACAAATCTAAGGAGAAGGGATTTTTTAAAGGCAAAAATAAACTCTCTCCTAAAGAGCTAGAGCGTTATCGGAAAGATAACCGTTGTTTCAAGTGCAGGGAGCAAGGGCATGCCTATTGTGCTTGCCGCCACAAGAATACACGTAATGAGCCTCCTAGAGCTACCGTGGTCGAAATTCAAGAAGAGGATGCTCATCACAAAGGATCTCCTCTATGCCATGCTTGGAGAAAGGTAAGAGAACATGATGCTTTTATTCTCTTTGACCCTGGTTCTACTCACGTTTTCATATCCACATAGTTGGCCACCAAGCTAGGCATCCAAGCCTATGAGATGGGAGATGTCCTACCTACCGATGGTGCTTTCAAGGGGCAGGAAGCCTCAGTCACTCCCTTAATTGGGAAATTGAGGCTCCATGTCCAAAGCTATGTGGACAAGGAGGATTTATTTATCTCTCCTCTCAAGCACGAGGATGTAATCCTACGGGCACCATGGTTTGATCGCATGGCTGCCAATGTTAAACTCCCTAAAAGGAAAATCTACTTTAGGTTCAGGGAAAAAGATATGTACATAGATGCTAAGGAGTTGGGTAGTACCATACCTCTTGTACATAAGCAAGCTTTCACTAAGTCAATAAAGAGCTCTATTTCTGTGTACATGTCTTTTGTTAAAGATCCTCAAAATGAATGTAATGCTTTATTGAAAGAAAATATAAATAATCAAAAGGAATTAGTGTTATCCAATTTCCTCAAGGGGTTTCAAGATGTTTTTATTGATGACATCCCTTGTGAACTACCCCCAAAACGAAGCAATGACGACCATGCAATTTAACTTCTTCCAGGAAGTTCACTGCCTAATAAACCTCCTTATAGAGTTTCCCAAGCTCAACAAGAGGAGATTATGCAGCAAGCGCATGAGTTAGTTGAGAAGGGCATGGTTAGGCCTAGCTCATCTCCATTTTCTTCACCAATGTTATTAGTGCAAAAGAAAGATGGCACATATCGTATGTGTTTCGACTATAGAGCACTAAATAGGATCATTGTCAAAAATGAGGTTTCCCATTCCACGGGTAGAAGACCTATTTGATAAGCTACAAGGGTCGACCTACTTCAGTAGGATTGACCTAAAAAGTGGCTACCATCAAATAAGGATAGTTGATCAAGACATTGTAAAGACCGCATTTTGCACTATGTTTGGTCTTTACGAGTACATTGTCACGCCTTTTGGCTTGACCAATACACCAGCAACATTTAACCGCTTGATGGAGAAGCTATTCAGGCCTCACTGAACCTTTACTGGAGTGTTCTTTGATGATATAATCATCTACTCTAATTCACAACGAACACAAGCAAAACCTGTTGGTGATATTTCAAGTTTTATGAGAGAATAAACTTTATATTAATCGAAAGAAAAGTGAGTTTTTTTTACAAGAGATTCAGTATTTAGGTCACATTATTGCTCAAGATGGCATCCAAATGGATCCATCAAAGCTAGAGGTAATAAAAGGGTGGCCTAATCCAAGGAATCTACAGGAACTAAGAAGCTTTATAGGTATGTGTGCATATTATAGACACTTCATAGAAAAATTGTGGGACCATTACATGACCTAACAAATAAAAATATTAGGTATGTATGGTCCACCAAGGAGAAAAATGCTTTTAAAAAGCTTAAAGAAAAGCTTATCTCTCAACATGCGCTTACACTACAGGATCTCTCAAAGCCATTTGAGGTCCAATGCAACGCCTGTGGTGATTGTCTTGCAGCTGTTTTGCTCCAAGAAGGGCACACCATAGCCTATCAAAATCAAAGGCTCGACCTTGTTGAGCAATCTCTAGGCATATATGAGAAGGAATTCTTAGCAATTCTACATGCTCTAGATATGTGGAAGCACTATTTATTGGGGACTCCTTTCATTCTGTGGACGGATCACCAAATCCTTAAGAACTTCATGATGCAGACCAAGCTCTCCGACAAACAAATGAGGTGCAAAATTTTCCTTTTGCAATTTCATTTTCAATTGCTCACATTGCTAGCAAGCATAATCAAGTAGCCAATGCACTCTCAAGACGATCGAAAGTGAATGCGGTTTCCATAGCAACTCGCAATGATCTATCTTTCAATGATAGATTAGTACGCTATTGATCCCAAATTTAGAGATGTGATTTCAGCCCTTGCACTAGGGAAGAAGGAAGAACCATTTACCCTACAAGATGGTTATCTTCTCTATGGCAATAGACTATGCGTTAATAACTCACTACCGGAGACAGTAATGTATGAATCTCATGCTCCTCCTTATGTGGGGCATAGAGGGATTCAGTCTATAGTAAAAAAAGAGTTCATACATGGGAGTGAACCATAAAATGGCATTTTTCAGCATTTGGTTGCTCATATAATTGCCTACAATGTGTGTACACATCCACAAGACTCAAGTTACCAAAAGTGTCAACCCACTTGCCCCTCAAGTTTCTCTAAAATTTTCCACATGCACATGCCTTTTCTTTGACTTGAAAAGTTATTGATTTACTTCCCATCTTCTTATTTCTTTTGAATCAATGCCTTATATGTATGCAAATGACTTTGATAGTTATCTTTGTCCATAGTTGTAACAAGCTTTATCAAGGACTTTTGAGCATCTTGACATTCTTTATCAAACCACCTTTTACATGATCTATCTTGATACCATGGAGATGCTTTATGATTTCAAATCATTCTTTGGAACAAGAACAAATAACTTTCTTGAAAGCTTCCCATTTAGTTTACAATGGTACATCATATTGAAGCTTTGTCATCCATAACTTTTGCTCAACCATTTCAATGTACATTGGTCCGTTTGAAATCCATACAAAGTGATAATTTCTCTTCCCTTTGGTTGAGATTATCATGCTTAGTTGCTTCTCCACATGCAAGGTCAATACATAAGGTCGGATGGTCCAATTTTGACGTCCATTGGCCAAACATAAAACTCTTTATGCGATACATGATGGCTTTGAAGAGTAGCGTATAGTCAATCACACTATCCCCATTATGTTTTCTACATGTAAATCCCTTGGTTCCACTCCACAAAGATACACCATTGGCAATTAGCATACCCGTGCTATTACACATGTGTAAAAGTAACTTTCCATACTGATCCGGCTCTTTCGCATCCATTTAAGTGCGATCATACAAGTGAGATTCCTCCAACTCCCTTGAAATGTATGGCATATCAAATTGTTGAGTATCATGTTGCAATGTTTTTGTGCGAGCATTCATATCCCCATATACAATAACATCACATTTGCCTTTGAAATAAGAAATGTCCTCTTCTAAATCAAAAATTTATTGATCTCTATCCACGCCAGCATAAAATGGGGAATCATGATGAGAAACGTAGCAATCGGCTACAAAAATGGGTACTCTTTTTGGTGTCATAATTTTCAACTAGACATAACATTTGTACTTGTCATCTTTCACAATTGATACAAAACCTTCCAATCCTTTCTTAACCATACATGCTATCCCTCCTTGCCCTCTCCGTTGCTTGAGATTCTTTGACCACATCAATGAATGTACATTGTAATCCTCCAAGCCGTTAATTCTTTGTCGATCATGCTCCCAAGTTTCAACAAGAAGTACAACATCGACTTTGCTTGTTAGTTCATCAATGCCAACCCCCACATTCCATGGGTATCCATTGCAATTCCAAAAGTATATTTTCAATTGTAACTCGGCCTCATAGGTCGCGCATCCCTATTTGCTCGAGGAACTTGCCTCCTCCTTGGACACATTTTCTTCGTGAGAGATCTCCTTGTTCTTCTTATTCTTTTCCTCACATACCTTGCGACGCATATTTTGTTACTTAATAGTGCAATATTCACATACAAAACATTTTATATCCCTCAAATAGATCTAACTATTATTAAGGATAATCTTTCATTTGGTCTCATTTGGCATGGTGCGTACAGTTGGCCATTCTCTCAAGCGAGGAGCTCCTTGCTTACCCACTCTATGTTCTCCATAGACCATAACTCCGGACATGCCAAAGTGCGTTTTGAAGAAATCTTTGATAACAATGGCAAGAGAAGGAGGCGTCTCTAACTTCTCTTTGGAAATTCCATGAATAACAATGTTCTTGGAACGTCGCTCCCGTTCCTTCAACTTCTCCTTATCCACATTCTCAACATTCTTTGTTTGAGCCATAGCTTGCATGAGGGAGGAATTAGGAACCACATTGCTACCACATAGATCACCCCTAAGACTTGTTTGTGCATACATTTTTCATGTCGCATACATCCCGGCTCATGGTGTCAAATTTCTCCTCTTTCAATACATGGTTATGCTCTACTTTGCTCATGCGCTCCTTCAAAGCATTTAAGTCCACAAGAGAGCGTTTACATTCCTTGACTTCCTCTTCAAGTTGCATCAAACGTGTTGTTTGCATTTCAAGTGTCCTCTTGAGATTCTCATTCTCAACCACAAGAATCCTTAGCGTGCCATTCTCCATTGCAAGTGCTTTACCTTGTTTGTTTACGGTCTCTTGCAACGATACCAAGTATGCCATGATCATAGTTTCCAATGTCGTTGGTCACCACACTTAGGAAATTTTGGATCATTGTCTACAATGGTTGTGGACCTTGTTGAAGAAGAAGAACCCTTGCAAGTGCCGAAAGACATTGTACGTTAAATAAGAGATGAGAGTCAACTTTTCCAAACCTGTTCACTTTCAAAATGTTGCTACATAAATGCCTTCCATAACTTTGAAATTTTTTGTCTTTATATTAATGCATACAGGGTTTTGTGCTCTTTGATTGAGGCTATAGATCACACAAATCGGAGCTCAAATGAAGAATTTATGATCAAAAGAGTTAAATGTTGTCTACTACGTCAAAAAAACAACTGCAAGAGAGAGAGAGAGAGAGAGAGAGAGAGAGAGAGAGAGAGAGAGAGAGAGAGAGAGAGAGAGAGAGAGAGAGAGAGAGAGAGAGAGAGAGAGAGAGAGAGAGAGAGAGAGAGAGATGGGCAAAATAGGCCAAATGGGCATATTAAGCCTCATTTGCCGTCAGAGACTTTGAGAGAGAGAGAGAGAGAGAGAGAGAGAGAGAGAGAGAGAGAGAGAGAGAGCTTGTGACCTAGAGCACTCCTTTAGGGATTTGCTTACAGCATCACCGAATACCCACACCATAGGTCTTCTTCTCTTAAGTACAAGAACTAGTATAAAAGATTGTATCAATAAAATCAAACCGAGGATTTGTGCAAATTGTCAAGGGTCATTTGGGGGGACAATTGAAGTTTAAATCACAATGTTTTTTCACAAGAATGTTCTCCTCATTTAGTGGAATCTAGACATGTCATCAAAATTGCCCAAGGGGGTGGAACATGGATTGCAATCCTTTGTCCCCCACCTTTGAACTAAAAAAAACTTGTGCAAAATAAAGCCTTTGAAAGCATCTTTCCACTAGTGCAATCATAGTTATCAGATGTTGTTGAACATGGATCGCGATCCATGTCTCGGAGTGTGCCATAAGAGTTTTAAGAAAAATGGACCAAGGGTCGACCAAATATCAAGAAAAATTGAAAAGTCAATCCCCAAATGGTTATTTCGACCCATAATGTGAACAAATGATCCAAACTCAAAAAAAAGTATACAACAAGCTTAGAGAACATGCCCAAAATCACCCCACAAAGTTTTGTCCAAAATGGTCACCAACCATGGATCACGATCCATGAATCCCTTGAGCAAAAATATCAAAAATTTATTGCAAAATGTTGGTTCACGCTAATGATTGTGAAATATGTCAAAATTTCAGTGTTTGGTCTTTCCCTTCTCCTTGGACCTATTGTTGTTGTTGTAGGAAGTGCTTTGGGAAGAATTTTGGGCATTGGTTGGTTTAATGAGTACTATTGACATTTCGACCATAGGAGAGTGTTCCTAGACCATAGGACCACCATTCTGCATTGTTCTATTGCAGATATCAAGACCTTGATCATGATGGGTCGTGATTTTGGTACCGGAGCAAATTGCAACCAGACTTGGTAGGATAGCCTCAAGAACTCTTAGACCTCCTCCAAAAGTTGCGTTACATTTCAACTTTGATTGAGTGCTAAAATAGCGTGATGATCAAGAGCAATGAGACAGGGCATATGCAGATTGCCCAAGTAGAGAGTGATAGATTTTCTAGTGCTTTAGATAGCTTCATTCCCACTTCTTTAGGTTGACACCCTCAAAGAGTCTCCTTGCCCCATCCGAGTCGCTTCCCTGAGTATTGATATTGTGTTAGTGTCAAATAGTTGGCAATTGCTAGCTTCTTCCATCATAAGCGAGCGTGTTTTCTCAATGACTGATGGCTATATTTCTATTTGTAAAGAACCAATGGTGAGCAATGGTATTACATGTTCTCTCTATCTTGATACCATATTTAAATTGAAAAGATATGAATCTAGTATATCATTGTCAACCCCAAGAGGTGCTTCTCCATGAATCGGTTGCAAATGGTCTGCCCTCTAATGAGTAGTCCCTTTCTTGACTACTACAGTGAAAGCAAACTCTAGAAATATAATGAACCATCTAACTATACGACCAATATTGCATGGTTTGTTCTCTAAGTACAATAGTGCCTGGTGATCCACAAAACATACAAATTTGTCTGCAAAAAGGCAATGTCTGAACTTTTTTATGACATAAATCATTCCCAACCCTTCTCTTTCCATGGTCATGTAATTTTTCTCTACACTATTGAGTTGTCTACTAAAGTAACTAATTGGAAAATCCATATTGTTTTCTCTAGGTTGTGCTAAGATGCATTCAATTGCATATGTAGATATATCTATGTGGACATGGAAAATTTTGTTGCAATCAAGGGCTTTCAAAATTGGGGTAGAAATTAACCTTTGCTTCAACTGTTCAAGCATTTTTTTACATTCTTTCGTCCACTCAAACTTTGTGATGAGAGCATAGAGAGGTTTTGCAATGACTACATACATGTAGATAAACCTTTGGTAATAGCCACAATGGCCCATAAATGCTTGTATGTCTCTAACCTTTGTGGGCCTTGGAAGAGAAACAATAGCTTGTATCTTCTCAAGATCTATGAAAATGTCATTTTTAGACACAATATTTCCTAATATCATCCCGTCTCCTATCAGGAAGACACAATTTTCAAGGTTCAAGGAGATACGATAAGTTCTACACTTCTCAAAGATCTTTTTCATGTGCTCAATATGTGCGTTTGTTGTGGGAACGAATCACACCAAATATAAAGTGCATTCAACACTACCTAGATCAACATAATGTCAATTTAGGACACAGATGACACGATAGGCACACGGAGGTAATCTCTATAGCTTGTCAGGCTGAGAGCATCCCACACATACAACACTCTGAAAGGCCAACTAGATCAAAATTAGGAATGTCACTGCTCTCAACTACACCACCCAACCCACATACACACAAACGAAGAAAAATCACCAAATCATACCAGAATCGAACGAAACTTAAGGAACACCATGCCCTTGCTAGGATACATGTACCCCAAGGTCTCTACACTCAAAATCCTCAATCCAAACCCATCTACAAAAAACACGTATGAAGACAGAGTAAAATTTTGGAAGTGTCTAAAACTGAAATCTATAAGTATCTATGTGTAGCTTTTGTTGCCATGATTCCAATGACTACTTGCACAAAAAAAAAAAACATTGTTTGTTGATACACTTTCGACCACAAATAGCTCGTAGATGTGTTAGCATGTGTGCTCCGTTTTGTGTGGAATGCTTGGCGTTGTTGCATAGCTTTCTCTGAGCCTATCGCAATGTGCAATCGGATCTCCAATGAAATGAGCGAGTAGGGAGTAGCATCAGGATGAATCTTACATTCTCTCTCTCTCTCTCTCTCTTTCTCTCTCACATACAGTCAACGGCAGCATAAAACTTTGATTAAGATGAAATATCTCTTTACAAAATGACCTAGGTACCATATATACTAAGGCTACAATATGCTAAGCCAGAAATAGAGTTCAATGAGTCAAATGGCTTTGTATTTACAATCTGGAAGTGCCATTGCCTCCTAGCTTCTTCAACTAGAACAACTACTCATTCCAAATGATGTTTTTAACCATAATCCACATCATTTAATAACTCTCAAAAAATAAGACTTTGGTACAAAAATTGAGTTATGCCGTACTGTTCACCCATGGTTCAACACTCCCTATTGCGGGAGCGATTCACACCACCCATAAATTTCAGCAACACAACCTAGATCAACATAATGTCAATCGAGGACACAGATGACATGATAGGCACACGGAGGAAATCTCTTTAGCTTGTCAGGTTGAGACCATCCTACACATACAACACTCTGGAACGCCAGCCAAACCACAAACTAGAGTCTAACTGCTCTCAACTACACCACCTACCTGCATACACACAACGAAAGGAAACTCACTAAATCATACCAGAATTGTATGAAACTTATGGAACACCAACCCCTCACTAGGATACACTCGTCCCTAAGCCTCTACAGTCAAAATCCTAGCTGTAAGCCCAACTGTGGAAAATGCGTATAAAGACGTAGAAGAATTCTAGAAGTGTCCAAAACTGAAATCTATGAGTACCTATGCATAGCTTACGTCGGTATGATTCTAATGACTACTTGCAGGCAGAAAACAGACATCATTTGATATACTTACGGCCACGAGTAGCTCGTAGATGCACGAGCACGTATGCTCCATTCCGTGAGGAATGCTTGGCGTTGTCGCGTAGCTCTTGCGGAGGCTAGCCCAATGGTGCAGTCGGATCTACAATGTGATGAGCGAGCGGGGAGTAGCGCCAGGATCAAGCTCACGCTCTCTCTCTTCTTCTCTCTCACACATAATCAACGGCAGCTTAAAACTTGATTATGATAAAAGTTGTCTTTACAAAATGACCTAGGTACCTTATATACTAAGGTGACCTTAGGCTAAACCTAAAATAGAGTTTGAGGGGTCAAATGGCTTTGTATTTACACTCTAGAAGTGCCATTGCACCCCGACTTCTGTAGCTAGACTACCTACTTATTACGAATGACATTTATGGCCATCATCTGTAGCATTCCATAACTCTCAAAGAATAGGCTTTGTTGAGTTATGTCGTGTTGTTGACCCATCCATCAACACTCCCCCCTCTGTGATCATGTCGTCCCTAACATGACCTGGTAGTCGATGTCGATGTGGTCTTTGTTGTTGTTTTGCTAATGTAAATAAAGTATAAGTTGTAGCCTTTGCACAAGCTCGTCTTTGTTTGTCCAATCTGATGTACATAGTCTTCACATGATTCAGAAAAATTATAATAGATGACAAACTTTATGTCCTTCACATCCATGCTCTGAGCTGCAGAATCTATTTCTGTCCTTATAGGTCTATTGCCAGATCTAAATTCAGAAAGAACCCAATCTTGTTCAGCTTGACTCTTATCAACATGGATAGAGAAAGCTCCATCCATCACTTGTTCTAGAAAATATGTCAATTCTGAGTATTTGTGATTCTCACAAACAACTTCTAGAATTTGTAGAATTGAGTAAATGGTTTTCAGTTCTTATGAGCCAATGGCAATTTTGTAAGGATTCTGTAGAAGCTGTATGGCTAAACCTTCAACTTCTTTAGGCCAAGTTGCACTTCAATACAGAGTTTGACTGTCATGCCGAATCTGAGAGATAATTTTTTTGATTTGAGGTTCAAAACCCATGTCTAGCATTTGATCCGCCTCATCAAGGACAAGATATGTAACCTTGTGAAGATTGGTTTGTTGGTGGCTGCTCTTCTTTGTTGGTGATTCCTTTGTTCCTGCATCAAGGTGAACAAAGTTGCATGTGCTACTGTTAGCTTTTGTGTGCTTTGTAAATCATTATACTACTGCTACTTGATACATGACTTAATGAAAGCTTGACAAACCTCAATTAATCCCCAAGTTAGTACTTACATCAAAAGGGATTTATCTAACATGATTAGCGATAGATGACCATCGATGAGCTATCAATCCCAATTTGTCCCCAAAATTCATATACATGATGTACATGGTATGTATATGGCTATTATGGCTTCACATTTGAAAAAATTGCATCTTTGGCTAGCTAGGGTTCTTTTTTCTCTTAATTGGAACCCTAAGCTTGTATTCTCTAATCATAGTTGCTCGACAACGTTTGGCTTGATTTTGACTTGTATATGGCTTTTGAAGCTAACTTTTTGGATTTCAGTCTTGGAAATGACTGATGTCTCTGGCACCTTCTGTTCTTGTAAGTATTGTTAGTCCCTTTTGTTTGTTAGGCTTTATTAAGTCACATACAAGATAGAAGATTTACAGTATAAGGATCTACTCCTTGTATATGGCCTTGTAGTCGCATGAAGTGGCTGATAGGCAACTTTACACTTGATGGGTGCTTTTGTTTAGTTGCATCACCAACTTCCTTTGTCTTTGTAGTCCATCTCAGAGCTTTATGAACATTCTTTGTCATTTTTGGCCTCACGTTGTTGTTGAAGACTGATCAGCATTCTTTCTTGACATTACCCATTGTGCGTATGGCATTTTAGACATGCTTCGTGAAGTGTCGTCACTTTCTTGGGCCTTCTTTGCTTTGTATGGCTCGACATCTCTTCAGTCTTTTCTTTATCTAGATTATGGATTTTTCCACTTTTTTAAAAAAATCTCAAAAATAACGAAATAAAACAAAAAATAACTCAACTCTAAAAGCAAAATCATTTTAATAGAATTATAAATGCTATGTACACTGTACAATGTCCTTAGGGGCTCATATATGGCTTTTGTCCCCGTACTCCTCTTGTAACTCTACTATGAGGGCATATACTTTGAATTTTGTCCAAAAATGTCACAATCAAACGCAAAAATTCAATAGAACTCACAAAACATTGCCCTCCAATATTCATATATCAGGTCGACATTTAAAATGCCTCCCTCCCTCCTATTTGGAGTCCTCTTTGACGACAGGGTATCACCAAGGGTACGTGTGTGCTTGGGCAATAAAAAAAGTGTGCATATGTAGGCCTTGTAATGTAGCCATATTATACATATACAGTCAATGCATGGACAAGATTTATGATGTCCAAGATGGGGGTATAAGCAATTTACCTATTGGTATTTGCTGGTGAAGCTTCCTATTTTAAGCATGTATGATGTTTGAAGCTCCTGCGCAGTTTTCTTGATTGAAGGTTGTAGAGCTTTTTCAGAGGCATACTTATCTGTTCAATGCTTCTTTGGAATCCAGTTTAGCCTTGTGGTTGATTGTTGGTTTGGCATTGTTCCTCATAGTGGGTTCTCTTCTAGTTGTACTGTAACCATAGGAGGAATTGGAAGAATTCAAGCGGCGGTGCAGTAACAGTAGGCTTATTGGTTCCCTGTGGGAGCCACTTCTTTGTGATTATTGGTTGTTCCATTGATGCTTCTCGTTTGGGAACCCATACTTGTCCCTTCTTAGTTTGTGTTTGGAAATACTTTTTTCGGATCCACCTTGTCTTTGTGTGAGTCTTCAACGGTCTTTGCTTCGGCTCTTGACTCTTGGTTGACGATGAGATTCAGACTTTGGTAGTTGATACTTTAATCGTTTTGGAATCCAAATGAACTCCTGACTTCTCTGTGCTTGAATCAACTTCTTTGAAACCCAAATCTAAGTTGTGGAAGCTTACGACTATGTTTTTCTTAGATGTTCTCGCAAGCTTTGACTTTCTTTTTGTTGGAATTGGATCTTGTCATTTCTTATCAAAGATCTTTGTCTTCTTGATCCATACCTGTTTTTGGCCAATTTGGCTCTTTCGTATCCAAATTTGTCAAACTTTCTAGTTATGACTTGTTGTTCTTTGCTTTTGGCCTTCCTTGGTTGTTATTGAAGCTGCTAGTGATCGTGATGATCTGAGTACCTGGTAGGGGATGTCAAAAGAATCATCACTGTCACTACTATCCTCATCAAAATTACATTCTAGCACTTTCCCTTTGTGGTTTGCTGGTTATGGAAAAATACTGTCTGTTTGCTCTTGGATTGTTGTTTTTGGGATGACTTTGGTATCCACTTGATTAGAGCGTTGGTAGCTTGTTGACATGGCTGTGTTCTTCTTGTTGGTTGATTCTTTGATTCATGTATGGGAGCCACGTATGAGGGTGATTGTTGCAGTTGTTTTTCCACCGAGGATTTTGGAATCCATTTTTGATGCACTTTATTCTTGTAATGGTGACAGTGGTTCCTGGGTTTTTGATCTGGACAATCATAAAACCGTGTATTTGTTAAAGTTTCATTTTTGTCACCTGATGGGTCATCTGGATTTCCATTGTTTGCATCTTCTTGAAGCTCCAAGTGTTCTACAGAATCGTAGGACTCGTCTTCTTCTTCGGCTTCATTTTCTTGGATTTCTTCATTTTCTTGGATTACACTCACTGCAAAGTAAGGAACATCATAGCCATCTTCATCACAAAACCTCGTTGTTGGACTTTCTTGAATAGCACACACATTGAGAGTAGCCAAGATGTGTTCCCATTCAAGTGGCTCTAATTCTTCCTCAGGAAAGGGTTCTGGGATGTAATTCGTATCTTCAATTACCCTTTCTAAGATTCCTTCCTCTTGCTTTAAGCTTCCGCATTGCAAAGCTCCACGCATCCACAATTCTTTAGGCTTTCCCAACCATGCTAGAAGTTTTGATCATGCTACAGTAGAGGAATCAAACTCCTCCATAGATGTTCTTGTCACATCCCTATAACTATGGTCCTTCAAATTTATCCTTGTTGTGGTTTCCATATGTCTCAGGTAGATATGATCATAACCCCAATCTTGGACCATTTTCAGTTGTCTTATGAATGGTTTTCTTAGAATGATATCATAGGTGTTCTTCTTACCAAAGTCAACAATAGCAAAGGTTTTCTCATATTCAATTCCACAAGAAGTAACAACTGCTTTTTCTAGCAGCCCTATGGGCCTTTCCATGTGTCCCTCTGCAAGCTGCAATTTCATCCTTGTAGCCCTCATTGCTAGTTTTCCCCAATTTTTCCAGACCTCTTTTGTTGCGATGGAAACGTCGACTCCACTATCAAGGATTGCCATGGTTTTTACACCTTGGAATTCCATGGGAAGAGTGATGTTCCCATTTTCTCCTTCATAATACTCTCCAACCTTGTTTAACGGCACTGCCCTGGTGTTTACCTTAGGCATTTCTAGCTCTTTGATCCCTTCCTCGATTTGAGTCATTGGTTTTTTACCACCAAATTTTTCTAAGCATTTTCCCACAGTAGCCCACATGTTTGGTCGTATTCTGAGCAACTCGGCTAACGTTATCATATAGGTGACTAGTGTCGACAAAATGTCTATCAGTCCTTTTGAATCAATGACCGTGTTGGGAGACAATCTTTGTGGTGGGACTACAACAACCTCTGACTTGGCCTCATACTCTCCCGTATAGGACGGTAGTGTTCTTCGTGAATGGGGCTGACTGTCCATAGATTGTACAGATCCTTTGTCTCCCCAATAGGACTCCACTTCTAGATTCATTTGAGATCTAGCCTCAAATTCCTCTATTGGTAAAAGAGACACTCCTCTTTCATCATCTGTCCTGTTTACTTGTCTGCTTATTTCACTTGCTTCATTGGCCTCTCTGACTTGATTCCACAATTCGTGAAGACCATTTATTTCTTTACAAATCTCAGGTATAGTTATGTGAAATCCCTCGAAAGAGTTATCCGTGGTATTTAACACTATCCTTGGTTCTGATGCAGGGCTCCTTGAGCTTTTGTCTGTACTCGTGACTGGAATCTGGCTCTTTTCATTCCTAGTTTGGTGGGCTTATTGGTGTAGGTGAGACAAGGATCACACCCTCAGGTTTTCCAACCGGTGGTTCTAGTAAGGCTTGGGCTTTTTGAATCATTTTCTTGAACATTTCAAGCATTTCCTTTTCTAGTTCCACATATGGATATGTCATCCACCTCTGTTCTTGGGTTTGGTTATTTTCTAGCCGTGTTTCATAGTCTTTTAGGAGGTCTTCTAAATGCTCATTAACCTTCTCGACCAACACTAATCCTCCCAAAATAGCACTTTTTGGCTCACTTTCCGTTGATGGTTCTGTTGGAGGTTGGGATGCCTCCGCAAGAGAAGATGCAACCATTTCCTCATGTTGTCTTATCTTCTCTTCAACTTGGGTAAGCTTCTCAGTCAGGGATTTTTACTCTTGTTTCCTACGTGCTTGCATCCTAGCCTTTCTAGATTTCCAACTATTTTGTTTGCTCTTGGTTTTCTAACTAGGTGCATCCGTTTTTGGTTCACCGATCTCTAGACTCGCGTCAGTTTTTGTTTTCTCTGTCTCTAGGTTCTTATCAGCTTCCTTTTGCGCTTGCAGTCTGGTAACTACCTGAATTGGTACAACGTTTTCATTTTCCAAGCTTTTGGGTAGTTGAAAATTTCCTAAGACATTTGTTGTGATCTTTCTGAATTGGTTTGGGTTTTTTGGACAGTCGGGGATCAAGTGAATGACACCACACTCATGACAATAGGCATTCACTTGAGTGATCTCCATCTGAGGACATTATTTGACCAAGTGGTTGTCATGGCTTTTGTGACAATCTCCCTCTGGTTGAGGAGCTTCTTCTTCCAATTCCTCTCGGTTGTAAATAGGCTTTGACCTTGCTAAGCCTCTATTAGCAACAATAAACCACAATGTCCTTTCGTCCATCTTGTATCTTCTTTCTTCAGGTAGAAACGTAGGAATTGGAGGTTGTACCAGTCTCACCACTCCCTGTGTTTCTCTCATCTTGTGTCGCTTTGAAGGGAATTACCTACTTTGGTTGTCATAACACATTGTAGCTAGTACTAATGCTTGTTTGTTAGATGCTTCCATAATTGGCAAGTATCTCATGTCTATAGGCATTCTAGCACCTGGTAGTGTAGGTTGTTGTCTAAAGACATGATGTGGCCTTGAAACTCCTATTGGACCTGGCACATTCTCCATAGCATATCTAGGTGGAGTAGGTGCTACTGGAATAGGTTGTACATACCTCTCCCTAGCATATTACATTCCATAGTAACACTCTTCTCTCGTATGGTTTGTCCATTTTCTCTCAATTTTGCACCATAGAGGTTCTTGGAGGTCGGTTTGACTAGAGGAGCAAGTCTTTGAGCTAATACTTCTATAAGCTTCATTTGCTTGCTAGATACCTCTGGATTTATTGTGGGTTGGATTCTTGGTGAATCACTCCTTTGAGAAGATGTGTCACTCTCAGTATCATATCTTCTCAAGGTTCTGCTCTAATTTGGATAGAGTAAGTTATAGGGGGTGGTGATGATACATATGGTCCTGTTGTTGTGACAATAATTCCACCTTTATAAATGTCATGTTCTATGGTTGCATCTTGGTACAGCCATGGTCCATTAGGCAGATTCACTTGAGGAGGCATATCTGCCATCTCTATGATCATTTCATCTCTTGTTATCGCTCTAGAAGGGAATCTAGGTGGCTCCCTTTTTGGAATTCTTGTGCTTGGTGGAGATGTTGGTGGTCCTTCATTGACCAAATATCCACCTCTTTCTACTGCATTGTGTGGGTTTGTGTCAAAATATGGATAGATTGGCATTTCAACACTTCTATCTTGGCTTGCCATACCTCTGGTCATATCTACAAAAGGATTGGTAGATTGGCTTTCCATCCTGATGATATTAGCTTTCTTACTGTAGGCCCACTCAATACTCTCAAGGTAGTCCTTTTAACAAGCATCTTTGGCCCTTTGTCAAGTCCCTAAAATTCAAGTCTGGGTGGTCTTCTGACCTCTGGATACTAGTTTTGGGTACCCAAAAAGTTTCGATTTAGAAAACTTGGATCTAGGTGGGTTCTATTCCTGCAAGATTTTCTCCTGGCTATACCTTACTCAATTTGGAGTTGTCTATCAAAAGTTAGAGCAGTTTTGGTGAAGTGCACTTGAAATAGCACTCAAAAGAGTTTCAAGATCAAGGATTTTTGCTTGTATCTTGACCAAATGTGACCCAAATTTGTTGAAACTTGGTCACTAGGCTTACTTTACAATGCTTAACACTTCTAGAAGCTCACTATGAGTTTTCACCTCCAAATTAGGGCTAGAGACATCATACGCGTATGAAGTCTATGTGCTCAAAATTTGACAAAATTTGGTCTGTGAGCTCTCCTTGACGTCCTCTACCCACTACAAGTTTCAATTTGTGAATTTGACCTTTATTTTGACACTTGAGACATTATACGCATATAAAGTGTTTTGTGGTAGAATGATATGACTTTTGTTCTACTGATTCCTTATCACTCAAGCAACTCTCAACAAGTTTTAGGATTCAATTTGGACATTTTTTTGAGCAAGCTAGGACCAATACAAGCCTGAATCTGCAGCTTTCTATCTTTTGCTCTTTGCAAGCCCAAATGAGCTCCAAATTCAATGAAATTTCGGCTAGGGACTTATTTTATGCTCTAGGACACTGAGGTATACTCAAATGTCTGATTTGACCCAGATTTGGACTATGAGACTTTATACGTGTATAAAGTTATTTGGCTCAGAATTCACTTAGGTTTCTATCCAAGGTACTCCTTGATGCATACAACAAGAATATGTAATTACAACAAATTTTGGATGTCAAAATTGCTCAAAATCACAACTTTTTCACCTTTACCCGCTTGTATCTGTAATTATCTCTTCAAATGCAAAAGTATGTGTACAAATGAGATGAAGCAAGCTTAACACATTATTTCCCAACCCCCTATGTGGTCAAAAGTGAAATTTGACTGTCAAATCTGGCCTTGAGACTTATACGCGTATAAAGTCTATGTGCTCAAATTTTGCCCAAATTTGGTCAGTGAGCTTGTCTTGTGGTGCTTAACACCCTGGTATGCTCAGATCTCAATTTTGGTCTCCAAAAGTCCCCTTTAGGCATTATACGCGTATAAAGTCTAACATGTCAGGATGAAGTGAGTTTTACTCCAGAGGATCCTCACTAGGCTGGCAACTCACAACAAGTTTCAGAACTGAATTTTGAAACTTTTTAAGCAAGTTATGGCCAATATAGGCATTCACTTGCCTAGATGCGTCTTATGGTCTTTGCAAGCCCAAAAGTAATCCAAATTTTATGAAATTTGGCCCATATGCTTCCTAAATGCTGTAAATCACAAGGGCACACTCAGATGTAACTTTTGACCTCAGATATGGCCTCTAAGACATCATACGCTGAGGTGGTCCGGGGCGGGCAACAAGAGAGGTGACCTCTAAACACCCCTCAAGGTTCATGTGCTGCTCAATTGGGGCTAGGGCAACCACACGCAAGAAACAACAACAACAAACCCACAGCCAAACAAGTGAAGAGGCACCACCTAGTTATAGAGCGAACTAGAATGCAACAAAGAAGAATCCCTAAGCAATATAAGCGAGAAGGAAGGGTACACTATCACTAATAACAATGCTACAAATACACACACCAAACACACACACACACACATAGAGTTTCGTGCAAGAATTTAGCTTCAATATTATTGATTGATATGGGTGTATAAAAAACTTGGAGGAGAGTCAAGAAACACAATTAAGTTTGATGATGTTGCAATCTACACATTATCTTAGGGTAATGGGAATCCTCTCACCGTACAACCCTCTTATAATGTTTCCCAAGCAACAAAACAAACACAAGAGCTCTTGAGTCACATACAAGAAAATACCACACAAGAATCTCAAAATGAAAACGCGTCACCTTAAACCAAACCAGATGAGGTTGTCAAGCGTGAATGGAAGAGACTCAAGAGAGTTTCAAACCGTGGTTGCACTCAACTTATTGATTAAATTGATGTGCAAGAGTAGGTACAACTTTGATTTGAAGTTATAAATCACTCACTCCCTTGCAATGTGACAAATATCTCAAGACGCTTTCATATACACCACAAGTAATGATGTATAGAGAGCTCACTCTCTCTCCCTACAACTAAGATGGAGAATGGTACGCTCAAAGTAGTGAGAAATAGTGTAGAGATCATAATAATTTGAGCTATGGTATAAGGGAGAGATGGAAATGGTGAAGAAGATGAAAGAAGCCATGAAAGTTGCAGGTTTGAGTGAGGGATAGAGAGGAATGAGAGTGTGTGTGTGTGGAAGTAGGAAAGGAGGTGAGAGAAGACTATGGGTTACTTTGTGAGAAAAGTGGGCAGATTGGGGTCCACTCAAAAAATCTTTCACCGGTAGTAGCTCCAAAAATCATGAAAAAAATTTTAGTATTGATCTTTTCTTCAAATTTCGAGCGGAGATAGGCGCCAAAAATCTCATCAAAATGCCTGTTTTTTATGCCTACAAAAGTATTTTAGTGGCCCCTCCTTTGTTGAATTTGCACAATGCATCCAAGAGTAAACCCCTCCTTTGTTATCATGATACAAAGCATTCAAGTTACCTTTACACATGCATGGAGGAGGAATATTGGTGAATAAAGAAATATATACATGATGGGACTAGTGTGTGGACTATTCATGGATTTAGCTCAATGAGCACATAGTGTTAGAATAATGAGTGAAATTTTTTAAAAAAATGAAAGAATTATGCATATAGTAAAATATATTGGAATCATATGATATGGTCCCTCTTTTATATTATTTTGGATGAAAGAGAAAAAGGTATACAAGTAAGTGAAAATAATATAATGAACGTGACTAAGGGAGTAGAAATTGATTTTTTGTTTTCACAAGGGTGAGGGTGAAAATGTGGGGGTGATTTGTATAAAAGACAAATATGAGGTTAGAGTATCTACACGTTCGTAAAAAATTATACTTATGGTGCAAGAGGATGAAAGAAGGCATACATAGGTTTAATAAAACACACACCTAAGTATAAATAGTTAAATAAAAATACCAAAATAATTATGAAAAATCTCTATATTTAGGCCATATTTACAATGAAATATTTACACACAAAAAGGCCATAATCTACTTTTCTTTTTTATTATTTTTATTTTTTCTACTCAACTAGCCGAGTGACTAGCTAATTGAGGGTTTTAAGGAGATATGGGGAAAGTCCCTTAACTCACACACGCCTATGTACAGTGAAAGGGTGAGGATAACCATAGTGTTTGAGTGATTTGATAGGGTGAGGTAGCTCACTATGGAAATTTTTAATAGCCGATCATTAGCCCTCCCCCAGAATGATGGTATATTGATGTGCCATCACAAAGCATCTTTTGCAGAGAGAGTGCTTCTGAGTCCTTGACAAGATTTTCATTGTTTGGCCCCTTGGCATTTTGGCTCGAGTTACACTCATGCTTCATGCAACAAAACTTACATGAGATAGTTGCCTTTTGACAGATCTTTGGTAAATTGCTAGGTAGAAGGCGACTCAAATAAGGCTTTAGACGATACCCATTTACCTTCTTGGAGTTGTCTTTACCATTCAGGTCCATGAGCTGGTAGTAACTTGAATTGAAAGCCTTCTTGACTATGTACGGTCCCTGCCATCTAGTTTCAAACTTGGCATCAAAATGATTGTCAAGTCGATTGTCATACCTTAGCACAAGATCTCCTTCATTAATGCCTTTGTCCTTTAGTTTCTTGTCAAGCTTCTCCTTTGCTTGTGTAGCTTTTCTTTTGTAGCACTCATAAGCAGCTTCTCTTTTCCACTCAAGTTCTACTAAGGTAAGAAGTCAATCCATCCATGCTTCTTGATTATCTTGTACTGCTTTGCCATGAAGTCGCATTGTCAGAATGTTGAGCTCAATAGGCTGCAAAGCCTCTTGACCATAGACCGAGTGAAATGGTGTGAACTCCGTGGCCTCCCTACATGTGGTTTGATACACCCACAAGGCACCATCCAAGAAGTCATCCCACAACTTTGTCCTGTTTTGCACCATCTTTCTGATGATGCTTGCAATGAAACCATTAGCCTTCTCCACCAAACCATTTGAGTGTGGGTAGTAGGGTGTGCTATGATGATGTAGAATGTGAAGCCCTTCACAAACTTTCGTGAGTAAACCCTTCCTGAACCCTGGACCATTATCAAAAATAATCTCCAAAGGTGTGTCAAATCTACAAAAAATGTGAGTGTAGACAAATCTGCTCATTGTTTTTCCATTTACCCTTGCCACACTTTGAGCCTCTACCCACCTAGTCATGTAATCTACAGCCACTAGAATGTAGAGTTTACCATTTTTTGTTTTAGAAAGAGGACCATAGCATTAATGCCCCATTTTTTAAAGGGTCCATTTGCAAGCACAATCTGCCTTGGACCATGGACCAATTTCGTATTTCCATTTATCTGATAATTGTGACAACTTTTACACAAATGTGTGACATCCACATGCAGACTTGGCCAAACGTACCCAGCAAGCAAAATCTTCTTCACAGTTAACTCTTGGGCAAAATGACCACCACATGCTTCTTCATGCAAACCTTTTAGAATGACTGGAATTTCCTCAATACTTGGTACTCTTCTGCACACTTGATCCTTCCCTCTTTGATAGAGGGAGCCTTCTAGGAAGAGATAAATACTTGCCTTCTTCATGAGTCTCCTCTTCTGAGCTTTTGTGAAATCTTGTGGAAACTCGCCCTCCATAATGTAGCCAATAATGAATCCAATGACTCCAATCCCTGCTATCTCGGTTGCTTGATAGTTGTTGCCACCATGATGACCTGCACTTCTTTCTGTGCTCACATCAATTTTTGGATGTCAAAAGCACAAAATTATCACTTTTCATGAGGAAATCCCTTGAAAGAGTAAAATCCTCCCAGTTTTTAATCTATAAGCCCAAATGATATGAAATTTGGTGTATGTGCTCAGCACAACATGCAAAAGATGGGTATAATGTCAAAAGTTCAAAATTGCTGCCAAAATCACCCCTCAGACATCATACACATATGATGTCTGCTGATGACTTTTTGGACAGAATTCATCCACAAGCATCCCCAAGTCTCTAGCACTAGTTTTTAAGCACTTCTACCAATTTTCATGCAAAAATGTCCTCAGAATCACAAGTTTCTCTTCTTCCCATTTCCAACACTTTGTCCTTTGTCTTTTGTCTTTTGAGTGTCCAAAGTTGGTCAAAACTTAGTTTCAATGTATACTTGGGATAAAACCCCCCTTCTAAACACATCGATGCAGTCGGATTTTTAAAATTTGGTCTCCAGATGTCCCTTGAGACTTTATACGCGTATAAAGTCTAAGTTTACAAAATTCCAGTTTTTGTTCACAAAAGCCTTGCACTTGCCCTCTTATATGCTCAACATCAATCAATCATGAAAAATAATCTACAGAATGCTGTTTTTTGCTTTTTTTTCCTCTAAAGTAGACTTTTCAGAGATTTCAAATGTAACCAAGCACTTTAGCAAATAAATCAATGATGAATAGCTCTAGATCAAAATCAGATTACTTACCTAAAGCTACTCCTACAAATCATATGGGGTTTTGCATCTATGAGTAGAAAAACGCTTCAATTCCACACACGGACTAGCAAACGCTTTTATCACCTCACAAATCACTCAACCACCAACAACTCCTCTATTCTACAAATCCTAACTACATCTACCTAGTCGTAGACCCTCGGCAAGACACACGCTTCGTGGCTATCCACTTGATCTCGAAATAACCTATACGGATCCACTTAAGAAAATTGCTTTCTTTAGCCAAAACTAAAGCAAGCAACCATCACACGAGTCTTAGTAGGAATACCTACCTAAGTCCTTGTATCCTCGGCACCGGCACCGATGTTGCGGGAGCAATTCACACCACCCATAAAGTGCATGCAACCCAAACTAGATCAACATAATGTCAATCGAGGACACAAACGATACGATAGGCACACGGAGGAAATCTCTTCATCTTGTCAGGCTGAGACCATCCTACATATACAACACTCTAGAAGGCCAAATAAAGCACAAACTAGAGTCTAACTGCTCTCAACTACACCACCTATCCGCATACACACAATGGAAGGAAACTCACTAAATCATACCAGAATCATACGAAACTTAGGGAACACCATCCCCTCACTAGGATACACCTATCCCTAAGCCTCTACACTCAGTTCTGGGGAAAACGCGTATAAAGACAGAGAAAACTTCTAGAAGTGTTCAAAACTGAAATCTATGAGTACCTATGTATAGCTTATGTCGCTACGATTCTAATGACTACTTACCAGCAGAAAACAAACATCATTTGATATAATTACAACCACGAGTAGCTCGTAGATGCGCGAGCGCGTATGTTCCATTTCGCATTAGGAAAGAAATCGACTCATTTTCGGGCCTTTTAGCTCTAGTGAGAGAATGCTCCTTAGCCAATAGGAAGAAGGCTAACGTTACGTTGAAAATACCTTTTTTCTCATTTTGAAAATGTCCATGAAAACCGTTTTGGTGAAATCGTCACTATCATCAGAAAAGTAACGTGCTTGATAATGACATCTTGCAGAAGCGCCGAACGCCTTTTTATGACCCATTGTTGCTATCCTATAAAGTGAAGTACTTGTACTTGTGCATCTCGCACAACTATCAATCACCTTTTTATGAAGTACTCGCAATTTAAATTCGAACAGATCGTACTTGATAGTGATTGATAGGTACTATTTAAGACTATGAAGGAGTCAGAACCAAGCAAATAGAGGCCCTTGAGGGGTCTCTGGGACCTCTATTCGCTTGGTTTTGACCTTATGAGGCCCTAGGATTAAGATATAGCATTTTTTGAGCCCATGGATGCATCAAAAACGTCCAAAAGCCTTAGGATAGCTTTTTAAAACGCAATCTCTTTAAAGCATTTTAAAGAGCTATCCTAAGGTTTTTGGACGTTCCGGATGCATCCATGGTATTATTTTTGTATTTTGAAAACAACTCTTATGTGTTTTCTCTCATCGCACATCACATCACTCATTAAGATTCACAGACATGGATTTCTGTGTACACTTAAGTTGGGCTCTCAAAAAGCATTTTGTATGAGCATGCATTTAAGTGATTGAGCAAAATTTTATGTATGTACTATGAGAAATAGAATTCCAAAAGAAAACTTTTGCATTTTTCATAATTACCTCTCTCTATGATGAGTTGGCGTTTCTTACAGGGCCTAAAATTGTGTCCAAGTTTCTCCTAATGCGAGGAATGCTTGGTGTTGTCGCATAGCTCTTGCCGAGGCTAGCCCGATGGTGCAATCGGATCTACAATGTGATGAGCGAGCGGGGAGTAGCTCCAAGATGAAGCTCACGCTCTCTCTGTCTTCCTCTCTCACACACAGTCAACGGCAGCTTAAAACTTGATTATGATAAAAATTGTCTTTACAAAATGACGTAGGTACCTTATATACTAAGGTTACCTTAGGTTAAACCTAAAGTAGAGTTTGAGGGTCAAATGGATTTGTGTTTACCATCTAGAAGTGCCATTGCACCGCAGTTTCTGCAGCTAGACTACCTACTTATCACGAATGACGTTTATGGCCATAATCCGCAGCATTCCATAACTCTCAGAGAATAGGCTTTGTTGAGTTATGTCGTGTTGTTGACCCAGCCATCAACACTCCCCCCTCCAAATTCATGTTGTCCCTTACATGACCTGATTGTCAATGTCGGTGTGGTCTTTGTTGACGTTTTTGGTTTTTTTTGCTCCATTGTTTTTGTACATTGTCTTTTTGATGCCTCTGTAAATTCCTTACTAGAATCTCTTTTGATGTCTAGTATTTGTCGACCTTACTATTGTTGGGATTCAGGCCAATTGGCCGGACATCCCACTTACTACTAACCCATCTACTAACTTGATCCATGTATACACTTATTCTTTAATACAACACAATAAGGAGCTACAACAGGATAACATTGTTGTGCGCTCCACCCAAAGCAGGTCTCTCTCTCTCTCTCTCTCTCTCTCTCTCTCTCTCTCTCTCTCTCTCTCTCTCTCTCTCTCTCTCTCTCTCTCTCTCTCTCTCTCTCTCTCTCTCTCTCTCTCTCTGCTTTTGCCTTGCACTCGCCCACGCTTCCCGTGGCACCTTCAACTGGTATCAGAGCAAGGTTTGTGCTTAACGTTTTCGTGTCTGCATGCACGCACACTTTCAAAGGTGCAAACAGGTTTCCGATTTTGGCATCGGCAAAATTTAGTATTTAGAGAGCGTTTCATCCTAGGGTTTTACCCCCCTTTTGAAGCTGTTCATGTAGTCGAAAGCTTCATCCGAGCTATGCTTTAGGAGTTTTATTTTCCAACTCCACTTTTGCTACAGTTACAGATACAAGACTCAGGTGCAGGTTGTTTAGAGACTATTTTGGGATGATATATAGCAGTTTTATGGCTATTATGTGTTATTGAGATGGTGTTTATGGGCTGATTAGGAGCACTTTTCGGCATCGACATTGTCTCGTGTTTTTAAGAAATCTATCTCCTCACAGGTTCTTGCATACATATAGGACATCCAGGTTTCTTATAGATTGCAGTGTTTAGCATCAGCACAGATTTTAGTGGGAGTACTTGATGCAAATATGCATTGTTTTGGCGTTTTTTATAGTGCTTGAGCTCTTTTGAGAGCGGTTTTACTCCCCACAAGGATTTGTTTACTGCTTGCACATTTTGTTTGGTGCATGTTTGAGCGCATATACTGCACCTTGCAGTATTGTTGACAGTGGATGTACATTGAGTTGCAAAAACTGCCATATGTACCTTTTGTGGAGCCGATTTGGCTTGTTTTTGGCAATCCCAACCGTTTTTGAGACTCGGTTTGGAGGCCCTTTCTAAGACTGGGCTGGTTTCTTGTCTGCATAACCTTTTGTGAGGGTCGATAGCGTGAGGTTTTCTTGAGTTGGGGGACTCTCGAAAGTTGAGATCCTTTCGGTGATACAGGTTACGGGAGTACCCCTTTTTCGTGGCCTCCCCATAGGACATGTATAGAGAGGGCTAGGTGCATTTGACGCCATGTTTGCAGTCTTGGGTCAGCTTTTGATTTTTTATGCACAGTTAGTGGTTGATGCGTCTGTCTTATGCTTTGAGAGCATTACTTTTGATGCGTTACTGATCTCTTGTGACACTTTTGGATTGAGATTCTGTTAGTTTTTCTAGGGAAACTCTGCCGAATTTTTCCTAGAATTACTAATGTTTACCGCCCATAATATCTTTAGTTTGCAGCCATGTCATCTAGTGGTGAAAAGGATATTTACAATATCCAAAAATTTGATGGGACAAATTTTGCTATCTGGAAAGAGAAAATTCAAGATGTTCTTATACAAAAAGGCTAGCTGGATCCTATCATGGAGCGCCCAGAGGGCAAGTATACATATGTTGAGTGGGAGAAACTTGATGCTAAGCCCAAATCTACCCTCCGTTTGCATTTGGCCGAATTTGTGTACTTTACTATAGTTGGAGAAAGGACTGCTACAGATGTATGGGATAAGTTTTGTTCCAATTATGAGAACAAAAGTGCCACTAATAAATTTTTCTTGATGAAGAAGTTGTTTGAACTTTGTATGAAGGAAGAGGGCACTATTTCTACTCAAATTAATGAGTTCAATATCATTTTCACTTAGCTAACCACTTAGGGTTTGGTCTTCGATGAGGAAATCAAATATATCTTCTTGCTATGCAGTTTACCAGTGTCTTGGGATACGTTATGTACTGCAATTAGCAACTCAACACCTGGTATCCGTCTAGTGTACAATGGCATCCTTGGGAGTCTGTTTACCGAGGAGATTCGCGGGAAATCTCTCGAAGGCAAGAAGGTGTATGTTGCTAGTGATAGACAGAGGGGTCGCACTCAAAGTCGTGCCAAAAGCAAGGAACGTGGGGGCTCATGCAGTAAGTCTCGGGGTTCTATGCGTAATGTCGAGTGCTATCACTGCCATAAAAAAGGGCATGTGAAGAAGGATTGCAGGAAATGGCAGCAAAGTAAGAAGGATAAACAAGTGGCTAACACTTCTAAGTGTGATAATTCAAACAAGGTCAAAGCAAAGTTAGAGGAGATCAATGTGCTAGAGTCTTCAAATGCTCCTATTGTAGAGACTCTTCCAGTGGTTGTTATGCCATTTACCTCTAACGTATTGGTCTTCATAGCAGATTTACCTATCGAGGCTCTTGTTACAGAAGATGCGCAGTATGCACAAAATTGGATAGTAGATTCTGGTGCGAGTTTCCATGTGACCACATAGAGAGTATTTCTCTACTTATTCTCACTCTTGTGGCAAAGTGAGACTTGGTGATGCTTATGAACTAGACATTGAGGGTGTCGGAAATGTCAAATTGCATCTAAGGAATGGTACGCACTTTACTTTATGTAACGTCAGACATGTGCCCAAGTTGACTAAAAGTTTGATTTCTGTTGGTCAGCTTGATGATTTGGGCTACAACACCATGTTTGGAAATGGTTCGTGGATAGTATGCAAAGGTGATCTTGTTGTACTCAGAGGTCAGAAGCATGGTAGCTTGTATTCCATGCGTGTGTCAGATGTTGGTCATGATTACATATCTATAGCCGAGCTGTCGTCTACTAAGTTGTGGCATTGTCGGCTAGGTCATATTAGCCAAAAAGGAATGATAACTCTGACTCGTTTTGGCTACTTACCTCTCTTGTCTTATGTTGACTTTCCTGTTTGTGAGCATTATATCTATGGCAAACAAACTAGGTCCGTGCACTTACCATTGGGTCCAAAGCGAGTTGAACCTCTAGATTTAGTACAAAGTGATGTTTGTGGTCCTATGTCAACCAAACCTCGGGGGGGGGGGGGGGGGGGGGGGGGGGAGCTATTTTGTGACATTCGTAGATGATGTTGGCGGATACACCACGACGAACGTCAACACAGCGAGAACTCACCTAACAAGATTTGTCAGCTAAGGACGAAGCTCGACCCGCAGGCGCGTGGAAGCAAGCATAGGGTGTCAACCTACACTCGACCGACTATTGACTACTTCCTACAGAGGTCTCTACCCAATGTCTAAGTTATAGCCTTCAAGAGTACACAAGAGGAGATTTCCTACAACGCTTTCAAGAGCCAAATACCCATCAAACGTTCTTGAAACGCTATGAAACTTGAAGGAAACCCTACTAACACCAATAGGTTGCTCTCCCTAAGGTCCTTGACCCAAAACCCAAACCCTAACCCGGTGCAAAATCACGTCGGATGTCTGACAGGTTTTTGCAGGTCATCGTTTCTAAAAAGTAAAGTGTCTACTGTGTAGCTCTACTACTTGCGAACGCGTGGATATGCTGAAATGCAAAAACAGACAACGTATGCTCATCAAATCACCAGATATAACTCCAAGGTTGATCTCGCAAAACCGGGCAGTACACACGCAATGTAGGTGTTGACGCGTAGCTCTCTCCGGGGGCAACACGCTGCACTTCTCTGCACTTGATTCCTACCACCAGTGCGTGCGTAGCGTCAATATAAAACTCTCACTCTCTCTCGTACACAGAGTACGCTCAACTCACACAGACAAAACTTATAAAAAATGACAAAAGGTTTTTTGCATTAAGGTCAAAAGTGGTATAAATACCTTACAATCTCAAACCCTAATGTTCCAATTTAACCATTTACTAAGTCTAAATGTCCAAAATGGAATACAATTGGGAAGCTTCTGCAAGCCCCATTATTTACAAAGGTGAAATGATGGTTTCTTCTCAATTAAGGAATGATTTACAAAGGAGATTAGTATTCCACCGGGCAATCATCCTCCGTTGGGTGTGTCCAGCCGCTAACACTTCCCCCCTCCTAGATCATGTCGTCCCCGACATGACAGTAGAGCTACTTCTTCAGTGGAGGCTTTCGCGCATCTTCAGAACAGACTCATACCGTGTATGCGGGGCCAGTAATGTAGGGCCGAATATATCTGTATCAATGGTGAAGAAACCGGTGTAGAAGGCTTCTTCAAACGCCTGGAGATGGTACGAGGGCAAAAACATTATTCGTTGATAGAGGGCATGTATCACCTCATGGGAAGGTTGAGCAGACAGTTCATACGCACATCTATATGTTTCTTGGAAGAAGAATATGTTGTCTATTGCCTGTCCAAGTTTAAAGATCTCAAAAACTGCCAGAAGGGTTTTACAGATTTTCCTGAGCATAATGCAAGAGAGGTCAGGCGAGCCAGTGAACAATTTAATGGCGCCCGTTAGGGTTTTCACCATGTATTGCTCACTCATTCTCTCACCTGCCTTCAAGCCTGGCAGCTTTAGGTAGTTGAGCCATGTGGGGGGGCTTTTCTTCAGCAGCTCTTGTTCTTTCCAGGTCCGCATCCTTGGTAGAGGGCAAAAGCTAAGGTTGTCTCTGATTATTTTAGGCGCCTCTACCTGATGTACTAAATACTGTGGGTATTTAGTTAGCCATGCCTTTCTCCATTTTGGCTGAGAGTCCACAATAAGCTTAACACCTTCTGGTTTGGAGATATCTTCTTCGTATAGTGGCACTATCGGCTCATCTTTAATCCTCTTGTTTATTGTAGCAGCTTCGTACTTTAGAAGAGGATATGGGAGAGAGGGTTGTAGCCATTCATGTCGAACGACATTTGCATCTAATTTCTGAATGGTCATAGACTTCAATACCCTCTGCTCCCACTCCATTTCTTCTTTGGTAGTGTCTTTTATTGCCGCTTCTATTGCCTTTTGTAGATTTTCTTCTTCTTCTTGTGTCAGATCCCGGGGCTCTTGGGATGGTCCCACAAGGATGTCCTCTTGCATTGTTGCGTCCACTGGATCTGACACATTGTCTATGTCAATTCCTTCCATTGTTGTTGGCCCTGTGCTCAAGTGTGGCTCTTCAGTATGTTGTTTGCCTTTTAGCTCATCAATCTGCTTCTAATATGCTTTCTTTTCCTGTTCAGCTTGATCCCCCATGGTCACTAAAAGGTCGTTCAATTCAGCATTGCTTTCTCAGCCTCTTCTAGCTTCTTCATGGTGTCTTCATTTTCAGTTTTCATCATCTTTAAATCCTCTTCCATCTTCTTTTTCAGGGCTGCTAGCTCATCTTTCATGGCCTTGTTCTCATCCTCCAAACGGCTTTGCATCACTAGGGAACTCTCGGCTAGCATCAATTTTTGCTTCTTCTATAGTGTCAACTCCTTTTCGAGTTCTTTCATCTGTTCTTCATACAGATCCTTCTCTGAAGCAGTGCTAGTTGAGGTAGCGGCTCTGACTCTACCCGGAGATGCCCTTAGCCTCTAGATTGTCTGATCTTTCACTTTTATTTGATCTTTCAGCTCTATAACTTTGTCCTGGCTGGCCTCATGTTCTAGCTCAGCTTTCTCCTTATCATTCCTCAAAGTCTTCACTTCTTTGGACTCATCAGCAAGCATTAGTGTCAAGTTGTCTCTTTCTTTCGCCGCATCCGTGTGTGATTTGCTGATTTTCTTGTACTCCTCCTCTGCTCTTTGAAGATTTTGGTCTGCTGCCTGACTCTGACTTTCTAGCTCTTGGCATCTTTTTAGTGCCGCGTCCAGATCAGCTTGCATCTTGGCTTGCGTCTGTGTGTTCTCGTGGTCCTGCTTTGGCAGCGAGTCCACCTCGGCTTTGATTTGAACTTCATTTGCTTTGAGATTATTAATTTCACTCTAAGTGGCCATAGACCTTACTCTGAGCCCAGTGAGTCTTTGCATCACTTCATCCCAATCATTGGCTTGTGGCTGTAAATCCGTTATATCTGTGGCCATTTCCTTCAACTCCACCAATCGAGGGCTCAACATATATTCTTTGGGCCTAGTGCTAGACAACTCAAAATCTGCATTAGCTGCCTCTTCTCAACAGTATCCAGCAGCTAGTAGATCAAGGAATATTCTATATTTTTTTCTTCTGGATCTGGCTTCTCATCTTTTAGTTCAATTTTTGCCTTCTGCTCTTCTTCTTTGTTCTCCTCTTCCTTGGAGTCTTGTTGCCCATCAGATTTGTCCAACTCCTCAGTTTGTTGGGTTTGAGGAGGACTAGGAGGAGGTGGTGATGGTGGAGGGCTGGATTCTCGGCTTGATTGTGGGGTTGGTTGCTTCTTCTTGAAGTCCCAATCAGCCTTTGTTTTCCTCTCTTTTTCTTGGCCTTCCTGCTCTTCTAGTAGCGGTCGTCTCACATCATCAACTTCTTCTTTGGTAAAAGGTATTTTGGGGATATTCTCAGTTGTAGCATCTAAGATCTCGAAATTCTCTTTATAATCTTCAAAGCGATCTCTTTGAGTTCTTCGAGAAGATCCCGACATAGCCTCAAATGAGGGCTTCGATAATTCTCTCAGATCCCCTTTTAGCATCCTCTCAGCTCTGAAACTTCCCATTAATCTTTCCAGCCTTGCTTCTTTCTGTGACTTTGTTTCCTTTACTAGCACCTGTAGAGTTTCTTTCTTTCCCTTCTTGGGCTGTGGAGGCTCTTCTAGCACTGTCTCTAAACGGCGCTTCAACCTTGTGGCTAACCTTGGAGCCTTAGGAGGTTCTTCTTCTTTGTCTTCCTTCAGCTTGAGCCAATCATTTTGGGAGCCTAGGTAGAGACCAATTTCCCTTGGCATGCAATGCTCCATAGATGACTTTGGTTATCAACTCACCAGGCACAATATAAGTGGGATTTTTGGTCCCCATTTTCACAAGGTTGTCGTGAATGTAAGCAGCATAGTTTATCTCCCTCGGGCGGCTCTTCTGCATCACCCAAGTGAAAGTGGTGGCAATAGCTCCAGGTGGCATCCTGTATTTCTATGGCCGCTTGGTACACATGTGGAAGTATTGATTGTATAATTGGCTCATGATGGCCACCTCGGGTTTGAAATATCTTCAAATGTATAGTTATTTTTCTTCTTTGAGTAGACCTTAATGTCATCCCGCCTCTTAGTCACACTATCTCCTTTGTTAGAGAGGTCAAGTGCTGCTGCCACCACCTTCTCTGTGATGACAATCATCGTATTAGGCTTGCCTTGAAGATTTATAACTCTGGCTATGCCGTTCTCTTTGATTGTGGTGACAAATTCCCACACTCTTTTAATATCAATCCCTGTTGGCAAGGCTTCAAAGTAATTGTGTAGATCCAGTTTCTCCAAGTAGTCCCCCATCTTGCTCCTGACAAATTCATTTAGCTCTTGAGGGATCATGGGTAGCTCTACTGCATTTCCCTCCGAATCTTTAAACACTCCTTGGTAGATTCTCAGATCATTGGTTTCTAGTAGGTCATCTTGAATCCAAGTGCTTGTGGGCTTCAGGGTTCCCTCTGGGATAACAAAAGGCTTCACTTCTTCTAAGTAGTCCTTGATAGTCATCCTCTTCTTCTTTGCAGGCGACTTTGTGGCTGCCATGGATCCTGTTGCACTTAGTAGTCCAAAGTTTAGCGTTTTTTACAGATTAGCTGATAAACTGAGTTCTGACTGCCCAAATGACTTGAAAATTGAAATAAGAACTCAAAAGGGACTAGGGAAACCAGGCATGTGCCCACATTAGATTTTTGGTTGAAAAATAAGCATGTAGACATCCTACGCGTAGGATGTCTACCTTCTTTGATTTTGATGAAACTTGACATGCTTGTGGCCCTTCACCTGTGCAACATGGCTATGTACTTGGAATCTGGTTTGGACATCAAAAAGTGCAATTTTGAGCAGATTTAGGCTTTTGGCTCACAAAAGGGTAGGATGTCCTATATGGATCGGCAAATGATATCCAATTGGATTGAAATTTGATAGATAGGCTTCTTATATCATGTAAAAGACTCCCATGATGTCAATTCCTGCACAGAAGGTCAATATGACCCTGGAGATATCCTACGCGTAGGATGTCTCTTTTCTCAGAATGACTTGATTTTGGTTCTGTGGGTAGCCCTTAGCATGTAGAACATGGCCCTGCTCTTAGATTTTGATTTGGATAAGCATTGGTGCTATTAGGAGCATGTGTAGTGTTTTTAGGCTCAGAAAAGTGCATCTTTGAGGTTTTGGGAGCCAAATGTGATGGGTCTGGCTTGAAATTTGATATATGAGCTTGTGAAGATGTTATAAAGATATCTGGAACTCAAAAACACTAGTTGGAGGTCAAATAGGGCATTTAGACATCCTATGCGTAGGATGTCTATTTCATTATTTTTCATATCTGACTCCACAGTTAGCTTGGCAATGTGATAATGAGTATATTGTGCAAGCTTCATGTATTTGGACTAGTTTTGGTAGGTTTATGACCCTTTATTGCCTCTATGCTCTGACTTTCCGTTTTTTGCTGCATATGAGGTCAACTTTTGTCCAAATGTGATGAAACTTGATGGCTAGCATGTATAAGCTACATAGAAGTTGTGTATGAGGTGAGATATTGAGTTTGGTGCCCAAACATGGCTTGAGACATCCTACGCGTAGGATGTCTCCTGATGAATTTTTTTGGAGAAGTGCTACTAGTGTATGCCCTTAGCCCCCCTGAGTCCCCTTTAAACCTTATTTCAATAAAAAAGTCAAAAAGATAGATAGAAACTCCCTGTTTGGCTTTCGGAGCCTCTGAGTCGTTTTCTGACTCTTGGAGTGCTTTTCGGCGATGAAATTTCTTGATGTCAGTCTCCATAGCTTCATGGTTCCTTGGGGAACCTTGCCATATGGTTTTTGTTGGCTTTGGCTTCGCAGGAGCTCCGTTTGGCGATTTGTCGCTGTGGAAGCGACCATGTTTGCGTTTGCATGCCGTCAATGACTTGGTGGTCTACCACCATAGGACTTGGTTGTTGATGGTCTAGGAAAGCCGCTCGTGAAGTTTGGTGGCAAACGGACATCCAGTTTGGCCGTGAGAGCCAGTTGACGCTTTGTGTGTCCGATGCCGTTTCTGAAGTTTAGTCCCACTTCGGGTCGCCTTACGGCCATGTGGGCTATATAGCCTTGTAGAGCATATCGAGATGCTCATACCCATGAGTTTTGGTAGCATTTGGGCGATTTTCCACCGATTTACCACTTGGTGGCCTCTTGCAGGGATCTAGAAGTTAGGGTTTTTCCCGTTAGTTTTTTGCCGCCTTTGTGCATTCAAGAGTGGTGTCCTATGCTAGGGTAAACCCCCTAGAAGCCTTATTGCTTTTGGGTTAGCCGTTAGGTGGCTACCTCTACCTGTAGGTCTCTACTGCCTGTTCCCCGTGTGAACCCTACACTAGTTTTCGCGATAAAACATCAAACACACGCGAAAAGCTCAAGGTTCTGAGCCTACCTCTCATATCTGGAGCCTGTCGGGTGGTCGTGCATGTCGTAGAAGCAGCTGGAAGTCCGGTTCGTTCTAGGTGGCCAGAGGTCTCTCTCAAGAAGGAAATAGTAGAAATGAGCTCTAAGTGAAGTGAAAAAATCTTATAATGGGGGTCCTCGGACCACTTTCTATGAAATTTGACATGTGCTCCTAACTTCTTACGAGATGCGATTTAGGCTCAAAAAGTTCTTGCTTTGGACTCCGTTTACCCAGTTTCCGAGAAATTTGACGTTTCGGTCAAAATCTAGCCAAAACACACCTCCCGCTCCATTCACATAATTGCACCCCCATTGTACCATAGGTTTTCCTATAGTCACTGATTATCCCCATATTTTTTGTTTTTCATTACGACCATATTTCACCTCCTTTTTGTATTTTTGAAGTTTTTCTACCGATAATTAGTAAAATTAACAAGAAAATAGAAAAATAAACCCAAAAAATCCCCAAAAATCACAATAACTCGAAAACATCACTAAAAAATACTATGTACACTCACATGCAATTTTTATGGCCAGATTTCTCTGTTTTACCAATATTTTGCTCAAACAATGGCTATTTTTATATATATACACACACCTAGAGGCCTAATTTGGCGCTTGGCCCCATATACTAGTAGATTCATGCTGTACAAGGGCATATGTACTTAGGTTAGTCCAGAAAATTTCCCAATCAAACGAAAACCCTTCAAAATAGTCAAAAAACATGCCCCTTTTTTTTCTCTTTTCACCTTCATTGGGTCCGCATTAAGAATGCCTCCCCCCCTCCTAGTCGGAGTCCTCCTGGATGACACGGCATCACCTCGGGGTATGTGCAGTGCATGGGTTAAAAATTGTGCTAATGCGCGGCCTTGTAATGTGGCCCTATTTGATGCATACTCAGTCAATGCATGGAAAAATTAATGTTGTACGAGGAGAGGGAATAAGCAAGATTCTTATTGGCATTCGAAGTCGAGGTTTTCTGTTTGTAATTGATTTGGTTGGCAGTTTTTCTTTGCAAGTAAAAGTTATAACTCTATAGCTCTTTGTTTGATCATCTTCTTTGCAAAAGTTTCTTGGATTGCTGCGACTGTCGATATGGCCGTGGTTGTCTCCGTAGACAAAATTTTGTGGGTGAATTGGCCGTCATCTTTTTATCTTTTGCTTGCCATTTGTAGCTTTGTTGTGGATGCGTTTATAGGTTTATTGCCTTTTTTCGTCTTGGTGGATTTTCTGTTGATCGGCATCCGCACAGATTGATTTCCGAGGTCGTTTGTTTGGCTGCTGGTTTTGCTTGTATTGAAGGGAGTTTCTGTTGCTCTAGTTTGGGGATCCAAATGCGTGTCGCATTTAAGTGGTTACTGAGCATACCGTGTTCTTCTGTTGACTTTTGCTATTGTATTGTGGTTTGTATGCCAGGTCGCCTCTATCCTTCCATACCCATACTTGCTTTTTGCATGTTGCTAACCTTGATCTATTCACTGTGGTCTGTGTTGTCTTATTTTTGTAGTGAACATGGTTGGCATTTTCCTGGTTGTTCTCCATGGGTATCGTGTTGTGCTTTATTGGCACCCATCCTTTTTGTTCTTTATCCAGTGATGGTGGTGCTATTATCTGGTTCTTCCGGGTTAGCTAAGCAAAGGCTACCACCTGTTGGTCTTGTGCATGCTGAATTTTGACTGTATCCGAATTCCAATCTATCTGCACATTATACTCTTTGTGCCAAGGTTGTCCCAAAAACATGGGGTGTAATGTGCTCGCATCCTCAACCACATAATACTTGTGGGGGTAAACATATTGATGTATTTGTACATGCAATATTGTCCAGCCCAATGTTCCTAGCGAATGTGATGTACTACTTTCCAGGGCTTGTTGAGTAGGATGTAGTTGATCTTCGAGCTTGAGCTATTTATATAATTGTAAGAGATAAGATTTGCTTGAGCTCCGGAATCAAGCAATGCCGTAGATTCAACTTGATTGCTACCCACTTTGATAGCAATTATTGGTTCCACTGTGTCTTCACCAACATTCGTTAATTGAATAGCATTTACTCGCACGATGATCCACTTTGTTGTTGTTGTCGTAAAAGCCTTCTTTTTGCAATGCGTTCTTTTGCTTCTGCTTGTGCTTCTTCTCGTACCCTCTGTTTCTCCTTCATCCGTTGTTTTTCTTGATGGATTTGTCGAAGCATATCCTGTGTTAGTGGTAAATGATACTTTTTAAAGCAACACCCACTAATCCAATTTGGAATTTCTTCTCCTGCCAATGTAGCAATTTTGATAGCTCCACTTTGTGATAAGTCACTAATCACAAAGGGTCCCATCCCTCGCTTTTTAAGTTTCTTGGCATGTTGCTTCAAAGTATAAACAAGTACATAATCACCTGTTTTGAACTCTTTCGTACGCACATGCTTGTCAAAAAACTCTTTTTGTCTTCTCTTTTTAGCATAGATCGAAGCTATAGCTCTCAGTCCAAGTTCGTCTAGCTTTTCAAGATCATCTATTCTTGAAGAGAGCTCATGGCCTGTCCATTCTAAGTGTTTTGCTACTCGTAGAGTTGGAAACTCTATGGGTAATATAGCGTTTAGACTAAACACCATATTGTATGGTGTGGTTCCGATTGATGTTTTGTAAGCTACCTTGTATGCCCATAGTGTTGAGTGTATTTGTTGATCCCAGTCTATCCTTGACTCTGATACAATTTTAGTCAAAACAGTTCATAGGGTTTTATTTGTGGCCTCGGCTTGTCCATTTGCCTGTGGATGGTATGGAGCAGATTTTATATGTATGACCATGAATTCCTCTGACAGGTATTCAATGACTTCATTAATAAAATGTGTTCCTCGATCACTGAAAATTTCTATTGGTAATCCATATCGTACAAAGACATTCTCATACAAAAATTGTGCAGTGGTTCTTACGTCTGCTTTTTGTGTTGCTTTCGCTTCAGCCCATTTTGTGAGATAGTTCGTAGCCACAATGATATATTGAGTATGGGTCTGATATGCAGGGGGTGAAATAGGCAGCACAAAATCAATTCCCCATTTTAAAAATACCCGTTGGCCATAGTGGCATCTCTTCTCTCTTTATCGGCACCTTAGTGCGTTAACATGCGTCACAACGTTTTACAAACTCCTCGGTGTCCATGTGCAATGTAGGCCACCATATTCCTGCGGTTAAGACAATTTTTTCCATGTTACCGCTGAAAAATGGCCTCCACTTATTCCTCCATGTGCGTGTTCTAGAATCAGCAGGTATTCACTTTCACTTGCACAGATTCTAAGTTCATTGTTCTTTCCTCTCTTGTAGAGTTGATTTCCAATTAAATTATAGTCTCGAGCCACCAGCGTATAGCCCTTTTTCGTGCTTTTGTTATGTTTTCAGGAAATGTCCTTGTTGTTAAGAAATCAATGATATATTGACTCCATGCAGATGCAATAGTTACATGAAACAATGTCGCATGATCCACCGATCGTTTGGCACTATATATAGCACAATTGTTAACATAAGCATGTGCGTCAGCATACATAGTTGGCCAATAAACTCCTAAGTGTTTCAATCTTTGGTGTGTTTTCATTGTTGAACAATGAAATACACAATCTTGGATGTGTGCTTATTCAAGATAACACTCGAATTCCTCTAGATTTATACATAATCGTAGAATTTTGTCCGAGCCTAGGTGGTACAGTCGTCCTGAAATCAACTGAAAATTTTTTGTTTGTCGAAATGTTTGTTGTTTGGATCTGTCTTCCTTGTTATCAAATCTACCTCCAAAGGAAAGAATTCTAACAATTTCCTGAGACCATTTGGGTATCATTTCAATATTGAAAAGATAAGCATCAAGTATGTCATCGTCTACTGCTTCAGGAGCTTCCCCGTTTTGTAGCCTTGAAAGATGATCCACCCATAGATGAGTTTTACCCTTTTTTACTACCAATGTGAAGTCAAACGCTAGCAATATAATAAACCACCGTACAATTCTCCCAGTATTGCATGGTTTATTTACTAGATACAAAAGAGCTTGATGATCTGTGAAGAACACAAATTTGTTTGCAAGCAAGTAATGCCGAAATTTCTTTACAGCATAAATCATTCCTAATCCCTCTCTTTTAGTGGTGGTGTAGTTCTTTTCTGCACTATTTAGCTGTGGCTCGCATAACAAACTGGGAAATCCATTGTTCCTTCTCTAGGTTGAGCCAGAATACTCCCAATTGCGTATGCAGATGCATCAATATGAACATGGAATATCTTTTCCCAATCTGGTGCTTTAAGTACAGGTGCTTATACAAGGTTTTCCTTAAGCTTTTGGAATGAAGTTTCACACTCCTCAGTCCAGTCGAAACCGACTAATAATCAATATAGAGGTTGTGCAATGACTGCATACATATATATGAATCTTCAATAATATCCGCAGTATCCCATGAAGGATTGTACTTGTCTGGCATTAGTAGGCCTGGGCAAGTCTACTATGACTCTAATTTTGTCTAGGTCAGTGGTTATGTCATTTCTTGAGACAATATGTCGTAAGATACGACCTTGCCTTACCATAAAAATGCACTTTTCCGAGTTGAGATAGATTCGATATGTTCTGCACTTCTCAAATACCTTTTGTAAATGGTCAATATGTTCTTCTCGTATATGAGAGTGGACACAGAGATCATCCATATATATTTCTAAGAATATTCTCAGGTATTCTTTGAACACATGAGTCATTAGCCTTTGGAAGGTAGCTAGGGCATTGTTTAGGCCAAAAGACATAACTCTATACGCATATATTCTCCACTCTGTGGCAAATGTTGTTTTCTGTTGATCCTCTATTGCAATTGCCAATTGGTTATACCCCGAAAACCCATCTAAAAAGGAATAAGCTCGTTTTCCAGCCACCCTCTCAAGCACATGTTCTGTGATCGGCAAGGGATAATTATCCCTTATTGTGGCTGCGTTCACTTTTTTGAGGTTCACACACACACGCAGCTTTCCGTTCTTTTTGGGGACAACCACTATGGGTGACACCCAATCTATATGCTCGATTTCATAGATGAATTCAGTATTCATCAGCTTGTCAATCTCCTTTTCTATTCGTTTTACGAATGTGTCATTATATGTGTAAGGATGTTGTTTGCTAGGTTTGGCATCTGATTTCAAAGGAATTGTATGTTGGCATATCGATGGATCAACTCCTTTGAGGTCTTTGCAGGACCATGCAAACACATCTTTATACTTCTTGAGAAGTTGTGTTAGCCTTTCTTCTTCTTGAGGCTCTAAATCATTTGCTATATAGACAGGCTGAGGCTCTTTGCCTGGCACAGCGAGGTCTATCCGTTTTGCATTTTCCATCCCATCGTAAGATTCCTGGTTTATTCTTTCCCTTATTGGTGGTTTCATTATGATTTTTCTGTCTAGGATGGTGAATTTTTGATAGTGTATGGTACATTCATGTTTTCTTTTTCTGAGTCCTCCTTACCATCACTTTCTCCCTCAGTAGTCCATACCTCTCGTAACGACTGTTTTAGCTCTTGGTATTTCTTTTTACGCTCCATTTTGGTCCACTCTGGATGTTTTGTCTTTTCCTGTTTTGATTGTTGAGATTTTCTTGATTTTGTTTCTATTTTAGTCTTCCGTGCCTGTTTTATTTCCTCATGTGTCCTTTCCCTTCGAACTCTTGAGAATCTTCCTCATATTTGGTCTTTTACACAGTCCTCTGCCTTGACAAGCATTAGATAGTGAGTTTTATCTTTTATCCTGAGCATCAGGTTCTCTCTAATTTTGTTTTCTGCTCTTTTTTTTCTATAGCGTTCCTGGCGTCTAGGGTGTTGATTTGCAAAATCATAAAACTTGATATTTGCGGTTGTCTCCCCACGCTCGCTTGAGTTGTCTGAACACTCGTTATCTGCATCGTTACTTAATCTAGATGCTCAGAGGAGTCATAAAACTCTTCTTATTCTGGTGAGTCTACATTCTCATCTCCTGCTGGTATAAGGCTTACATTGTAATAGGGTAGCACACCATAGCCATCCTTATCGCAAAATTTTGTCGTTGGGCTATCTGTAATGGTACAGACATCCAATGTTGCTAGTATGTGTTCCCATTCCAGAGGTTCTAAGGCATCTTCGGGAAAAGGTTCCGGAATGTAATCCTTGTCCTCAATAGCTCTTTCTAAGACGCATTCCTCTCTTTTTAAGCTCCCACAATGTGAAGCTCCGAACATCCATAGCGCTTTTTTCTGCCCTAACCATGCTGGGAGTTCGGATCCTGCCAATGTAGCTGAATCAAACTCTTCCACTGGTGTCTGGTTCACATCCTTGTAACTATGGTCTTTTAGGTATATTTTGGTTGTAGTCTCCCCACGTCTGAGGTATATGTGGTCTTAACCCCAATCCTGGACCATCTTTAATTGTCTCATGAATGGTCTTCCCAAGATGATCTCGTAATTGTTCTTTTTGTCGAAATTAACTATTGCAAATGTATGCTCATACTCGATTCCGCAAGAGGTGACAATTAATTTTTCTAAAAGTCCTAGAGGCTTTTCCATGAACCCATCTGCCAGTTGCAATTTCATTGTGGTAGCTCTCAAAGCCGGTTTTTCCCATTTTTTCTAGATTTCTTTGGTGGCAATAGCGACTCATGCTCCACTGTCAAGAATAGCTTTGGAAACTACTCCCTGGAATTCTACTGGTAGTGTGGTATTTCCATATTCTCCCTTGTAATATTTTCCAACCTTGTTTAAAGGTACTGGCCTAGTGTTTAGTTGAGGCTTCTCCAATTCTCTGATCCCTTCTTGAAGCTTCGAGGTAGGGTCTTTTACTCCAAAATTCTCTAAGCATTTGCCTACGGTGGTCCACATGTTTGGTCGTAACCTCAGGAGTTCGGCTAACGTGATTGTGCATGCAAGAGGGGTGGACAATAACTCAATCAACCCTTGTGAATCCATCACTCTGTTGGAAGAAATTCTTTGGATGGGATTGCTCTCACCTCAGACTTAGCTTCATACTCCCCTAGGTAGGACGGTAGAGTTTTTAGCGAGTCTGGTTGGCTGTGCCCCGAACTAATTGAACCCTGGTCTCCCCCTTGTGAATGAATATCAAAGTTCATTTGGATCTTGCCTCAAATTCTTCAATGGGAGGTAAGATCTCATTTTCCTCCTTTCTCGTACTATTTATTTGGTGGCTCACCCTGTTAGCTTCATTTGCTTCTCGGATTTGCTTCCAAAGGTCATCTAGACTATTACAATCCTTACCCATTTCTACCAATGTTTTAGGTTGGAAACCATCAATTGTCTCATCTGTTGTATTTGGCATTATGATAGGTTCTCTCCTAGACTCAGAGGCAGTCGTGAGTCTCTCCTTCGTGTCTCCTTGTTTCTCTAGAGTTGGTTTGATAGGGGTTGGAGCTGGTACCTCGTGCTAACTTGCAGGTTTACCAAGCAGATTTTCTATCAAGGATTGGGTTGTTTCAATCATCTTTCGACACATTTCCAACCTCTGTTTTTCTATTTCTGCATATGGATAAGTCATCCATCTTTGCTCTTGGGTTTGGTTGTTTTTGAGTCTAGCTTCATATGCTTTTAAAAGTGCGTCCAGCTGCTCATTTACTTTTTCTACCAGTTGATCCTGCACTTCGGGGTTCCTTTACTTCCTTAAGCCCTGTTGTTGCCGCAGTGTGTGAGCTTAAACTAGTTAGATCCTCTAACCGCTCTAATCTATGCTTTGTGTGTTTTAACTCCTCGGATAGAGCCGTTTGCTCCCGTTCTCTCGTGGCTTTCATACGCGCCTTTCTAGCTTTCCAAGTGCTTCTCTGATTTTTCATTTCTGCACTTGGGGCATCCGTCTTTGGCTCTTCAATTATGGGTTCGTTTGTCATTCGTTGAGCTTGTGCTCGTGTCACTGCCTGAATAAATATTACTGTCTCGTTTTCGGACCCTCCACTGGAAGGCACTGCTTCCAGCATGTTCAAAGTAGTTTTTGCTCCTTTGCTCGGGCTCTTAGGGCAATCAGGAATCAAGTGAGTAATTCCACACTCGGTGCAATACATGTTGACTCTAATGATTTCATCATGAGGACAGTCTCTTAGCCAATGGTCTCCACCACACTTGTAGCAGGATCCCTTAAGCTGTTGAGGTACTCCTTGAGCTCCTCTTTGTTGGTATGCATGCCTCTGCCTGCCCATGCCTCCGTTGTCTATGAACAACAGTGTTCGTTCATCCAAGCTGTATCTTCCTTCTCCTGCTGCCTGTGCAGCTGTTGGCGGTCCCGTACTTCCAATCATGCTCCAAGGTTCTAGCGTTGTGGGTTCTTTCGGTGGATAATAGACAGGATTTGTTGCATATCCATTGGAATCTTCGTAATATTCATGCATAGGTACCAAAGCCTTCTCTTCTGGTTTGTTTACCGTTGGTGTGTATCTTATGCCGACAGGTCGTAATCCTGGTAGGGGTGGTTATTGCCCCAATACTGGTTGTGGTCTCTCAACACCTACAGGTCCTGGTAGGTTGCCTGCTTGATACCTAGGCATCAGTGAAAGTTGAGGAGATGCTACCTGAGCTTGGGGACCATAAGGTCGCTCTCTAGCATATCCCTTGCTATAATAACATTCCTCCGTTACATGGTTTGTTCATTTTTGTTCAATAGCACACCACTTCGGTTGTTTAGCCTGAGGCCTGGCATACATATTAATTTATTTTAGCACTTCCTCCACAAGTTGCTCCTGGCTTACAGCTACTTCTCCTTTTGGTGTTGTCTTATCGGACTTGCTTCCACTTTGTTGTCAGGATGAATCGTCATCGAGATCCTTGAATTCACCCTCCTTGTAGACCGCACAATTGTCTACAAGGTAAAGAGCCTCCTTAGTTAACTCATTTAACGTCGTGCTCCTCTTCATATGTAGGTCCTTCTAGAGATCTGTGTTCCTTAATCCTGGAATAAATATAAGCATAAGTCTAGATTGAGTTGGCAGTTCTTCCACAGGGTAGACCTTCACATATCTTTTTAGTTGTAGAACTGCCTTTCGCACAGATTCCCCTTCTTTCTGTTTGAATTTATGGATTTGTGAGACTTTATTATGAGCGATCCCCCTTTGTGAGAATTCCTCAATAAACTCATCGAAAACCTCCTCCATAGACTCAAAGTCTCTATGCTCCACAGAGTCAAACCAAGTAGCGGCATCCTCTTCTAAGGTAAGCCCGAACCCTGCAAATTGAGTAGGGAAGTCCAATACTTTTTTAGCTCTAATTACACGCACAAAGGCTGCTACATGATCCCTAGGATCTCTGTTTCCCGTGTATTTCTTGTTTACCCATTTTTGCACCTGAGAAGGTATAATTCTACGATGGTCTACAAATCTCATCATTGGTTCTCCTCGTCCTACTCGATACACCTCCTCTGGCCTTCGGTAGTGGGAGGGTTCCTCTCCCAGAGGTGCCCCTAAGCCATAATTTCTGATGGTTCTTGCAAGAGGTGGTTCATCTCTTCTAACTCGTTCTATGGGTTGTCTTCCGGGCTCTGCCAACTCTTGAGTTTTTGGCTTACTCTCGCCTTGATATTGTGAATAGAGTGGTGGTTCTTGTAAATTTCTTAGCTCTCTTGCGGCTGGATAACCATCTCTGTTTCGGTCTTGTTCTAATGTCGCACTTTGTTGAAGCCATGCCTGCAATGATGGTTGGGTTGCTTGTTGGTTCTGGTAGTTGAACGTCTGCTCTCGGTTAGAATGTGATGTTGCGTCGTACTCTTTTGAAAATGGATTTGTTGACTTGCTAGGGGTATAGGTGGATCTTGGTACTTCTTCTGGAACTGTTACCTTTTCTACCTCCTCTGGGAGAATTCGTTTGTATTCTCGCCCGTACCTATCAACAAAAATGATATCCTTCCCCATAGCAATTTCATAAGAGAATAAGTAAAGAACCTTGTCTTTTCTTACTTCATTTGAGTAGGATTCTTTGCATCAAAAATAAGACTACTCCCTCACTCTCATGCCTGTAAATTCCCACATTCTCATTATAGGTAGAGACCTTGGTTGTTTTTTTATCATACATAAAAAGAGCTCTAGGTCGATCAATTTTTGGAGGCGGCTCTTGAGCCTCTGAGACCATTTTTCCTTTTGCCACATTATCTCCATATCTGTTGTAATCCTCAAGGTTACTAACTATCAGATAGTGGTTCCCCTTTTCGTCTCGGAATCTATCTCCATCATCATAGACTTGAATTATCTCGAATCTCTGAGAAGGTCTTTCTTCTATACAAATACACTTGCGTCCCCAATAGTCAGAATAATTTAGGGCTCCCCTAGAGTTTGTTCCTTCTAAGAAGATTATAGTGAGCTTGGCATCGTTCAAAGGGTTTTGGGAGGTACTTCCTCCTAGCATTGGTCCTTCACTGGAGAAACATCCTGGCTATTGACTACCCATCATGAAGAAGGACTTATCTGATGAAGTGTTAGTATCACTACCCTCCTCAATGATTGGTGCTAATCGATCTAGCCTTGCCTGAGTTACACTCTCCTCAGTGGACACTAAGCTACCCTGATAACCTGTCACTTTTTTGTCTCTAGGAATGTGTCTTCCTTATCTTAAATTCATCAAACTTAGCAATGCAATTTATCAAAAATCCAACCACTCACGTGGCGAGGGATCAGTTTCCGCACAACTTCTTGCCTTGCCGCTGAATATACCTATACACGAGCGTTTAATTTCAGCAATCGAATCAAATCATTTAACCGCTAGAGGTGGTCTTAGTAATGATTGGTATAACTGGAGGGTTAACCTCAACCACTAGTGTACTCTATACACTTCGGATGTTCTTGATTAGGTCTGCTAATTTGGAATTGTACTTTACCCGAATGTTTGTCAGTCTAGAGGGAAAGTCTTAATTATGTCTTGCTCCGTTAAAAGGTCAAACAAGTTCCAATTTCACTTTTGAAAGAAGTTTTGGAACTCTTAAGTCAATCGAAACATCACTTTATGTCTATAGTCAGATTTTGACTTTAATAAGCCCTTGTAGACATCCTACACGTAACATGTCTACCTGCTCTGTTTTGGCTGAAATTTGCTATAGATTCCCCTTGAGGTGTTGAGTCCACAGTTGTTCTCACTTTTTGATTTGGACACCTATAAGCTGGTCAACTGATCAAAAAATTGTTCTAGCAACCTGATGTTGATCTAACCAGTCAAATCAACTCCAATTTGGACCAAAATTGACTAGGAGACTTGCCTCACGCTATACAACACCCTGCTATGCCTATAGTCAGATTTCGACTTCAATATCATGCAGTAGACATCCTACACGTAGCATGTCTAACTGCTCAAATTTCTCCAAATTCAAACCACAGACTCCCCTTAAGGTGTTGATCACTCTGGTATGCTCACAGTTGTATTTGGAGTGCTAAATCACTGTGAACACATACTACGCATAGGATGTGTAAGTGCTCTATTTCACTCCAAACTTGAGCCACAGCTTCCCCTTGATGTCAGCAACCCAATGCTATGCTTAGATTTTAGTTTGGATTTCAAAAGACCCCAAATTTAGCTATTCTAGCCTTTTTTAGTAAAAAATGCTCCCGTCTTCTTAAACCCCAATTTTCTCTCCCAATTGAGATGAAACCTTTCTCATGCACTCAATAAATCAGGTAGATCATGCTCATGAAGACATCCTATGGTTTTGGTCTTAAAATAAAGCCTTGGGCCCAATTTGGGTAATAGGTCTGGCAATTTCCGTATTTTGGCCTTATCCTGTCAAGATATGGTCAAGTTCCCTCTTCCAGGTGAAAATAGGGTAATTGCTACCTTCTAAACACACTGGTCAACTCAAATTTTCAAATTCTTACCATAACACCTTGGAGACATCCTACGTGTAGGATGTCTACTGCTCCTTTTCTCAGACTAAAGTGCTACTTTGCCTTCCCTATGCTCTCAGAAGGTGCCAATATGCCTTACAAGTGCAAAAGTATGCAAATTTCTCTCAACTTAAACCTTTTCTGAACTTTTACGTTTTCTGAGTCCGCCTTTTAGCTTTTGGGCAATCCAATAAGGGAAAAACACTCAAGTCTATATATTACTAAGGTGAAACCCACCCTCTGAACACACAGGTGACCTCAGTTTCCCCAAATTCCCTGCTAAAAACCCCCTAGAGACATGCTACACGTAGGATGTCTATTGTCTTAAAATTTAAATTTTTTCTGACAGAAGTACTCCCTATGCTCTGCATCTCTCTCAGAAATACTCACAGAAACTTTTGAACTTCAATTCAGCTTCTAAACACTCTTTTTCGTCTTTTACAGCTCTTTGATGAGCCTAACAGCAAATATAACATGCATGAAGTGCTCCAGATCATAAATCATGATGTCCTACTTACCCTACTCCTACTCATCATGTGAGATGGTGATTTTGGTGTCTCGGTTGCTCCCTAGCCTCTCTGGACTCTCAAGCTATCCTTTCACCGCCTTTATCACTCCAACTCCTACTCTCCTACCTAATACTACCTAAGTGGAAGGGTTTAGGCCAGACACTCACTCCCCAGACTCCTCCTAAGACCTTGAGAGTCCACCACCCTCTGATCCTATCTAAATGTAAAATAAGACTCTAGCAAGCCAGAGAATCCCTATCGTCAAGGACTAGTCTCGATCACCTACCTAGGATTTTCGTCCCCGGCAGCGGCGCCAATGTTGGTGGATACGCCGCGACGGACGTCAGCATAGCTATACTCATTGCGAACGTGTGGATATGCTAAAATGCAAAAACAGACAACGTATGCTTACCAAATCACCAGATATAGCTTGTGGGTCGATCTCGCAAAACCAGGCCGTACACATGCAATGTAGGTGTTGGCGCGTAGCTCTTTCCGGGGCAACACGCTGCACTTCTCCGCACTTGATTTCGACCACCAATGCACGTGTAGCGTCAAGATAAAACTCTCACTCTCTCTCTCGTACACAGAGTACGCTCAACTCACACAGACAAAACTTATAAAAAATGACAAAAGGTTTTTTGCATTAAGGTCAAAAGTGGTATAAATACCTTACAATCTCAAACCCTAATGTTCCAATTTAACCACTTACTAAGTCTAAATGTCAAAAATGGGATACAATTTGAAAGCTTCTGCAAGCCCCACTATTTACAAAGGTGAAATGACGGTTTCTTATCAATTAAGGAATGATTTACAAAGGAGATTAGTATTCCGCCGGGAAATCATCCTCTGTTGGGTGTGTCCAGCACTAACAAATGACTCTACTCGAAAGGTGTGGGCATATCCTTTGAAACATAAGGATCAAGTTTTTCCTGTGTTCCAAAAATTCTTAGCACTTGTTGAGAATCAGTCTGGCAAGAAACGCAAGAGGTTGCGGATTGACAACGGTGGAGAGTATGTCTCCAAGGAGTTTGACAATTTTTGTGCTAAAAGGGGGATTAAAAGGCAGTTTACTGCACCATACACACCAGCTCAAAATGGAGTTGCTGAGTGCATGAATCGTATGATTCAAGAAAGAGTCACATCCATGCTTTCTAGGGCAAATCTCACACAAGGCTTTTCGGCAAAACCCGTCTTGACCGCAGTGCACATTATAAACCGTTCACCTAGTACACCATTGAATTATGAGATTCCAGAAGAGTTATGGTCTAAAGGTAAGCCCCACTATGACCATCTACGTGTTTTTGGTTGTGAAGCTTATGCTCACATGCCAAAACAACTTCGACAGAAGTTAGAGCCGAGTTAGAGCCAAAGTCACACAAATGTATTTTCATTGGATATGGTACAGATGGAGAGATGGGATATCGTCTTTGGCACCCGGAATCTCGTTGAGTCATCCGTAGTTCAGATGTGATCTTCAATGAGTCGAAGATGCATAAACAACCTATCAAGGAAATAGAGATTTGGAGAGTCACTTTTGAGGATGTTGCCCCAGAGACAGTGAAATCAACTCAACGGGCTAGTGATGTACCTTCCACTAGCAATGCTCCAGAGGGAGCGGATAGCAATGGTCAACGAGTGAGACGGTCTACTAGAGTCTCTCATCCACCTACGCGTTTTGAGCCAGGTCTTGATTACATCATGTTGACCGATTGCTGTGAGCCAAGCTGCTACCAAGAAGCCATGATGACGGATGATATGGTGAAGTGGGAGCAGGCTATGCAATCTGAGTATAACTCTATTCTAGCTAATGACACTTGCAAATTGGTAGAACTGCCAAGTGATGCAAAAGCTTTACCTTCCAAATGGATTTACAAGAATAAATTTACATCAGGTGGTCCAAATCCAAAGTACAAGGCTAGACTTGTATCCAAAGGGTTTAAACAGCAAAAGGGAGTCGATTTTGATGAAATCTTCTCGCATGTGGTCAAGATGACAACACTTAGAACCGTACTTGGTCTTGTAGCAATTGAGAACATGGAACTTGTCCAAATGGATGTGAAGATAGCCTTTCTTCACGGGGATCTCGATGAGGATGTTTACATGTAGCATCCTGAAGGGTTTGTTTAGGAGAACGCATCTCGTGAGGAGCTAGTATGTAAGCTCAAAAAGGCACTTTATCGCTTAAAGCAGGGTTCAAGGTAGTGGTACATAAATTTGATGCATGTATGAGGTCTTAAGGATATAAAAGGAGCGAAGAGGATCACTGCTTGTACACAAGAAAGCTAGATGATCGCTCGATGATCATTCTAGTTTTGTATGTTGATGACATGCTTATAGCTAGGAAATCCATTGCGGTAATTGCCAACTTGAAGAAAACACTTAGAAATCATTTTGCAATGAAAGATCTGGGGGATGCTACACACTTTCTTGGCATGCAAATCAAAACAGATCGCAAACGTCGTATTCTTGAGTTATCTCAGGAAACATACATTGAGAAAGTTTGCAGCGTTTCAATATGTAGGGGGGGAAAGCATTGAGTACCCCAATGCAGGGATTCTTGAAACTCAACAAGGAAGATGCACCCAAATCTGATGCTGAGCGAACTCAAATGGCTAAGGTACCATATTCTTTGGCAGTGGGCAATCTCATGTATGCTATGGTGGCCACAAGACCAAACATTGCTTTTGCAGTGGGAGTGGTGAGCCAATATATAACAAATCCTGGCAGCAAGCATTGGGAAGCAGTGAAGCACATTCTTAGGTACCTCAAAGGTACGGTTGGCAGGTGTTTACGCTTCGGGAACAGTGATGCATCCATCATGGTTTATGCGGATGCAGACTATGCCGGTTGTGTTGACAATAGGAGATCAACATCTGGCTATGTTTTCATATTTGCTGGAGCAGCAGTATCTTGGAGGTCATGTCTTCAAGATTGTACATCGTCTTCCACTACGGAAGCAAATTACATTGCATTGTCGAATACAAGTAAAGAGGCTATATGGTTATCTCGCTTGGTCAAAAATCTTGGCATTGATGAGACTCCAGTGATATATTGTGATAGTCAGAGTGCTCTTGCATTGGCAAGGAATCCCGTGTTTCACTCCAAATCAAAACACATTGAAGTCAGGTATCATCTCGTGAGAGATTTCTTGGTCCAGGTACACACTCACGACAACCCAGTAGATGCTTTGACGAAAGGCTTAGCTTTGGAGTGGTTTACATTGATGGCCAATTTTTGAAAATCAAAGAAAAAAAAAGAAAAAAAACTTATTTTTCCTCTACCGAAGCCTTGGCGACACTGTTGGAAGGCTCAGCAACGCCTGGTCAACCTCACAACACCTCTACGGGCATGGCACACCCCCCCCCCCCCCCCTTTTGATTGGCCGGCCTTATCACCCTCAGGCCCCCGCTTGTCTATATCCCAGCCTGGCTAGCTGCCCTCGATTTCACTCTCCCCTCTCTCTTTCTCCGTAGTTTATTTCCCCAGCGAGCATCGAATGAAATATCCCCCCCCTCTTTCTCTCTCATTTTCCCTACATACCTCTCACTAATATTCCCTCTCTCTCTCTCTCACCAACACACCCCCTTACTGGCCACCCTCGGCTAGGAGTGGCCTCGAGCACTCACCCCGACCGCCCCCCTCGCTTTCCCTCTCGCGTTCCCTTTGTGTCGAGCCGCATGTGAACTCCCACTCTCCCATATCTTATCCACACCCCCGCCAGCTCTCATTCCCCCTCCCTTGGACCGCCAATATTCTCCCCCCCCCCCCTCTTCCCCACTCGCCCGCCTCACCCTCCCCTCGGCCTCATCCTTCCCCCCTTGGCCCGCTATCCTCACCCTCCTTCCCCCCCCCCCCCCCCCCCCCCCCAACACACACACCATTGACTTCCCCCCCTCCTCTCGTCCTTGAGACACCATGCAAGACAGAGAATAGGACACCCCCCCCCCCCCCCCCCCCCCCTTCACTCCCCCCCCCACGGTGGGCACCAGCCATATGGGATTCCCTCTCTCTCTCCTATCCACTCCACCTTGTCCCTTTCTCTCCCTCTTGAACTCGTCACAGCCGCCCATAGTAAACTCTCTCCCTCTTGCTCTTCTTAGCCCGAAGGCGCAGCGCAAGAAGCCGGAGCCCACACACACATACACACCCACACCACACACACACACACACACACACACACACACCTCATCCTCTCCCTCCCTCACCACCTCCAACCCCCTTCTCTCTCACTCTCTGTTTTACGGCCCCAGCTCGCCCGTAGTAAGCTCTCTCTTCTCTCTCTCTCTCTCTCTCTCTCTCTCTCTCTCTCTCTCTCTCTCTCTCTCTCTCTCTCTCTCTCTCTCTCTCTCTCTCTCTCTCTCTCTCTCTCTCTCTCTCTCTCTCTCTCTCTCTCTCTCTCTCTCTCTCTCTCTCTCTCTCTCTCTCTCTCTCTCTCTCTCTCTCTCTCTCTCTCTCTCTCTCTCTCTCTCTCTCTCTCTCCTGTGAAGGCGCAAGAAAAGGCCTCCCTCTCTCTCGCTCTGTGTCAATCCCAAGGGCAGCCTCGAGCCTCTCACCCCATCCCTCTCTCTCTCACGCACGTTCTGCGCACAGCCCCAACCGGCCTATCTCGTTCTCAGCCGCTCGCTCTCAGCACGCTTGTGAAGGCGCATAGGATATATAACTCCCTCTCTCTCTTATCCACACACACACACCCGCCTCATCCTCTCCCTCCCTCACACTCTCTCTCTCTCCCCATTTATCTTTTTCTCTCTCTCGCGCTCTGCACTCTGAGCCCACAGCGGTTATTCACTCTCTCTCTCCCTCTCGCTGATCCGCAGCCCGAAGGCGCATGCACAGAGTAAATTCACTCTCTCTCTCTCTCTCTCTCTCTCTCTCTCTCTCTCTCTCTCTCTCTCTCTCTCTCTCTCTCTCTCTCTCTCTCTCTCTCTCTCTATACACACTATACACACACACACCACACACACACACACACACACACACACCACACACACCCACACCCTCTCTCGGACCCCATCTCCCCCCCCATCCACCTCGCGTAGCCTGCAGGCAGTCGACCGCCAACCAACAGAAAATATATATATATATATAATACATTATATACATAATAACATTAAGGCCCCGTTCCCACGCATATTAGCTGCTACACACACACATTCACACACACACACACACCCGCCTCTGCATCGCCATACAGAGAAAGAAAAATGAAAAATAATATATATATATTTTACATATATTACCCCCCGTCACCACCCACGCCAATACGCACATACATATACAAATACACATACATACACTCACGCGTACGCACTCACACATACACACACACACATCCGTCCACATGCACATACGTACACACACACGCATATACGCACTGCAAATACAAAAAAACCGAAGGAGATCTACGACGACAACGAAAAAGAAGGAGGACCCAAATCACGCATCGCCAACAACAAAAAGAGGAAATGCGCCGAAGGCATGCCCCGGCCGACCCCGAAAAGAAGTAACACGCAACCACGATGCCATTTTCAGTAATTTATAGGGTATTTTCATCATTTCTTCAGTTTTCAACCAAGCCAGTGTAAAAATTCCCACTTTGTAAATTTCCTCTCTGTAGGTGATGTTCACAAAGGCCCACCTAGAGATTATCATCTTTTAATAACCTCCCAAAACAAAGCAAGGGTCAACCACACCGGGCCCACCACTTGCTTTGTCTCCCCGATTAAGCTTACCCTAATCACACCAGGATTGCCATAATCCAAGCAGCCAACACTTATAAATTGGCACTGAGAGGTCACTATCGGGGGGGGCAGTTCATGAGAAGTCAGCACTTGGTAGAGTGTAGTGGGAGGAGTGGACACTATCACCATCACGGGGAGGGGGCTTGTGTGTTGGGTTTGCCTTGGGAATTGCACCATGCGAAGGGAGCTACATCCACCCCTCGACTCCAATGGTCGATACACACGCGTATACGCGCTCTTGGTAGAAAGCTTCACAATCATTGAGTTGTCTTAGAGACCACACCAAGTAGTGAAGCGGTCCGGGGCGGGCAACAAGAAGAGCAACCTCTAGACACCCTTCAAGGCTCCCGTGCTGCTCAATGGGGCTAGGGCACAACACAACACAAACCAAAACAACAAACCCCCAGCCAAATCCCAACTACACAAGGGGCACCACCTAGTTTAAGAGCGAACTAGGACGTAAAAGACGAGAATCGTTAGAGCAACCCACAAACAAGCAAGGAATTTACACTAACCCTAACACCAATGGAACACTCTCACACACTAAAACACGAGAGAGAGAGAGAGAGATAGAGAGAGAGAGAGATGGTGCTCGGGCTGCTTTGAAGTGTATCGTTAATGATCAAGCAAACATAAATATATATATGTAAGAAAGAGAGAGAAGGGGGAAGGGGGTGCTTGTTGCACTAATGTCTTCTTACAAATATGTCATGACCAATCAAAGTGAGATTAGTATTTGTTCAACATAGCTTGAGTAAATTACACCACAACACATCACAAGAAAAAAGCCACCCCAATCACTGTCTTAAGGCCAGGGGAGTCCTCTCCACCCTGTTGCCCTCTTACAGCATGTGGGATTTATGGCTAAATTGATAACAATACCCGGAGAAAAGCTATCAAGAACTTAAATAAAACACCAAGACACTTACACATCATTATTGTCCATGACTTCACGTTGGAAGGGAGACAAGGTATCCATACTTAGTCCAAATTCACTCTCCTTGATTCAGCAAATGTTGGGCTTACTCTAGTAGGAGAAATGATAGATTTCCTACTCTCAATTTAATGATCACTCTCTCTTACAATGGCATAGAGTTCCCTTGCTAATCACCCCTAATACAACACATACATATGCCTAATGCCAATGAGATTCCACTCAAGAGCTCCTTCTCAAGAGGTTGAGCTTGGCTTCTCAAGCTATAGCATAGTGCTCTTTCTTCTCCCCCCTTTTTGTGCTAGCTACACCCTCCTTTTATAGCAATTTTGAAGGCTAGGGTTACTCCTCTAACCATGGTTGGGTTAGATTTTCAGCAATTTATCTAATTTCTTTTGCTTGGAATTATCAAGAAGTTGGTGGGGAAAGAGAGAGGAGAGAAATGGAGGTGATAGGACTTTTCATAGTGGGTTAGTGTTAGTAGAGTTAGTATTAATTTACAAATGGAATTGGATATTTACAATGGGAGTATCCATGTAGGATACAAATAAGGAAGAAAAACTCTTAAGAGGTAAGAAAAGGTGGAAAAAATATAAGGGGGTCAAAAGAAATCTCTCTCATTATGAGGCTACCATAAAAAGATAAATATTTTTGGTGTTCTAATTTTTTAGAAAAAAAACAAAATAGATGTAGGAAGGGAAAAATCACAATAGTGAAAAAATATACACATAAATAAAACTAGTTTTTTTGGATTTTTGTTGGGGTGGAGTTACACCAAATATAAGAGAAGCTTACATGAAAATATTTCTATATGGAATAAAGAGTATGAAAAATGATAAGAAAAATTGTGGTAATGGTGAGGCAATGTACAGAGCATAAATAACACACACCTAGGTAGAAATATTTAAATAAATACCAAAATAATTATGAAAAAATCTTTTCTTTAGGCCCTATATACAAAGAAATATTTACATATGCATGGGCCATAATATACTTATATTTTTTATTTTTTTGGCTCAACTAGCCCAATGACTAGCTAATTGAGGGTTTTTTATTTCAGTAAGGAGATATGGGAAAAGTCCCCTAACTCACACGCACCTATATACAGTGAAAGGGTGAGGGTAACCACAGTGTTTGAGTGATTTGATAGGGTGAGATAACTCACTATGGCAATTACAGAGAGCCGAAAAACAGCTATCATTAGCCCTCCCCCAGGATGATGGTATATTCATGTACCATCATAAAGAATCTTTTCCAAAGAGAGTGCTTCAGAGTCCTTGACAAGATCTTCATTGTTTGGCCCCTTGGAATTTTGGTTTGTGTTACACTCATGCTTCATGGAACAATACTTACATGGGATAGTTGCCTTTTGCTCTGGTAGATCCTTTGGTAGAAGGCGACTCAAGTAAGGCTTCAAGCGATAGCCGTTTACCTTCCTGGAGTGCTCTTTCCCATTCAAGTCCATAAGTTGATAGTAACTTGAATTGAAAGCCTTCTTGACTATGTATGGCCCCTGCCATCTTGTTTCAAATTTGACATCAAAACGATTATCGAGTCGATTGTCATACCTTAGCACAAGATCTCCTTCATTGATGCCTTTGTCCTTCAGTTTCTTGTCAAGCTTCTCCTTTGTCTATGTGGCTTTCCTCTTATAGCACTCGTATGCTGCTTCTCTTTTCCACTCAAGCTCAGCTAAGGTAAGAAGTCGATCCATCCATGCTTCTTGATCATCTTGTGCTGATTTTCCATGAAGTCGCATTGTTGGAAGGTTTAGTTCAATTGGTTGTAAAGCCTCTTGACCATAGACCAAGTGAAATGGTGTGAACTCCGTGGCTTCCCTATATGTGGTTCGATACGCCCACAAGGCACCATCCAAGAAGTCATCCCACAACTTTGTCTTGTTTTTCACCATCTTTCTAATGATGACTGCAATGACACCATTAGCTTTTTCTACCAAACCATTTGATTGGGGATAGTAGGGTGTACTGTGACGATGTAGAATGTGAAGTTCTTCACAGACTTCTGTGAGCAATCCCTTTCTAAACCCTGGACCATTATCAGAAACAATCTCCAAAGGTGTGCCAAATCTACAACAAATGTGAGTGTAGACAAATTTGCTCATTGTCCTCTCATTTACCTTTGCCACACTTTGTGCTTCCACCCACCTAGTCATATAGTCTACAGTCACTAGAATGTAGAGTTTACCATTTTTTGTCCTAGGCAGAGGACCCATAGCATCAATGCCCCACTTTTCAAAGGGTCCATTTGCAAGCACGATTTGCCTTGGACCATAAATCAATCTTCTATTCCCATTTACCTGACAATTGTGACAACTTTTACACCAATGTTGGACATCCACATGTAGACTTGGCCAAACATACCCCGCAAGCAAAATCTTCTTCATAGTTAATTCTTGGGAAAAATGACCACCACATGCCTCTTCATGCAAACCTTTTAGAATGGCTGGAATTTCCGCGATAGTTGGTACTCTTCTGCACACTTTATCCTTCCCTCTTTGATAGAGGGAGCCTTCTAGGAAGAGATACATGCTTGCCTTCTTCATGAGTCTCCTCTTCTGAACTTTTGTGAAGTCTGGTGGAAACTCACCCTCCAAAATGTAGCCAATGATGGGAGCCAATGACTCCAATCCCTGGTACCTCGGTTGCTTCACAGCAGCCGTCACCATGATGACCTGCACTTCTTTCTTTACACATGCAACGGCTTGTTGTGCAAGTAAATCAGCATCTTCATTTTGTTTCCTAGGAATATTATAATTGCACCTCCTCAAATTGATTAAATAGCCTACGGATGGTATGAACTTTGGCCCTTAGTCTTTCATTTTTGCATGCCCAAATGCCTAAAATCTGCTTCACAATGAGAAGTGCATCCCCTTTTACCATGAGACGTTGTATACCATGGCCAATGCATATTTTTAAACCATGAAGTAGTGTGTCATATTCTGCTTCATTGTTGCTAGCTGAACTTGGTAGATTGAACCTCTCTTTCATGACCACCTCTCCACTTGGGTTGAGCAACACTAGCCCCCCCCCTGCTTTTCCTGTGGCTCGACGAAAAGCTCCATCAAAGAACAAGGTAAAAGCATTAGGAATACTTTTTGGTGGTGGCAATGGTAGGGTCTTTACTTCAGGCACCTTAATCTCCTTTTCATGCACCCTATAAGTGAGAATCCCTGCCAATTGTGCACGCACACTATCTTCTACCTTGAAAGAGTATTGAAACTCTTGCAACTCCATAATCCACTTTGAGATCCTAGTACTAAGATTCATTTGAGATGACACCCAAGGGAACAAATTCTCTGCGGTGAGGATTACAAAAGGTTTTGGGAGAAAGTAGGATCTAAACTTCCTTATCGCAAACATGAGAGAAAGCATCTTGAGTTCTGCCTCCGTGTAGCCTCTCTCTAAAGCATTCATGACCCTACTAGCAAAGTAGATGGGCCGCATCCTGGTACTATAGGGATCTTGTTGTAACAAAACTGCACCAATTGTTTCTTTCCCAGCACTAGAGCTAACAAAGAATGTGTACTCCCAACAAGGAGGCATGAGTGTTCGTAGCTCTGACAAAATGGCTTTAATGTTACAAAAGTACTCTTCAAGCTCATCAGACCATGCAAATTCTACTTGTTGTGTCAACTTTTGCAAAGGGTGAAGTAACTCCGAGGCTAAGTGAATGAAGCGTGACATATACTTCACCTTTTGAATGAATGAGATGACCTCCTTAAGACTCTTGGGTGATGGTAGCTCAATAAGAGCCTTTGCCTTTGAAGGATCCACTTCAATGCCTTTGTAAGAAACTTTATGACCAAGCAAGATTACTTCATCCTCACCTATATGGAACTTGTCGGGGTAGAGTTGACCTCCCATGTCGTAGAGCTTCTTTAAACCTTCTTCTACCCTTTGTAGATGCAATGATTTTGAGCTATAAATACAGAAATCATCAATGAACACCCTAATTGACTTTCCAAAGAATGCTTGAAACACCATATTCATGAAACGTTGGAATGTTGCAGGAGCATATGTCAGACCAAATGGCATGACTCTAAAAGCATAACAACCCCAAGGAGTGATAAAGGTTGTTTTCAATTGATCCTCCAATGCAATCCCTATTTGAAAGTAACCTGAGTAACCATTGCACATAGTGTACTTCTCATGACCAGCTACCTCATTTAGTATCTCATCCTGGAATGGGAGGGGAAAGTGATCTCTTTTTGTTGCCTCATTGAGGGGACGGTAATCCACACACACCCTCCACTTGCCATTTTTCTTAGGAGTGACAACCACAGGAGAGACCCACTCTGAATTCTCCACTGGATAAATGAAACCTACTGCTAGAAGCTTTCTTACCTCCTTGAGTGGAGCCTGCTCCTTTATAACTCCTAGCCTTCGTAGCTTCTGAGCTTTAGGTGTGGCCTCAGGCTTTAACTCAATCTTGTGTTGAACAACATCTACCCCACGCACGTCGGTGTAGTCTTTAGCAAAAAGCCTAGGAAACTTCCTTAGCACACATTTGAACTCCTCTCTTTCATCCTTTGTAAGTGTTGTTGATAGCATACCTTCCAGCATCCCTTCATCTTGAACAACTTCGTTCTCTTGAGCACCTACCTCCTCCAAGCCTTGACAAGAGGTCTCTTGGTTGCTTGGCTTAAACCTTACCCCCATGACTTCGATGGAAGACTCCTCTTCAGTAATGCTGCCGCTACTTTCTTCTTCTGAAGTGCTATCGGTCCAACCTTCTTCCGTCTCACTTTGAGATGATTCTTCATGGAGCTCCTCTTGGCGTTGCTCCTTCATGTCAAAGACAACCTTCCTATGATTGTCGTTCCTGCAAATTAGCTTTCCACTCTCCCAATCCTGCAAAGCTCGCATTTTCATTAGCCATGGTCTCCCTAGGATAAATGGGTAACCATTTCCTTTGGTAGACATGACATAGAAATCCACTGCCTTCTTAATGCCAAAGGCCTCCACAAAAACATTTTTACAAATGCCTACGCACCTAGCCTTGCTATTGTTTGCCATCTTGACCTTAATTTCAGGTGTCTCATGGATGTCCATGCCTAGTTTTTGCATGAGTCCCTCTGTCATGATGCAAATTTGTGCACCCCCATCCACTAGACCTTTCCTAACCAATCTCCCTTTTATGTAACAATCTAGCACAGGTGTAATGTCCTCATTCATTTCAGCTTGTGCAATTTTTACAACAGGCACACTCTCTTTTACCGTTCTCCTAGTGCTAATTGCCCTTGTTAAATCCCTCCTAACTTGTGGACATAATGCAAGAAATTGAGGCCATGAGATATCAGGACCCTTACCTCTCATGTCTTCCAACAGGTTGTATGGAGCCATTCCATGTCCAAGAGGGAAGTCTTGGAGGTTGATACGACATCGAGTCCTCTTAGCCTCCTTGGTCTCCTTTGCCTTCTTTTCTCGTCCATGGTCACTTTGTGATGTAACTCCTTCTTTCTCCTTACCTTTCCCTCGGCCACGCTTAATGCCATTTGCTTCCATGTCAACCTCTCTTGAATTTGTCACCTCTACCACATGCACGTTTGGGTCTGGCAAAGGTAGAACTCCTTCCACTCCTTGTGGAGGTGGTCTTGCTCCATTTGTCCTTTGTATAAGCCGTGGTTGCTGACTAGTTCCTTCACCTGCATTCATCACTGGGTAATTCAAGTTAGGTCTCCCTGGCTCCCCACGGGGCCAAGGACAATTATACATCCCATGTCCAGACTCACCGCAATTCCAACATTGCAAGACTCTCCTAGTTCGTGGCTCTCTCTCTTCTGACTTCTTTGCTTGTCCCTTTGCACCTACAGCTTGTGCAAGGTGAATTGACAGGCTGCTTAAAGATTCATTTAACTTCTCAATCACTTCAGCCGTTACCTCAGGAAGCTCCCTAGATGTTGATGCTTGTGACTTACCTTTGGGTCTAAGACCTTCTATTGGAACCTCTCCCCTTAAGCACTTGAGTTTCCTATACTTCTCAGTAGCCCTAGTTTCGGCTGCATCAAAAGTAGCAGGTGCACCCGCCTCAACTTTTACCTTAAGGTCAGGAAAGAGTCCGGCTATGAACCTCTCCTTCTTTAGAAATTCTGCACCATCACCAGGGTTAGCAACATTTCGTATCCATAGAGCCCAAAGACGTAGAAACTCTTGCTTGTACAAGTAGTAGTCATCTAAGTCTTTTTGCTTATGAGAAACAATGTCTTGCCATAATTTCTGAGTGTTTTGGGGATCAAAGAAGTATTTCTTGAAACGATTCAAAACTTTCGTGTAGTTCCCTTTAACTTCCTCAGGCAAAGAGTCAAACCAAGTGCTAGCATCTTTCCTAAGGACCACCTCAAACATTTCTACACGTTCTTGATCAGTTACTATCCTCTGAATACGGCAAGACATCTTGAAATTCGCTAGAAATAATTCTGCATCCTCTCCAGGCTCTCCAAAGAAAAGAGGATATCCAAACATTTAGCGTTGGCTCTCCATTGAATTGATTTCAAAGTGACGCGTTTTTGTTTTTTCTTTCTTTAAAGATTTACACAATAATATTTTCTAAATTGCAATCTATTCTACAACAAAATAAAAATATTCACATCAAATGACCTATGATAATCAATAAGAGGTAGAATGACAAGGTTTGGTGATGCGAGAATTTCTCCTACTCTTTGGGCACCAAACATGAATACCATACGTTGTTGAAAATGGATTTTTCTACTAATTGCAATGTTTACTCTAATGTGTGGAGTGAAATGAAAGGGGAAAACCTGTATTCTTGGGCCATTATCCATGGTCTATGCATGACCTACTTCTTAAAACAAAACAAAAATATAGACGTCCAAACTAAGGTCGTACCTAATGAGAGGCAAAATAAAAGGATTTGCTGATGCGTTTATCTCTACCAACCTAAGAGGACCTAAAATTCTACGAATAACTCGCTGAAATTGCAACTTAGTACTAACAATTATGTGTACCTTTTTCCTTGCAATCGGAATGAAGGGATCATAAAAATTCTCGTGATTCATGCAAGCTACTTGATTATGCTAAAGGTTGAGCCTTCACAAAACATGCACAAGCCTTTCCTCAGTGGGGGCACCAATTTGAAGCGGTCCGGGGCGGGCAACAAGAAGAGCAACCTCTAGACACCCTTCAAGGCTCCCGTGCTGCTCAATGGGGCTAGGGCACAACACAACACAAACCAAAACAACAAACCCCCAGCCAAATCCCAACTACACAAGGGGCACCACCTAGGTTAAGAGCGAACAAGGACGCAAAAGAGGAGAATCGTTAGAGCAACCCACAAGCAAGCAAGGAATTTACACTAACCCTAACACCAATGGAACACTCTCACACACTAAAACACGAGAGAGAGAGATAGAGAGAGAGAGAGAGATGGTGCTCGGGCTGCTTTGAAGTGTATCGTTAATGATCAAGCAAACATAAATATATATATGTAAGAAAGAGAGAGAAGGGGGAAGGGGGTGCTTGTTGCACTAATGTCTTCTTACAAATCTGTCATGACCAATCAAAGTGAGATTAGTATTTGTTCAACATAGCCTGAGTAAATTACACCACAACACATCACAAGAAAAAAGCCACCCCAATCACTGTCTTAAGGCCAGGGGAGTCCTCTCCACCCTGTCGCCCTCTTACAGCATGTGGGATTTATGGCTAAATTGATAACAATACCCAGAGACAAGCTATCAAGAACTTAAATAAAACACCAAGACACTTACACATCATTATTGTCCATGACTTCACGTTGGAAGGGAGACAAGGTACCCGGAGACAAGCTATCAAGAACATACATAAAACACCAAGACACTTACACATCATTATTGTCCATGACTTCACGTTGGAAGGGAGACAAGGTATCCATGCTTAGTCCAAATTCACCCTCCTTGATTCAGCAAATGTTGGGCTTACTCTAGTAGGAGAAATGATAGATTTCCTACTCTCAATTTAATGATCACTCTCTCTTACAATGGCATAGAGTTCCCTTGCTAATCACCCCTAATACAACACATACACATGCCTAATTCCAATGAGATTCCACTCAAGAGCTCCTTCTCAAGAGGTTGAGCTTGGCTTCTCAAGATATAGCATAGTGCTCTTTCTTCTCCCCCCTTTTTGTGCTAGCTACACCCTCCTTTTATAGCAATTTTGAAGGCTAGGGTTACTCCTCTAACCATGGTTGGGTTAGATTTTCAGCAATTTATCTAATTTCTTTTGCTTGGAATTATCAAGAAGTTGGTGGGGAAAGAGAGAGGAGAGAAATGGAGGTGATAGGACTTTTCATAGTGGGTTAGTGTTAGTAGAGTTAGTATTAATTTACAAATGGAATTGGATATTTACAATGGGAGTATCCATGTAGGATACAAATAAGGAAGAAAAACTCTTAAGAGGTAAGAAAAGGTGGATTTCTTACAAGGTTGATGCTCCAAGTGTCTTGAGTAGGGCCAATTTTGACGCTTGTTGACGGTCCACTAGCTTTGACGGTACATTTTTTCTCCACTCTTGACCTTCCTTGAGAGACAAGGTAATTGAAGCTGAGTAATCAACCACCATGATGCTGTCTTTTAAGAGAAGAGGCTGAATTTTGTGGTTTTTTTTTATAGATATGGGTAATTTGGAGGAGGAAAAATGAGACTAGGTGGTCAATTTTGGAATGGAATTGTGTGTGGGAGGTATGAGTTCACCATGGTTTCTCTTATTCTTCAAGGTTGAGGAGAAGGTGAGTAGGGTGCAGAGAGGAGTGGTGAGAGAGGTGGGGATGATGAGTGGAGAAGTGTGTGTGAAAGAGGAAAATGATAAAGTGGAAGAGAGAGTGTGGCTGCATAGCATGGGAAAACTGGGGTCCACTAATAAAATCATAGCTCACAGCTCGTAGCTCAAAAAAATATGAAAAACTTTGAGGCAAAAGTTCAGCCCACGAGCTACAACTTTTGTTTGTATCACCTTTTCAAATTCGGAGAGCAAGTGAACTTTAAAAATTCAGCAAAACCGACCGTTTTTTTCCACTACACAAGGTCCTTGTGGGGTCCTTCTTTGGATGATTCTTTTGAATACCTCCAAGAGTGAGCCCTCCATAGTACATGTATGCATGCCACCTACCCTTGACCTTATTTGGTAGGTCTATAATTGAAGATATTGTTGAGATCATGATATAAGTGAATAGTACAACTAAGAAAATCAAATATTGAGGGGTCTAAAAAATATGTACATGTCAAATATAACTAATATAAGTGGAAAAAATATAAGGGGGTCAAAATAAATCTCTCTCATTATGAGGCTACCATAAAAAGATAAATATTTTTGGTGTTCTAATTTTTTAGAAAAAAAACAAAATAGATGTAGGAAGGGAAAAATCACAATAGTGAAAAAATATACACATAAATAAAATTAGTTTTTTTTATTTTTGTTGGGGTGGAGTTATACCAAATATAAGAGAAGCTTACATGAAAATATTTCTATATGGAATAAAGAGTATGAAAAATGGTAAGAAAAATTGTGGTAATGGTGAGGCAATGTACAAAGCATAAATAACACACACCTAGGTAGAAATATTTAAATAAATACCAAAATAATTATGAAAAAATCTTTTATTTAGGCCCTATATACAAAGAAATATTTACATATGCATGGGCCATAATATACTTATATTTTTTATTTTTTTGGCTCAACTAGCCCAATGACTAGCTAATTGAGGGTTTTTTATTTCAGTAAGGATATATGGGAAAAGTCCCCTAACTCACACGCACCTATATACAGTGAAAGGGTGAGGGTAACCACAGTGTTTGAGTGATTTGATAGGGTGAGATAACTCACTATGGCAATTACAGAGAGCCGAAAAATAGCTATCAGTAGGTTGCACCATCTTTTCTCCCTACCTCTCTATCACCACGGCATGCCATTTGTAAATATTGCAGAAATAATTCTCCCTCACACCCCTGACGGTTTTCATCATTTGCAAATCTATCTCTCTCTCTCTCTCTCTCTCTCTCTCTCTCTCTCTCTCTCTCTCTCTCTCTCTCTCTCTCTCTCTCTCTCTCTCTCCCCCCCCCCCCCCCCGTGTGTAAGTTTGAGGTGTTCATATCATCGCGGTTTGCGTCCTAGCCGCTCAAAGCTAGGTGGTTCCCCCTATTTGCTTTACCGTGACAGGCTCGAGGTGCGCCATTCGGCCCCGGCATTTTAGAGGCCGTCGTGGTTCGAGGCTCACTTTGCCCCCGTCATTTGGTGCCCCTACGGAGGAGGGCTTCTAAGACCCTTCGGTTTACAATGCTGAAAGTGACGCAGGCCATCAATCATGGACGAATGGCTGAAGGAATTTTCTAATTGGAGGACGGAAGAAGAGGAGAAGAAGGAGGCACTAGCAGCCTTCATTGAAGTACAACTGCCAGGCTGCAGTGTCGTAAGTATTCAAGAGGTAAATTCTCCATCACATGTTGGGTTCTAACCAAAAGTTGAGAGCACTGGGTAGGAGGCCTATGGAGTGCCATCACTGCTGTCAACCACAACATTCAGTCAATGAGTGCTGACAGAGGAAGTGAAGAAAGAACGGTGAGGTTTGCTTTTGAAAACTGCGGCACTCTCACAACAATCAGGTTCTCTATAGCACCAAGTGTTTTCTCTCTAATGCTTTGAGGGAAGTCATCAACTACATGAACCACAAAGTCTAAGTCCAAAAGCCTGAAGCATTTGGTGCACAAAAGTGGGCCTACACTCTCTCTAGGCCTAGAAAGTTCAAATGAAGTTCAACCACCCAAGTGCCGTCACCGCATGCAGAATGGAAAGCCGATGGAGGTACACTCTTCTCGCCCAGTCTGTTTTGAGCCTAATGTGGAGGATTGCGCGGACTACTACAAGAGGTAGGAGCATATGGTGAAGGTGTCACCTTGTCAACACCTGAGGTACACAACCCTAGTGGTCAAGATCCTTGCCCTACACCCGACATGGATAATAACAATAGGCCAGAAGTATTTCCTTTTCGTTTCTTGCAGCACATGCATGTAAACGTGTATATTGATAGGAAGATATTCTACCAGCAAAAGATTGTTTTCTTATTCGGAGCTGAGATGCTTGATGAAATCCTCAGATCTCCACATCCCATCATCTTGCCCCTCCTGGATTACTACCACTCTTTTGATGTAAGCATCTTTATTTTGTTCTAGCTTTGGGATCCATTCTTTACCCTGTTTTAATCTATCCACCCAACCCTGAAAAAAGCCGCTATGAGCCACTACTGTTGCTAAGGTAATTTCATAAAATAAAATAAAAAGGGTTTGTAATTTCTTGAGTCACTACCATGGCAAGTGTTTCTTTCCCCACGTTCATTGGAAAGAAGGGAGAAGATCTCACCATCGACTTTTTGGATGATTTTGACATTGCTTGTGTCATCTCCAACAAAGATGACGACGCTTCACGACTTAGAATTTTTCCTCTACTGATGAAAGTAGAGGCCAAGTCCTGGTATAATGCATTGCCCCAGGCTACCAAGAATTCATGGGATGTGTTAAGGGATGCTTTTGTAAAGAGGTTTGGTGGAGGCACAACCTCGAAGAAGCTATGGCAGCTACTGACAGAATTAAAGCAGGGAGGTCTGCTGGAGTATGCCACCTACAAGTCCAAATTTGTGGACTTATGGGAGAGATGGGTTGCCTCACTGGAGGGAGGCAAAGGAGCGCCTAATTTCCTAAAGAAGGACCGTTTCATTGCTGGTCTATGGTCACCGCTTAGAGAGAAGGTGAAGGGAAGGTTTCCTGCAACATATGAGTTGGCAGTCGAAGTAGCCCGCCTTAAATACAAGAAGCTGCGCATGCAAGCAAGAGTAAATGAGTCAGAGGAAACAATCTCAGCCCGACCAACCCCAGTGACTGCAACAGCCAATCATAGAGTCCAACCGCAAGAGGCATCAGAAGAGCAGCAAGACCTGCTGAATCGCATCACCACCCAACTAGAGAGTTTATATGAGCATCTGGTGCAGCAAGGGCATGCACCTGGAAGGAATCCAAAACAAGGAAGAGGACAACGAAGGCAGAACCAAGAGTACCACAGTTACAACTGCGGGGAAGATGGCCATGGAATGTCCTACTGCCCACACCCAAGGAGGCAGAATTTCAATAGAGGGGGGAGACAGAATTAGATCTCTCCGCCAAGAGCAAGACCACCACCACCTAGGCAACCAGGACCGATCCCATCGGTCCAAATCCTTTGACCACCTATACAATAGCAACCACCACCCCAACCTCTCATTCCGCCACTACCCCCACCACTTGTTGTGAACCAAGCGGTGAGTGTTATTAGCTTGGAGGCTAAAGGGAAAGCAAAGGTAGAAGAATCAATTCAAGAGAAGCACAAAGGGAAAGTGGATGCTATGGGAGTGAAGCTTGCCAAGAACAAAGAAGTATCTCAAAGAGAAGAGAAGATGAAGGGGAAGGTCGAGTCTAGCAAGCAAGCAGCTAAACCGCGATGGAAGATAGAAATCATGGACTTCTCATTAGGTGAGTATGCAAAACCCTATGACTTAGTTCAGGATGTGTTGCAAGGCCTGAAGATAACTTTGGCCCCAATTACTCCACCTAGCACCAAGGATGAGGAGGCAATGGACAAAAATGGTAAGCACCAAGAAATCAAGGCCTAGGATAGCTGGGGCTATCTCTGGAAGGGATCTTGATGACATCCTACCAACCATGGACGCTCACATCAAGGGGCAACGAATCTCAAATGTCTACATAGATGGTGGCGTGCAAATATACGTCATGAGTGAAAAGATGATGCACCATCTAGATCTAGAGCTAAGTAGGGGGATCACTTTCCCCTCCCATTCCAGGATGAAATACTCAATGAAGTGGCAGGTCACGAAGGATACACAATGTGCGATGGCTACTCAGGATACTTCCAGATTAGCATTGTGGAGAAAGATTAGAAGAAGACAGCCTTCATCACACCTTGGGGATGTTTTGCCTACAGAGTGATGCCGTTTGGCCTCACTAACGCTCCTGCCACATTTTAGCGCTATGTGACCTTTGTCTTCCAACCCTACTTTGGAACATCAATGCGGGTTTCCATAGATGATTTTTGCATCTATAGCTCACGAGCCCTCCATTTAAGCAAAGTCTATGATGGCTTAACCAGGCTACAAACCTTGGGTGGCCAGCTCAACGTGGATAAGTGTCACATTGGTGAAAGCAAAGTCAGTCTCCTTGGTCATGTAATTTCAGAAAAAGGGATCAAGGATGACCCTAGCAAGATTCAAGCCCTGGTATCTTTGTCGTCACCCACCACCGCTAAGCAGCTGGTTTCTTTCCTTCAGAAGGTAAGATACTTAAGCAGTTTCATTCACTTGCTATCTCAAGTGGTCCTTCCCCTACAACAACTCATACAGAGGGATGTCTTCTCATGGAGTGAAGAGAATGAGCAGCAGTTTACTGAGGTAAAGCAAATCCTAGCTAAGCTTCCCACTATTTCACCTCCTAAGTGGGACAAGCCATTTTATGTGAACCCTAGTGTAGGAAGTGATACACTCAGAGCCGTGCTAATGCAAAAGGACCCCAAAACTTCTTTCATGTGTCCTATTTACTTCTCTAGTCGTGTCATGACCCCATCAGAAAAGGGATTTACCGAAGTAGAACACATGGTTCTGGCACTAATGTTTGCTACCACAAAGTTCCGCTCCTATCTCCTGCCTAGACCCTTTGTAATCCTAACAATGGAAGAGGTTTTCCCATATGTAATGCGACACATGGATGTCTCATCTAGGATCTCAAAGTGGTTGATTAGATTACAAGAGTTTGACTACACCATGCAAGTAGAAAACTCCACCAGGGCTAGTTTAGCGGGAATTCTCACTCATTGCCATTATGAGAAGAAGCTGAAGGTCAACACGGAAGCAAAGGAAGAAACACCAGTGGTAGAGAGTCCTAGGCTAGAAAGAGCTCACTCTCTTTTCTTTGACGGAGCATACAAGAGAACAATGGATCAGTTTGCAACAGGCATAGTCATTTTCAATGAGCAACAAGAAAGAGTATTCTCCATCGGGCAGTTATTACACTCCCACTCCAACAATGAAGCAGAATATGCAGCCCTAATTCTTGGGTTGGAACAATGTATTTCACAAGGAATTCAGCGCCTAAATGTGTTTGGCGATACTTTGCTTTTGATAAGGCAGATAAATGGCACCTGGGTTTGTAAGAATCAAGTTTTACTTGGTCAACTCCGTCAAGTTAAGGATCTTCTAAAGAAGTTTGAAGCAGTGAAGCTATTTCATGTCCCCAGGGCAAAAAATCAGGAGGCAGATGCTCTATCCAAAGAAAGAATACAAGACGTTCCCGTAGGGGCCATCAAACTGAAGCTACCCCTCTTTCAAGTTTGTGATGCTATGCCTGATATCATCAGTTTTTAGATACAGGAGAATGTCCGGAAGGATACACCAAAGGCCAGAAACAGTGGCTAGTAAGGAAGGCTACTAGGTACCGCCTTGTAAATGACCACTTGTATTGTAAGGGCAAGGATCAAATTCTCAGGCGGGTGCCAACCTCCAGTGAGATCACAGAGGTAATTTCAAGTTTCCATGATGGCATCTACGGCGGTCATTTTGCTCTAGACATCACAGCAGGAAGATTCTACAAGCAGGATACTCTTGGCCTAGCTTGAATAGGGAATACACCATTGGTGTAAAACGTGTAAGGCTTGTCAAGTGGCTAGTGATCGCACATTAACCTATGAGCCACAAACTCCTATCATCTCATATGGTCTATTTGAGAAATGGGGAATATATGCAATCGGTCCTTTAACAAGGGCCCAATCAGGTAAACTCTACATCATAGTGGGTGTAGACTACATGACCCAATGGGTAGAAGCAACAGCCACCACCTGCATTACAACCCAAGAGGTAGCAAAGTTCATTTTTTAGCATATCTGTTGCCGTTTTGGCACTCCTCTTGAGATAATATCAGATAGAGGACTAAGATTTAGAGGTGATTTGGTGGGAGAAATGATGAAGAAGTTAGGCATCACACGCCGACATTCCACACCATACTATCCACAATACAATGGTCTGGTAGAGAAGGTCAATGGAATGATTTGTAAAATCATCACAAAGCAGTTGAAAAATCACACAGGGGACTGGGATAAACATCTCATGGCAGCTCTTTGGGCCTACAGAACAACGTTCCGAACATCACTAGGTTTCAGCCCTTTCCATCTAGTTTATGGAAAGGAGGCAATTCTTCCCATTGAGGTACAGATAGCCAACTTACGAGTTTTGGCTAGCCAGGTACATCGTCCGATTGTAAATCTCCGAAACCACATCTTGGATCTGGAGAGACTCCAACTAGATAGGGAAGAAGCAATCAATCACTATGCAGCGCAGGCAGAACGACGCCGGCTCACTTTCAATCAAGGGCTTAAAGAAAAGGGACTGGAAAAAGATATGCTAGTGCTGAGATACGACAACACATTCGACATTGGGAAGGACAAAAAATTTCAACCCAGATGGGAAGGGCCATTCATCATCAAGAAACGTTATGACAATGGAAGCTATAATCTGATGGAAGCAGATGGGAGAATTCACAAGACTAGGGTCAATGGACGGAGACTGAAAAGGTATTTTCTTAGGTTTGATGCAGAATTCATGCTAGACATTACAGAAGAGCGAGAACCCTCTAACTCCACAGCTAAAGATGTGAAGGGAGGGCTAGAAGCATGAATGCCTCTAGCCAGATGGGAGGGCTAATGATGGTCTATTTTTGAAAATCAAAGAAAAAAAAATTATTTTTCCTCTACCGGAGCCTTGGCCACACAGTTGGAAGGCTCGGCAACGCCTGGTCAACCTCACGACACCTCTACGGGCATGGCACACACCCCCCCTTTCGATTGGCTGGCCTTATCACCCTCAGACTCCCGCTTGTCTATACCCCAGCCTGGCAGGCCGCCCTCGATTTCACTCTCCCCTCTCTCTTTCCCCGTAGTTTATTTCCCTAGCGGGCATCGAATGAAATATTTCCCCCCCCCCTCTTTCTCTCTCATTTTCCCTACATACCTCTCACTAATATTCTCTCTCTCTCACCAACACACCCCCTTACTGGCCACCTTCGGCTAGGAGCGGCCTCAAGCACTCACCCCGACCCCCCCCCCCCCCCCCCGCTTTCCCTCTCGCGTTCCCTCTGTGTCGAGCTGCATGTGAACTCCCGCTCTCCCATATTCTTATCCACACCCCCATCACCTCTCATTCCCCCTCCCTTGGCCCACTAATATTCTCCCCCCCCCCCCCCCCCCCCCCCCCCCCACGGTGGTCACCCGCCATATGGGATTCCCTCTCTCTCTCTCCTATCCATGCCACCTCATCCCCTTTCTCTCCCTCTTGAACTCATCACAGCCCGCCCGCAGTAAACTCTCTCCCTCTCGCTCTTCTCAGCCCGAAGGCGCAGCACAAGAATCCGGAGCCCACACACACATACACACCCACACCACACACCCTCATCCTCTCCCTCCCTCACCACCTCCAAACCCCTTCTCTCTCGCTCTCTGTTTTACGACCCCAGCCCGCCCGCAGTAAGCTCTCTCTCTCTCACACACACACACAAGCCTGTGAAGGTGCAAGCAAAGGCCTCCCTCTCTCTCACTCTCTGTCGATCCCAAGGGCAGCCCCGAGCCTCTCACCCCATCCCTCTCTCTCTCACGCATGTTCTGCGCACAACCCCAGCCGGCCTATCTCGTTCTCAGCCGCTCGCTCTCAGCCCGCCTATGAAGGCGCATAGGATATCTAACTCCCTCTCTCTCTTATCCACACACACACCCGCCTCATCCTCTCCCTCCCTCACACTCTCTCTCTCTCCCCACTCATCTTCTTCTCTCTCGCGCGCTCTGCACCCTTACCCCACAGCGGTTATTCACTCTCTCTCTCCCTCTCGCTGATCCGCAGTCCGAAGGCGCATGTACAGAGTAAATTCACTCTTTCTCTCTCTCTATACACAATACACACACACACCACACACACACACACACCGCACACACCCACACCCTCTCTCTGACCCCATCTCCCCCCCCCCATCCACCTCGCGTAACCTGCAGGCAGCCGGCCGCCAACCAACAGAAAAAACTATATATACATATATATATATATATATATATATATATATATATATATATATATATATATATATATATATATATATATATATATATATATATATATAGATATAGATATATATATATGTATATTAAATACATAATAATATTAAGGCCCTGTTCCCACGCATATTAGTCGATACACACACTCATTCACACACACACACACACCACACACACACCCCCGCCTCTGCGTCGCCATACAGAGAAAGAAAAACAAAAAAATAATATATATATTTTTTACATATATTACCCCCCATCACCACGCACGCCAATACGCACATACATATACAAATACACATACATACAATCACGCTTACGCGCTCATACATACACACACACATTCGTTGACATGCACATACGTACACACACACACGCATATACGCACTACAAATACAAAAAAACCGAAGGAGATCTACAACAACAACGAAAAAGAAGGAGGACCCAAATCATGCACTACCAACAACAAAAAGAGGAAATGCGCCGAAGGCATGCCCTACCTGACCCCGAAAAGAAGTACGCACTACACCGACACACCGGCAACACACCATTCGCCGGCAACACGCAACCACAATGCCATTTTCAATAATTTATAGGGTATTTTCATCATTTCTTCAGTTTTCACCCAAGCCATTGTAAAAATTCCCACTTTGTAAATTTCCTCTCTCTAGGTGATGGTCACAAAGGCCCACCTAGAGATTCTCATCTTTCAATAACCTCCCAAAACAAAGCAATGGTCAACCACACCGGGCCCACCACTTGCTTTGTCTCCCCGATTAAGCTTACCCTAATCACACGAGGATTACCATAATCCAAGCAGCCAACACCTATAAATTGGCACTCAGAGGTCACTATCGGGGGGGGCAGTTCATGAGAAGTCAGCACTTGGTAGAGTGTAGTGGGAGAAGCGGACACTATCACCATCACGGGGAGGGGGCTTGTGTGTTGGGTTTGCCTTGGGAGTTGCACCATGCGAAGGGAGCCGCATCCACCCCTCGACTCCAATGGTCGATACACACACGTATACATGCTCTTGGTAGAAAGCTTCACAATCATTGAGTCGTCTTAGAGAGCGCACCAAGTAGGTTGCACCATCTTTTCTCCCTACCTCTCTATCACCACGGCATGCCATTTGTAAATACTACAGAAATAATTCTCCCTCACACCCCCGAGGGTTTTCATCATTTGCAAATCTCTCTCTCTCTCTCTCTCTCTCTCTCTCTCTCTCTCTCTCTCTCTCTCTCTCTCTCTCTCTCTCTCTCTCTCTCTCTCTCTCTCTCTCTCTCTCTCTCTCTCTCTCTCCCCCTCTCTCCGTCTCCGTGTGTAAGTTTGCGGTGTTCATATCATCGTGGTTTGTGTCCTAGCCACTCAAAGCTAGGTGGTGCCCCCTGTTCGCTTTACCGTGGACAGGCTCGAGGCGCGCCATTCGACCCCCGACGTTTTAAACGCCGTCGGGGTTCGGGGTTCGGGGTTCGGGGTTCGCTTTGCTCCCGTCAACATATTGCAGTGAGTTGATGGGTATAGGTTGAAGCCACTAGATTGCTTTGCAGTTGTACATACCCGGTCACTTGGGCTGCATTGGCCTTCAAGTGGGAGTTTGTTGGGATTCAGGCCAACTGGCCAGACATCCCACTTACTACCAACCCATCTACTAACTTAACCCATGTATAAACTTATTTTTTAATACAACAGAATAAGGAGCTGCAATAGGATAACATTGATGTGCGCTCCACGGTCTCTCTCTCTCTCTCTTTGCTCTCGCACTTGTACTCGCACACGCTTCTTGTGGCACCTTCAACTATAACTTCAGGAACGACTTAAGGCTTTAATTCTTCAATTGTCTACCTTTTGTGTCTGCTCCTCTTCATTGGGGACTTCTTTGTTCCTGCATCAAGGTGATCAAAGTCACATTTTCCATTGCTTTTGTGTGATGTGTAAATCATTATACTACTTCTACTTGATACATGACTTAATTAAAGCTTAACAAACCCCTGTTAATTCCCCAAGTTAGTAACTTGCTTCACAAAGACCTTATCCGACATCATTCGTGATAGATGGCCATCTATGAGCTATCATTGTCCATTTGTCCCCAAAACTTCATATACATGATGTATAGGGTATGTAGATGGCTATCATGTCTTGAGATACGAAAAATATTCATCTTTGGCTAGGTGTTAGACTTCTATCCATTTTCAATTTTTCTTCACCTTTAGCTTGTATTATACATTCATAGTCTACTAAAAAAGTTTGGCTTGATTTGGACTTGCATTTGGTTTTCCAAGCTAACCTTTTGGATTTCAATCTGCTGATGGGCATCTCTGGCACCTTCTGGCTGTCAAACTTGAAATCGATCATACCCTGAGCATCCTCTAATCATGTGGAACCAATTGAAGGGGATCGGGGAGCACCACAGACGGAGAGTGAGAGAGAGAGAAGGAGACATACACACGATGTGGGTGGGGAGACTCCAAAGAGTGAGCAGCCCCCTATAAACTTATGTTATGTATAAGGTATACAAGTCAGTGGGCGCCCAGACTCTGGGCGGTCGGGCAAGGCACAGACGCCTATACCCCAACAACCTCCCACTTAAAGGCGAATGTGCCTTTAAGCTCGGGAACCTAGTCAAAAGACTACAAAAGGTGAGAGAAAATCGCTCTCAACCGATGCCCACTGGCTGGCTGTGATCATGTGCATCCGGCTGTCCTGCTCCCGTGTAAGTCCATACACCACGAGACGTACCGCACACGTACTGCAAGTATGTACGCAATACCTGCATATCTCCCTCGTGCACTATTCCATCATCAGTCAACAGACGACTGACAACCCCAAATGCAAATGCTCCCACTGCAGCTGCGATATCTGGTCTCAAGATCAGCATCTCATACATGAGACCACCGAATGCCGATGCAATGCTGGCGGGCCCTGCTAGCTCTACGGAGCATGCATCAACATATATATCCCTGGCAATAGGCATCTCTGACTAACAAGGTGTGTCAGCCAAATGCATCTCCTGACTGTCCAGAAAAGACGCATCAACCTGTCGTGCAACCTCATAGCAAACCAGCTGCTCTAGGTGTCTGCTGGAAGACATATCCTGCACAACTATATCCCCATGCTCACTATCGAGCATAGAAAGGAATGACTGCATAATCGCTGACATCTCAGTCTCCTCTGCAATCATCCACTGCAAACATGACCACTCAATCTGCTGTGACTCACTAGAGCTCTCATGCTCTAACTCCGTATGCATAGACTCTTGCACAACGTCCTCCTGTCGTGACTCACTAGAGCAAGACCGCTCTACCTGTCTATCCTGCATAGAAGTATCTCGCACAACCGACTCTCTGCTTTGCTCAGTCACTAGCAAAGCATGCATGTCTGACTCTGTCACCTCTCTGTGTGACTGCTCAAGTCGTGCCCCAACTGTGTGCACAACGAGCTCACTACTCTGCACTCCATGCAAAGTACCCTGCAACCCATGAGCAAAAGAGACTCGCCTGCTCTCTCGCTCTCTACTTGGCTACGTGATCACAGAGACAACACCGTCTCTCGCGTGATCCACATACAATGGGTAACCTGTACCACTTCTGGCACCTCTCGCAATCACTAGCGAACCCAAATGCATCACAAAATCTCGCTCTCGTAGCGAAATCTGACATCCACAATCTCTAAGCTGACCAATCGAGATCAAACTCACTGTCAAATCTGGTACATAGCGCACATGTCGTAACAAGTAAGATGCACCACTCGGTAATGACAGTCTCACATCTCCTGTACGTGCTATCGCATGCACCGATCCATCGGTCAAACGTACACTGCCAAGAATCCCGCTATAATAGCTACAAAACCATGCACGATGCGGCGTGACATGAAACATAGCATCTGCGTCTAGCAACCACTGCGAAGGGAGTGCACTATCCACATGTATAGCATCTCGTACATAGCTCGAGGTAAAAGTGACATCCCCGTCACTAGTATACTCTAACACTACATGTGCCTCAACTGTCAAAGCAACTGAGTCCATGGAATCACTACATACATCTCTGAGACTGCCATGTCTCCTACGATGTCGCATACGACGAAAACAGCGTCGTCTAACGTGTCCAGAATAACCACAATACCAACATGTCACCTGTCGGCGTGCTCGTGAATGTACATGTCTCACATGAGTCCGTGATGACTCAGATCTATCATACATATCATGTAATCTACGCCAAAGTGCTCTCGAAGTAGTCTCATACATAACAAGAGCATATACAGATTCCGCAAGGTGCAAAGAGAGTGTAGATATTGCCATCTCCTCTAGATCCTGCCACTGATCATCAGACATGTTTGAAGGTCTACCTGCATCATCACTCAATGGTCGATGCAACCCTCGCTGTGTCAATGCATCAGGCATACACTCTCTCCATGCCGCAAAGTCTGACCCATCAAACACGCGCATCTGTGAGAGGTCACAATCTGATCAATCACCTGTCTCTGCCATGAGCACAATGTAGCAAACTAGAAAGCAAAACCACCTCACCAACAACACCTGGAAATTGTCTACAAATATGGCCAGAAACACAATGTAAAACCTGTGAGACACACTCCAAAATAGAGCTCGCGCAATGTCAATACAAGCCTCGCATGCTCTAGTATCACACTGCAATCTGTGAGCTAATCACCAAGCCCACACTGTGCGGTATCGATGCATACACACGCACAAATCTCCCACCTGTAGAGAACACTGCACGCAAATGCTGAGTGCAACCTGCAATCTCTATCTAGATCGCATAAATGATACGCATAAAACTCCTGGGAAAATTTCGCCAGAGTTTCGACGCACAATGGCTATCAACACAAAATAACCATTGTCCTGCAAGCTCAATACAATGAGCAATCAATGCGCATCAAACTACACTCAACATACATGCATAAGCTCTGCAAAACTATGGCAAACAATGCTCGAGATCACAAGACTCTCCCACCCGAGAGCAAACCACTGTCTCAAGCAAAGAAAGATACACAACTCACTCTTACGAGAGTGGATACAAAAACACAAAATTGTGTCCAAACTGACAAAACCTGTGAAAGTGAGAGTAAACACTCGATCACAAACTATGGCGAGAATCTGGGAAAAATCGGACAGAATTTCCCCTGAAAACTGAGCAAAAACTCAAGTACAATCTCTACCATAAACCATAACACTACTCAATGCCAATGAGTAAGAATGCCAAAATGGCTCCACATTTTCACATACAATGGCAATCCGCACTCAACGTACATCAACGGAGTGACCGCGCATAAGCAAGCGCCAAAAGATTTGCAATCCGGAAACTTGATCAATGCGAAAACAATGCTCTCAAGAGAGCTCACCGGCACTTGAAAGTGCTCGCCAAAATGCATGTATAATGGGCATCAACCATGCGCCATAACCATATGCAAACCATCCGCAAAGACCATGAATCCAAGCACAAAATCACTGCCAAAGTATTCTGTGAAAACCAGTGAGCTTCCACAAGAGCATACATCACTCTCAATTGAGCTCACAAGCTCCCATTGCATTCTCACAGCAAGTCTTCTGCTTTCTTAATCTCTCTACCGTCGAGAGAGAGCGAGCTATCGCCTCGAATCTCTCAAAGTCGTCGTGCTCTCCGCGGTCACCATAGCTCTGATACCAATTGAAGGGGATCGGGGAGCACCACAGACGGAGAGTGAGAGACAGAGAAGGAGACACACACACGGTGTGGGTGGGGAGACTCCAAAGAGTGAGCAGTCCCCCTATACACTTATGCTATGTATAAGGTATACAAGTCAATGGGCGCCAAGACTCTGGGCGGCCGGGCAAGGCACAGACGCCTATACCCCAACACCAATGATGATGACCAAATTTTGGTTTGACCCTACTTACTCTTGCAGACATCTATCGTGATAGATAAGTGAATTGTCATTTATGTCCCCCCTTTTTTTGCCAGTACTGTTAGTCCCTTTTGTTTGCTAGGCTTCATTAAGTCACATACAAGATAGAAGATTTATAGTATAATTATCTACTTCTAGTATATGGCCTTGTAGTCACGTGAAGTGTCTGATAGGCAACTTTATACTTGATGGGTGATTTTGTTTAGTCCCAGCAGCAACTTTCTTTGTCCTTGTCAGTCATTCCCAAGTTTTATGACCATTCTGAGTCATTTTTGGCCTCATATTTTTGTTGAAGACTGATCAGCATTCTTTTCTTACCTCTGACATTATAGCCTTGTGTGTATGGCTTTTGAGACATACCACATGAAGTTTTAGCATTTTTCTGTAGCTTCTTCTCTTTGTACTGCTCAGGCATCTTCTTAGTCTTTTCTTCATTTGGATTATGGATTTTTTTCATGTTTTTCTCAAGAAAATCTCAAAAAATAACTAAATAAAACAAAAAATCAACTTAAAAAAAAGCAAAATCATTCTAATAGAATTCTAAATGCTATGTACATTGTACACATGTCTCTAGGGGATCATATATGGATTTTGTTCCCGTACTCCTCCTATAATGCTATTATAAGGGCATATACTCTGAATTTTGTCAAAAAATTATCACAATCAAATGCAAAAATTCAATGCAGCTCACAAAACATTGCCCTCTTATATTCATAATATTAGGTCCACATTGAGAATGGTGGGGTATAAAGCCCAATGTGGTCGCCAAGGTAAGTGGGCGGGCCGCCAGGTATGTACACATATTCTTTTGTAAAAACCTAATAAGAACTCACTATGCTCTGTATATTACAACAGAGCGAGTTCACCATATCGTCGTGCTCTTCTTCTCGCACTCTCTCTCGCGTCGCACTTTCGCTCGTACTCCTTCAACTGGTATCAAAGCTCACATCAAGGCTTGGGGCAGCACTGCAGGAAGCTAGAGTCACCTGCTCAGATTGGAGTGAGATTCGATAGGCGAAGACACGGCCCCAAATCCTGTGGGACAACCCGAAGGAATTGGTGTTCTCAGAATTTCATTCTGAGGTCATCTCAACCACCGTTCGGCTTCGACAAAGTTCTGCGCAGGCCATTTTCGACTACGTGGTCTCGACGGGTGCACATCCGACTCTGCAAATTTGGGGTTTCAGCCTACAACTGCAGGTATTGAGGATATTTGCACTTCGAGAGTGCTGATTTGTGGTTGTCTACACATCGAAGGATGGCTCACAGTTCTTGGAGGTGTGTCACATACGACACGGGCGCATCTACACAAAGACTGTAGGCGACATCCATTAGTTCATTAGGTAGCTTGTGTTTGTTGCTTGATATTCCAGATTTCATCCTAACATTGCAGGTACTTCCACATGGGATGTATTGTCAGAGATGATGTATGTCTGTTGAGGGTTTGCTGGATGTGAGTCACGCAGCAAACAACCGCCGCCGCGGTTACAACATACAGTGGGAAATTTGTGGATGTATGACTTTGTGGGAAGTCTATGTATTGTCAGATTTACTGCAGCCTTTGTTGAGGGTCGAGTGAGGTTTTATTGAGCTGGGGGATTCTCGAATGTTGAGATCCTTTCGGTGATACAGGTCTTGGAGCGATCCCTCAAACACCCTTAGATAGGCAGCTAGGATGTATTGACTGTGAGTTAGACAGTTGGGATTGCATATTTGCTTTACTACCATTGAGGCATTGTCGCAGTCTATGCTTACAGGACAGTGACAAGACAGTGAGAGACAGTACAGGTGCAGGACAGGTTTACCCATAGCTTACAGTGTTAGAGAGACAGTGGTTTTTTGAGCTATTTTTTGGTCTGTTTTTTTAGTACACCAAAGCCATTTTACAAAGGAGACTCTGCCAAAATTTATGCAGAATCTGAAGCTTTCTTGGTTCATTTGAGAGGTTGATATTGGTTCAGAGGTCAGTTTACAGGGGAAACTCTGCCGAATTTTTCCCAGGAAAGTAAACTACTGTGAAGCGTAGCTATGGCTGGATCATAGGACACTGCTCTTTACAATATCAAGAAGTTGGATGGAACCAATTTCCCATTGTGGAAGAAGCAGATTTAGCACGTGTTGGTACAAAAGAAGCAGATAAAACGATTAAAGCTCAAGGGGATAAAACCAGAAGATATGGACGTAGATGAATGGAGCGAAATGGATGAATTGGCACTTTCTACCATTATGCTGACTTTGGCAGAAAGCGTTTACTTCAATGTAGCAGACGAGATGTCGGCTTATCAAGCATGGACAAAGCTGAGTGATCTTTATGAGAAGCAGAGTGCAGCTTCACAGGTATACTGGCTTAAGAAGCTTGTTGACTTGAAGATGAAATAAGGGACCCCTATGTCCAATCATCTGAATGAATTCAACACCATCTACAGTCAGTTGTCAGCTCAAGGTGTCAAGTTTGATGAACCTGTTAGAGCTATGTTCCTATTGATCACATTGCCGGAAAGTTGGGACACTTTTTGCACATCTTTGAGTAATTCTGCACCTCCAGATGGTTTGACCATAGTAGGTGTAGAAGGCAGTCTGCTTACTGAAGAAACCAACAGAAAGACAATGGACAAAGGCAAAGGAACAGCCTTAGTTGTCAAGGGAAGGACCAAAGAAAAGTACAGAGATGGAAAGAGGGATCAGTCTTGTAGCAAGTCCCACAGTGCTAAAGGCAAGAGTGACATAGAATGCTACCATTGTGGCAAGAAGGGTCACATGAAAAGAGACTGCAGAGAATGGAAAGCAGAAAAATGCAAAGAGAAAGCAGAAGACCATGGTGAGAAGAACAAGTCCTCAGTGAAGATTCAAGAAATAAATGTGACAAACACTGTTGCAGAGGATGACAGTCTAGCGTCAAGAGACATCTACTTCTTGAAGAATACAATGGACTCAGCTCTTCTTACAGCATCTGATGGACATGCACTGAGTGATTGGATTATAGACTCAGGGGCATCACTTCATGTGTCTCCAAACAAGGAGTGGTTTACCTCTTATGTGACCACTAAAGATCATGTTCGGCTAGGCAATGGGCAGACATGTGAGATCTTAGGTGTTGGAGATGTTCAATTGAAGTTTCAGAATGGCTCTTCTTTCACGCTGAAAAATGTGAGACATGTTCCCGCTATTACAAAGAGCTTGATCAGCACAGGTTTACTTGATGATGCTGGCTACGTCACCACTTTTGGACAAAACATGTGGAAGATATCCAAGGGTTCTATGACAGTAGCACATGGAGTAAAGTCTGGAGGACTTTACATGATTTATGTATCAAATGTCTCTAAACATGTAATCAATGTAACCGAGCAGCCGAACGTTTCTTTGTGGCATTGCCGGTTAGGACATATGTCCAAGAAGGGAATGGAAATCTTGTCTCGTTATGGTTATTTGCCTGGATTTTCATTTAATGATTTTGAATTATGGGAACATTTTCTGTATGGTAAGCAAACACAGCAACCACATAAGCATAGAAGCAGTAGAAGAGATACACAGTTGGCACTTGTTCATAGTGATTTGTGTGGACCTATGCCTAACCTATCTCTAGGGGGAGCTTCTTACTTTATAACATTTATATATGATTACTCGAGGAAATTATGGGTTTACTTTCTCAAGCACAAGGATGAAGCGTTTACTGTTTTCAAAACATTTGTGACACTTGTGGAGAATCAGAGTGGCAAGAAGCTTAAATGCTTACGCACTGACAATGGTGGAGAGTATGTTTCAAAGGCCTTTCAGGACTTTTGTGAGTCAAAAGGTATAAAACGTGAACTTACTGCTCCTTACAATCCTCCTCAAAATGGTGTTGTTGACAGGATGAATAGGACCATACAAGAGAAGGTCAGAAGTATGTTGTCTAATGCACAATTGTCAAATGGGTTTTGGGCTGAAGCTGTATCAACAGCTGTTCATCTTATAAATAGATCTCCTAGCAAGGTTTTGCAGAAGGATTCAGTGGCAGAGATGGTATGGTCAGGCAAAATGCCCTCATACAAGCATCTCAGAGTCTTTGGTTGTGAGGCATATACTCATGTTCCAAAGGAATTTAGGAACAAACTTGAGCCAAAGAGTAGAAAGTGCATCTTTCTAGGCTATGGTAACTCTGGTGAGATGGGGTACAGACTTTGGGATCCTGAATCCAGAAAGGTTATCCGCAGCAATGATGTTCACTTTAATGAAGCCAAATATCATTCTAAACCAGAGAGGGTTGAGGAGATTAGAAGAGTTGTCTTCCAAGAAGATGGACCTGCACGTGCAAGACAAAATGTTAGGGCTCAAGAGGAGCAAGGACAGGATAGAGTGGAACCACAGGTTGTGGTTGAGCCTGAACCACCTATTGTGCATAGATTTGAACGTATCACGCAACCTCCTGATAGGTTTGTTCCATCTATGAACTATGTCATGTTGACTGATTGCAATGAGCCTTCATGTTACAAGGAAGCAATGCAAATGAAGGACTCCGAGAATTGGCAATTGGCCATGCAGTCAGAGATGACAACTCTGCATAAAAACCAGACATGGAAGCTAGTTAAATTACCACAGGGCAAAAAGGCTCTACCTTGTAAATGGGTTTACAGGTATAAGATCACCACTCATGATAGCCAGCCAAAGTACAAAGCAAGGCTTGTTGCCAAGGGCTTTAAGCAAGAACAAGGCATTGACTTTGATGAAGTCTTCTCTCCGGTGGTCAAGATGACTACATTGAGATGCTTTCTTGCATTGGTTGCCATATTAGATTTGGTGTTGCACCAAATGGATGTCACGACAGCGTTCTTGCATGGTGATTTAGATGTGGAAATTTACATGCAGTAGCCAGAAGAGTTTGTTGAGAAAGGCAAGGAAGATTTGGTATGCCAGTTGTTAAAGAGTCTTTATGGCTTAAAACAATCACCAAGGGCACGGTACCATAAGTTCCACAAGTTTATGCTTTCTCAAGGCTACAAACGTAGTGAGTTCGATCACTGTCTATATATAAAGAAGGCTAAGGATGGCAGTTGGCTGATCCTTATTTTGTATGTGGATGACATGTTGATTGCTGGCAAGCACTTGGAAGAAATTTCAGCTTTGAAGTCAAAGATGGCAAAATCGTTTGACATGAAAGACATGGGTGAGGCAAGTCATATACTTGGTATGCGCATTGAGAGAGACAGATCAAAGAAGTTGATTTGGTTAGCTCAAACAGAGTATATTGACAAGGTTTTGCAACGTTTCAATATGGAGAAGGGAAAGGCATTGAGTGTTCCATTGCCACCATATGTGAAACTTAGCAACCAAGATTGTCCTGTGTCTGAGGAAGAACATGCTGAAATGGATAAGATTTCATATGCGTCTGCAATGGGCAGTTTGATGTATGCAATGATTGCTACTCGCCCAGACATTGCATTTGCAGTGGGAGTAGTAAGTCGATACATGTCAAACCCAGGCAAGAAACATTGGGAGGCAGTGAAAGGAATATTGCGATACCTGAAAGCTACAAAGAGTATGCGTATATGCTATGGGAGTCAGGAGCTAAGTGTAAAGGGTTTTACAGACTCAGATTATGCAGGTGACTTAGACAACCGAAGGTCTACGTCAGGGTATGTCTTTACATTGGCCGGTGGAGCAGTATCATGGCGTTCTAGATTACAAGATTGTGTTACTCAGTCTACTACAGAGGTTGCATATGTTGCAGCATCAGAGGCATGCAAAGAATCAATTTGGCTTAATCGACTAGTAACAGATTTGGGAATCAAAGAAGAGATGTCTGTGTTATATTGTGATAGTCATAGTGCTATACAATTGGCTCGCAATCCAGTTTATCACTCAAAGACAAAGCATGTGGATGTGAAGTATCACTTCATCAGGGAAATGCTCGAGGATAAGCAAATTCAGCTTGTCAAAGTTCACACCACAGAAAATCCTGTTGATCTACTTACAAAAGGACTTCCCTCAGAGAGCTTTGCGCATCTTCACAAGCAATTAGGTGTAGGGTAGTACATCACTTCTCTACATCTCTTGTATATTAGCTTGTATAGTAGCTTCTCTCACACTTAAAGTACCACATTGGACTTTAAGTGGGAGGTTGTTGGGGTATAAAGCCCAATGTGGTTGCCCAGGTCATTGGGCGGGCCGCCAGGTATGTACACATATTCTTTTGTAAAAACCTAATAAGAATTAACTATGCTCTGTACATTACAACAGAGCGAGTTCACCATATCGTCGTGCTCTTCTTCTCGCACTCTCTCTCGCGTTGCACTTCCGCTCGTACTCCTTCAGAGAATTCCTTCCCCCTCCTATTTGGAGTCCTCCTGTGCACAATAGGGTATCATCAAGGGTATGTGCTATGCTTGGGAAATAAAAAATTGTGTCAATGCAAGCCTTGTAATGCAGCCCTATTATGCATATACAGTCAATGCATGGAAAAAATTTATGATGTGCAAGATATGGGTATAAGCAATTTTCTTATTGGCATTTGATGGCGAGGCTTCCTATTCTAAGAAATTTGATGGTATTTGAAGCTCCTGTGCCATTTGCTTGATTGAAAGTTGTAGAGATTTTTTTAAGGCTTACTTATCTGCTTGATGCTTCTTTAGGATCCACTTTGGCCTTGTTGTTGGTTGTCATATTTGGCATTGTTCCTCAGCAGTGGGTTCTATCTTGACCTTCGGTATCCATATGTATGCTTGCTTAGCCTCACGGGGCATCCACTAGGAACCATGTAAGATAGCACGGGAAAACAAAATAAAGGTTTTACAATTAGGTACATTTACAAAAAATGTACTTACATAAAGGGTTTTTTAATTGAAAAAGTGAAATTATACTTGTTTGAGATTTGGACTTCCTCTTTGGTTGCCTCTGGTTATTTTGCTTCCGAGCTTTTCCTACGCATTCACTTTATCTCCTGATCCATAAGCCTTGTGCATCATGCAGTGGTGAAGTGAGTGACTTGCTCTCTTTTAACTATACTATAACCATAGGAGGAATTGAAAGAATTCAAGTGGCAGTGTAGTGAGAGTAGTTTTATTGGTTTCCTTTGGGACCCACTTCTTTGTGATTACCATTTGTTTCACTGATAATCCTCATTTGGGAACCCATACTTGTCCCTGTTTCATTTTTGTTTGAAGAGACTTCTTTGGCATCCACCTTGTCTTTGTGTGAGTCAGGAGTGGTCTTTGCTTCAGCCCTTGTACGCTTGATTCGAGATGGGATTTATACTTTGGGAGTTGGTACTTTAACCGCTTTGGAATCCAAGTAAACTCCTGACCTCTTTGTGCATGAATCAACTTCTTTGGAACCCAAATCTGAGTTGCGAAAGCTTGCAAATTTGTGATTTTCTTAGTCATTCTTGCACACTTCAATTGTTTTCCTTTTGGTGTTGAACCTTGTTGTTAGAAGCTGGACACACCCAACGACATCTAACTACTCGGCGGATTATTATTTTTTGTAATTAGTCATTCATTGAGGAAAACCCGGTTTTTCACCTTGTAAATATTGGGACTTACAGAAGTTTCCAGATTGTATCCCAGTTTTGATACTTAGAAGGAGTAGATGGATGATTTTGGAACTTTAGGGTTTGAGAAGTTGTAAGGTATATATATCACTTTTTGACCTTAATGAAGGACCTTTTGTCATTTTAAACAAGTTTAAGTTTGTGAGTGAGCGTACTGTGTACGTGAGAGAGAGTGTGAGCTTTGTCTTGACGCTACGTGTGCTACGGTGGTCGGAATCGAGTGCGGAGAAGTGTAGCGTGTTGCCCCCGACTAGAGCTACGAGCCGATACCAACATTGCGCGCATACGGTCCAGCTTCGAGAGCTTCTTCTACGAGCTTCATCGGTTGTTTGGGTGAGCACACGTTGTCCGATTTTGCATTGCACCATATCCACACGTTCACATTGAGTAGAACCACACATTAGGCACTTCAGATTTTGGAAACGAAGACCTGCAGATTTCGGCCAGACATCCTACGTGTTTCTGCACCGGGTGTTTTGGGTCCTGACTTTGGTTCAGAGACCTTAGGGAGAGTGGCCTATGGTATTCGTAGGGTCTCCTTCAAGTTCTGTGGTGTTTCCGAAGTGTTTGATAGGTGTTCAGCTCTAGCAAGCGTTGTAGGAAGCATCCTCTTTTGTTCTCTTGAAGACTGTGACTTAGACAATTGGTAGGGGCCTCTGTAGGAACTAGTTAGGAGTCGGTCGAGTGTAAGTTGACACCTTATGCTTGCTTCCACGCGCCTGCGGGTCGAGCTTCGTCCTTAGCTGACATTACTTGTTAGGTGATTTCTCGCTGTGCTGACGTCCGTCGTGGCGTATCCGTCCAACATTGGCGCCGCTGCCGGGGACGAAAACCTTAGGTAGGTGACCGAGACTAATCCTTGAGGATTGGGATTTTTGGCTTGCCAAGAGTCCCGCTTTACATTTAGATAGGATCAGAGGGTGGAGGACTCTCTAGGTCTTAGAGGGAGTTTAGAAAAAGCGTGTGTCTGGCCTAGATCCTTCGACTGAGGTAGAGGAGGTACACTTAGAAAGTTTTTTAGTTAGTAGTCGAGTTCTAAAGTAGGAACAGGGAGTGGAAGAAGCGGTGTGAAGAGAGCTTGAGAGTCCGGAGAGGCCAAAAGGCAACCAAAAACACCAATTATCACCATTTATTCATGGTAGGTAGGAGTAGAGTAAGTAGAACATCATGATTCAGATCTAGAGCATTTCATGCATGTATACTTGCTTGGTAGAATCATTACAAGTTTGTAAAAGACGCAAAAAGACGCAAAAGTGTGGTTGAAAGCCTAATCGAAGTCCAAAGAATACTGTGCGTGTTTCTGATAGGCCTAAAGAGCATCAGCAGCATTCCTGTCATGAAAAACTTTAATTTTAAGCCAGGAGACATTCTACGCGTAGTATGTCTACAGGCCAATCTGGGAGGAATTTTGGAATTTTGAGGTGACCAGTGTGTTCTGAAGGTAGGGTTTACCCTAATTTCAACTGCAAAGGGGAAATTTGGCCATCTCTTGACAGGATAAGGCTAGATAGACTGAAATTGCTAGACATCCTACCCAATTAGTGCAAAAGCATCAACTTGAAACCAAAACCTTAAGATGGCTGCATGAGTGTGCCTTGCATGATATATTGAGTGACTGAAAGGGTCTTCACCTCATTCGGGTAAGAAAATTGGGTTCAAAGTGGACTTTAGCACTTTTGACTGAAAGAAGAAAAACAGCAAAAGTTTGAGACTTTTGACATCCAAACTAAGATCTAAGCATACCACTGGGATACTGACATCAGGGGGAAGCTGTGGAACAAATCTAGGGTCAAGCAGGCCAAAAAGACATTCTACGCGTAGTATGTCTACTGAGTGATTTAGGACTCCAAACTGAAATCTGAGTATACCAAGATGATCAGTAGCTCAATAAGAGCTGAAGTCTTGAGTTTAAAGCCATTTTGAAGAAAAAGACATTCTATGCGTAGTATGTCTACTGAGTGATTTAGGACTCCAAACTGAAATCTGAGTATACCAAGATGATCAGCAGCTCAATAAGAGCTGAAGTCTTGAGTTTAAATCCATTTTGAAGAAAAAGACATTCTACGCGTAGTATGTCTAATGCAAGAAAGTGAAGCCATAATTGGACTTTGAGCATCGTAAGGGGTTATATAGCCTAAGGCAATCCTGCTAGTCAATTTTGGTCCAATTTGGAGTTGATTAGACTAATCAACACCATCATCAGGCCGTCGGAACAGATTTATGACTCATTGACCAGCTTCTAGAAGTCCAAATCAAAAAGTAAAAACAGCTGTAAGCTCAGCACAACAAGGGGAAAATACAGTGCAAAAATCCAGGCTAAATGCAGCATGAGACATCCTACGCGTAGGATGTCTATTGGGGCATTCTGGAGAGAAAATTTGACTTGGCCTAGACAATGAGGTTCTATTTGGCTTAAGGGCTCTAGAACTTCTTTCAGAGGTAAAATTGGACCATGATTGCCCATTTGACAAAGCAAATACTGAATTCAAGCTTTTTCACATAAATTGGCCAACATCAAGGAAGGGTACTGTTTCAGATTAGCAACCTAATCAGGAACATCAACAGTGTATAGAATACAGTAGTGGTTGAGATTAACTCTCCAATTATACCAATCATTACTAAGATCACCTCCAGCAGATAAATGCGTTGATCCAATTGCCGAAATTAAAACTCTTGTGTACAGGTATATTCAGCAACAAAGCAAGACGTTATGCAGAAACTGATCCATTGCCAGGTTAGTGGTTGAACTTGTGATAAGTTGCATTGATAAGTTTGATGAATTTAAGATCAGGAAGATACATTGTTAGAGACCAGAAAGTGGCAGGTGACCAAGTTAGCGTAGTGTCCACTGAAGAGAGTGTAACTGAGGCAAGGTTAGATCCACTAGCACCGATTATTGAGGAAGGTAGTGATACTGACACGTCGTCAGACAAATATTTCTTCATGATGGGGAGCCAACAGCCAGGAAGTTTCGCCTATGAGGAACCTTTGCGAGGAGGAAGTACCTCCCAAAATCCTTCGAATGATTCCAGGCTTACTGTGATCTTCTTGGAGGGAACAAACTCAAGAGGAGCCCTAGTCTATTCTGACTATCGAGGTCACAAGTGCATTTGTATTGAAGAGAGGCAAGCACAAAGATTGGAGATAATCCACGTGTATGATGATGGAGATAGATTCCGAGACAAAAAGGGAAACCACTATTTAATAGTTAGCAACCCTAAAGATTACAACAGATATGGAGACAACGTGGCTGAAGGGAAAATGATTTTAGAAACTCAAGAGCCTCCACCAAACATTGATCGGCATGGAGCCATTTTCATGTACGATAAGAAAACAATCAGGGTTCCAACTTATAACGAGAATGTGGGAATCTACAAACACGAGAGCAAGGGTATTGTCTCTTACTTTCGGAGTAAAGAACCATACGTAGACGAACTAAGCAAAGAAAAAGTTCTTTACTTATTCTCTTATGAAACTGCTACAGGGAAGGGCATAGTTTTTGTTGATAGATATGGGCGAGAATACCAACGTATTCTCCCAGAGGAAGTAGAAAGAGCAACAGGTCCAGGAGCATCAGCATATGCCCCTGAGGAAATGCAGAGAGCCGTCCACACCCCAAGCAAGTCAACGAATCCATTCTCAGATGAGTATGATGCTACATCACATTCCCCCAGACCGCGAGCATTCAACAACCAAGACCAACCAGTAAACCAGCCATCATTGCAGGCATGGCTTAGACAAAGTGCAACAATGGAACCAGACAGAAACCGAGAGGGTTATCTGGCGGCTCGAGGGCTCAGAGATTTGCAAGAACCACCACACTATTCAAGGTATCAAGCAGAGAGTGAGCCAAAGACACAAGGGTCGACCGAACTTGGAGGACCACCCATGGAACGAGTTCAAAGAGAAGGACCACCTCCGACGAGAACCTTTAGAAATTATGGCTTAGGAGCACCGTTGGGCGAGGAACCAGCCTATTACAGAAGGCTTGAGGAGGGGTATAGACTTGGAAGGGGTGATCCCATGATGAGGTTTGTAGACCATCGCAGAATTAGACCTTCTCAAGTGCAAAAATGGGTAAACACGAAATACACAGGAAATAGAGACCCAAGAGATCATGTAGCAGCCTTTGTACGTGTGATTAGAGCTGAAGAGGTGTTAGACTTTCCTACCCAATTCGCAGGGTTTGGATTAACCCTAGAGGATGATGCTGCAACTTGGTTTGACTCTGTAGAGCGTAGAGACTTTGAGTCGATGGAGGAAGTGTTTGACGAGTTTATTGAGGAATTCTCTCAAAGGGGAATAGCTCATAATACCGTCTCACAAATCCATAAATTCAAACAAAAAGATGGAGAATCTGTACGGAAGGCAGCCCTAAGACTAAAGAGATATGTTAAGTTCTGTCCTGTTGAAGAACTGCCAACTCAGTCCAGACTTATGCTGATATTCATCCAAGGACTAAGGAATGCAGATCTCAAAAAAGACTTACATATGAAGAGGAGCACTACGTTGAATGAGTTGACCAAGGAAGCCTTGTACCTTGTGGACAATTGTGCGGTTTACAAAGAAGGGGAGTTCAAGGACCTTGATGACGATTCATCTTCACAGCAAAGTGGGAGCAAGTCCTCCAAGACAACACTAAAAGGAGAAATAGCGGTAAACCAAGAACAGCTTGTAGATGAAGTGCAAAAAAGATCATCTTGTACGCCAAACCCCAGGCTAAACCGCCCAAGTGGTGTGCTATTGAACAAAAATGGACAAACCATGGGACCGAGGAATGTTACTATAACAAGGGATATGTGACGGAGAGACCTTATGCTCCCCAAGCTCCTGTAGCTTCCCCTCAAGTTCCACCTAGATATCAAGCAGGCAACTTGCCAGGACCTGTAGGTGTAGAGAGACCACAACCGGTGTTGGGGCAACAACCACCCCTACCAGGATTACGACCAGTTGGTGTAAGATACACCCCAACGGTAACTGAACCAGAAGAAAAGGCTTTGGTGCCTATGCATGCATACTATGAGGATCCCAATGGATACGCGGCGAACTCTATCTATTATCCACCGGAGGAACCCTTGACACCAGATCCATGGAGCATGATGGGAAATCAAGGACCTCCAACTGCTATACAGGCCGCAGGAGAAGGAAGATATAGCTTAGATGAACAAACATTTTTGTTCATAGCCAATGGAGGCATGGGCGGACAGAGACAGACTTACCAGCAATGGGGAGCTCAAGGAGCACCTCAACAACCCAAGGGCCCTTGTTACAAGTGTGGCGGAGACCATTGGCTGAGAGACTGTCCCCATGATGAAATCATTAGAGTCAATGCGTATTGCCCAGAATGTGGAATTACTCATTTGATTCCTGATGGCCCTAAAAACCCGAGTAAAGGAGCAAAAACCACCTTGAACCTGTTGGAAACAGTACCTTCTAGTGGAGTATCAGAAAGTGAAACAGTCATACCTGTTCAGGCGGTGACACGGGCCCAAGCCCAAAGAAGGACGAATAAACCCATAATAGAAGAACCAAAGACGGATGCCCAAAGTTCAGAAACGAAAAATCCGAGAAGCACTTGGAAGGCAAGAAAGGCGCGTAGGAAAGCCAGGAAAGAACGAGAGCAAACCGCCCTATCCGATGAGTTGAAACATACAAAGAACAGGTTGGAGCGGTTAGAAGATCTAGCCAGCCTAAGCTCACACACCACAGCTGCCATAGCACCAAAGGAAATAGCTGAGCCCAAAAGTGCAGGATCAGGAGGATCTGTGCTAGCAGACAAAGTAAACAGCTTATGAAGCTCGGCTTAAAAAAAACCAGACCCAGGAGCAAAGATGGATGACATATCCATATGCGGAAATAGAAAAACAAAGGTTGGATATGTGTAAAAAGATGATCGAGACGGCTCAATCATTGATGGAAGACCTGTTGGGAAAACCGGAAAATTGCCATGATGTGCCAGTTCCAACCCCTATCCAACCAACAATAGAGAAACATGAGGAAACAAAGGAAAGACTCACTAATGAATATGAGTCCAGAGGAGAGCCTATCATAGTGCCCAATACCACCGAAGGGGCAAGTGACGGGGTCCGTCCTAGAATATCAGCAGAGATGGGAAAGGACGGTAATGGTCTAGATGATCTGTGGAAGAAAATCAGAGAGGCCAACGAGGCTAATAGAATGAATGACCACATGAATAGCACGATGTCGAGAAATTTGCAGTCTTGCCAGGAAAGCACCGGGCTTATGGCTGTGAGAGTTTGTGAGAGAACTCAACAAAAACTATATGAAGGAGTTAAACCATAGATGCCATGAAAACTAGGGTTTGGAAAGAAGTGCAATCAAAGAAGACTCACTCTTTCTCTCTTGCATTCACACACACAAAGAAAGAACGCAAAAGAGAATGTCAAAACAATACGAAGATGAAAACATCAAGGCTATGGTCATATCGTATCATGGGTAATATGAAAGGGTTAATGGATGAGTTAATGGCATTTAATCTTAGCTGACCAAATAGGCTACGAATTGTTCTTTGGAATTGTAGTTTTGTGCTTACCATAATATATATATTTTGTCTAGTGATTGGGATTAATTGTGTGTACAAATCCTCTTGGTTCATAGCAAGATAACTACGCTTACATCAAAAGAAAAATTATAGTCTATGAGAGGTAGTATGATGGGATCCGGTGATAGAAGTATTTCATTGAGCCTTTCAGGGCCAAAGAGAAACACTATACGTTGTTGAAAGTGTATTTTATGGCTAATCCATACGTTAATTCTAATAGATCGTACAAAGTGAAAGCGATAGAAATGATCATCATGTGGGTTATTCATCTAGGATAGTATGTGAGAAATGTAGATATGAGAGAAGTGAAGAGATGAGAAGTTTCCCTCCCAAGCCCTATTCTTGCCCGTAGGCAATAAGGATACTGCGGGGAGAGATGTACCTGTAGCAAAGAGAACCTAGAGAGGATGAATTACTAAGAATGAGAGAGATAGGTTTGGTTAAGGAGATGAGATTAGATACATATATATGTATATGTTGGATTAGAGATGAAAATGAAAACAACAAGAAATCAAGAAAACATCAATGTAGAACACATCTTACTTGAAACCCTTCGGCACCATTATTGATGGGAGAGAGAAGAAGAGTGGATAATTCCACTTTGATTGATACACCAAGTGCAAGACCTTCTTTGATTAGAGTTGATATTCCAAGGTTAGCTTGTTGCAAGAATGGCTAGTCTCCCTCTAGGAAAAAGTGTAGGCTTGGGCTTATGTTAATGGCTAAGTACAATTAGGCATTACTACTCACTCCCTCAAGAATTCCTCTCATCAATGGCTTGAATGCTTGAGTTCTTTCCAAGGAAGAAGAGGTCCCCTTTTATAGGTGAAGGGTATCCACAAGGGTTTACACAAGAAGAGAGGAGCCAGTGTGAACATGAATTGGAAAAGTTGAAAATGAGTTGTCCTTGCATGATGTGGGCAGACTGTGGTCCAGTATTTTGATCATATCTCCTCAACCGTTGCTCCAAATAAAAAAGTAAAAATATGGGCAAAAACTTCATCTCATTAGCTACGATTTTCATTTTAAAATCGTTTTCCAATTCGGATTGGAACCTTGTGTAAAAATTTCATCAAAATAGGGTCCATTTATGGCAGCAAAAGTCTTCATGTGGTCTCCTTAGCCTAGACTTTCATTTTATTCCAAAGGACACCTCATGCCAGATGAAAGCATGACATTTCTCCTTGAAAAAGTTTTGTAATCATGCTTGCAATAATGCATTAAAATAAGTGTATCTTTGAAATCATGCCACCTAGTGAGAATTCTCTCCTAGTAGCTATTTAAAAAGAAATATAAGAAAAGTATATAAAAAATACATAGAATATATATATATTGGATTTTACCCTAGATATAGAATCTAGCTAGGGTGTGAGATGATAATGAAATAGTAGAAATAAAGAATCAATGCTTTTTGCCCCAAGTTAAAGAGGCGGAGTTATTGATGCTTTTCCCATAGTATTTTCTGATGGTAAAGTAAGGATAGGTTACCCTTGAGAAAAATAATAGGATGAGATAGAAGGCTTATTATTATACTTAAATATGCATATATACACTATAGGAAATATAATTATGTATCTAAAAAAATACAAGATAACTCTTGTAGCATGCGTTCCCACTATGTACGTGTCACAGCACGACAACGAGAAAAGGAAAGAATGTGATCCTACCTTCTATTGAATAATTTGAGGCAAGATCACAAATAAACTTTGAGGTGCATTCACAAGGGGGAGACCGAGGATCTATTAGTTCGGGACACAGCCAACCAGACTCTTTGAGAACTTTACCCTCTTACCTAGGAGAATACGAAGCTAAGTCGTAAGTGAGGGCAATTCTATCTCAAAGATTTTCTTCTAACAAGGTGATGGACTCACAAGGATTGATTGAGCTGTTAGCCACCCCGGTGGCATGCACAATCACGTTAGCAGAACTCCTAAAGCTAAGGCCAAACATGTGGACCACAGTAGGAAAATTCCTGGAAAAATTTGGAGTAAAAAACCCCACCTTGAAACTACAAGAAGGAATCAGGGAGTTCGACAGGCCTAATCTAAACACTAGGCCGGTACCATTGAATAAGGTTGGAGAATATTGTGAGGGAGAAGACGGAAACACAACGCTACCTGTAGAATTCCAAGGAGTGGTTTCCAAAGCTATTCTTGACAGTGGAGCGGGAGTTGCTATCGCCACGAAGGAAGTCTGGAAAAAATGGGAAAAACCAGCTCTGAGGGCTACCTGAATGAAGCTGCAGTTGGCAGATGGTTTCATGGAGAAGCCTCTCGGACTCTTGGAAAAGGTAATTGTCACTTCGTGCGGGATCGAGTATGAGCATACATTTGCAATAGTCGATTTTGACAAAAAGAACAATTATGAGATAATCTTGGGACGACCATTCATGTGACAACTGAAGATGGTCCAAGATTGGGGTTATGACCACTGAGGCGGTCCGGGGCGGGCAACAAGAGAGGCGACCTCTAAACACCCCTCAAGGCTCCCGTGCTGCTCAATTGGGGCTGGGGCAACCACAAGCACAACACAACAACAAACCCACAGCCAAACCCAAACAAGATAGGGGCACCACCTAGTTATGGTATGCGAACTAGGACGCAAGAGAGATTTTGGCACAACCAAGAAGATGCACCACACAACACACACAAACAAACTCACACCAAGACACACACAAACTGGACCAGAGAGAGCTAGAGCAAAGGAAAGAGAGAGAGAAAAGGATCTTACGTAATACCTTATTTGTGACTTGCAAATGGAGATGGTTCGTTATGATGCTATCGTAGAACTTGTATAAAACTCACTCAATGCTTAGTGATTGCTAAACATTGCCAAAACACACACACACTGTCTTAGGGTGTGGGAGACCTCTCACCACAATACCCTCTTACAATGGACACAAAACTGGCAATGAAAAAACACACTAAAACACTTTCTAAAATCAAGATCAACCGATAAAAACTCAAATACACAAGTCACCTTGAATTCACCAAACCGTATTGCACAAATGGAAGGACGAAGACTTGAACGTCAAATCACGCCTTTGATGCACCAAACCTCAATTTATTGATGATGAAGGAGCATATACAATAGTGGTTTTGAGGAACTCACGCTCTCTCACTTGCAATGTGTAGCTTGAAGGCTTCTCTCACACCAAGAGTGAAGCTCACAAGTGGTTGCTACACCTAAGTCTCTCCTCACGCATAGAGTGTTGGGGTGCTATGTGAGATGTTGGAGGTTGTTTTACAAGAAGGAGAGGGGCCTATTTATAGGTTGGAGACCCCTCATTAAGATTATTGGAAATCCTAATTTACAAGCTAACAAATAAGGATTATGATTTTTTTTTAATATCAAAACATTGTGGGCCTTCTTTGTCTGCTTGATTCATGGGTGTGGGCTCAAAAGAGAGCATTATTGATGGTGAATAAGGTGAAAGTAGAGTTTTAAGGAAAAGGAGAGAGAGAGGGAGAGAGAGAGAGATGGTGCTCGGGCTGCTTTGAAGTGTATCGTTAATGATCAAGCAAACATAAATATATATATGTAAGAAAGAGAGAGAAGGGGGAAGGGCGTGCTTGTTGCCCTAATGCCTTCTTACAAATCTGTCATGACCAATCAAAGTGAGATTAGTATTTGTTCAACATACTCTGAGTAAATTACACCACAACACATCACAAGAAAAAAGCCACCCCAATCACTGTCTTAAGGCCAGGGGAGTCCTCTCCACCCTGTCGCCCTCTTACAGCATGTGGGATTTATGGCTAAATTGATAACAGTACCCGGAGACAAGCTATCAAGAACATACATAAAACACCAAGACACTTACACATCATTATTGTCCATGACTTCACGTTGGAAGGGAGACAAGGTATCCATGCTTAGTCCAAATTCACCCTCCTTGATTCAGCAAATGTTGGGCTTACTCTAGTAGGAGAAATGATAGATTTCCTACTCTCAATTTAATGATCACTCTCTCTTACAATGGCATAGAGTTCCCTTGCTAATCACCCCTAATACAACACATACATATGCCTAATGCCAATGAGATTCCACTCAAGAGCTCCTTCTCAAGAGGTTGAGCTTGGCTTCTCAAGCTATAGCATAGTGCTCTTTCTTCTCCCCCCTTTTTGTGCTAGCTACACCCTCCTTTTATAGAAATTTTGAAGGCTAGGGTTACTCCTCTAACCATGGTTGGGTTAGATTTTCAACAATTTATCTAATTTCTTTTGCTTGGAATTATCAAGAAGTTGGTGGGGAAAGAGAGAGGAGAGAAATGGAGGTGATAGGACTTTTCATAGTGGTTTAGTGTTAGTAGAGTTAGTATTAATTTACAAATGGAATTGGATATTTACAATGGGAGTATCCATGTAGGATACAAATAAGGAAGAAAAACTCTTAAGAGGTAAGAAAAGGTGGATTTCTTACAAGGTTGATGCTCCAAGTGTCTTGAGTAGGGCCAATTTTGACGCTTGTTGACGTTCCACTAGCTTTGACGGTACATTTTTTCTCCACTCTTGACCTTCCTTGAGAGACAAGGTAATTGAAGCTGAGTAATCAACCACCATGATGCTGTCTTTTAAGAGAAGAGGTTGAATTCTGTGGTTTTTTTTATAGATATGGGTAATTTGGAGGAGGAAAAATGAGACTAGGTGGTCAATTTTGGAATGGAATTGTGTGTGGGAGGTATGAGTTCACCATGGTTTCTCTTATTCTTCAAGGTTGAGGAGAAGGTGAGTAGGGTGCAGAGAGGAGTGGTGAGAGAGGTGGGGATGATGAGTGGAGAAGTGTGTGTGAAAGAGGAAAATGATAAAGTGGAAGAGAGAGTGTGGCTGCATAGCATGGGAAAACTGGGGTCCACTAATAAAATCATAGCTCACAGCTCGTAGCTCAAAAAAATATGAAAAACTTTGAGGCAAAAGTTCAGCCCATGAGCTACAACTTTTGTTTGTATTACCTTTTCAAATTCGGAGAGCAAGTGAACTTTAAAAATTCAGCAAAACCAACCGTTTTTTTCCACTGCACAAGGTCCTTGTGGGGTCCTTCTTTGGATGATTCTTTTGAATACCTCCAAGAGTGAGCCCTCCATAGTGCATGTATGCATGCCATCTACCCTTGACCTTATTTGGTAGGTCTATAATTGAAGATATTGTTGAGATCATGATATAAGTGAATAGTATAACTAAGAAAATCAAATATTGAGGGGTCTAAAAAATATGTGCATGTCAAATATAAATAATATAAGTGGAAAAAATTTAAAGGGGTCAAAAGAAATCTTTCTCATTATGAGGCTACCATAAAAAGATAAATATTTTTGGTGTTCTAATTTTTTAGAAAAAAAACAAAATAGATGTAGGAAGGGAAAAATCACAATAGTGAAAAAATATACACATAAATAAAACTAGTGTTTTTGGATTTTTATTGGGGTGGAGTTACACCAAATATAAGAGAAGCTTACATGAAAATATTTCTATATGGAATAAAGAGTATGAAAAATGGTAAGAAAAATTGTGGTAATGGTGAGGCAATGTACAGAGCATAAATAACACACACCTAGGTAAAAATATTTAAATAAATACCAAAATAATTATGAAAAAATCTTTTATTTAGGCCCTATATACAAAGAAATATTTACATATGCATGGGCCATAATATACTTATATTTTTTATTTTTTTGGCTCAACTAGCCCAATGACTAGCTAATTGAGGGTTTTTTTTTTCAGTAAGGAGATATGGGAAAAGTCCCCTAACTCACACGCACCTATATACAGTGAAAGGGTGAGGGTAACCACAGTGTTTGAGTGATTTGATAGGGGGGGATAACTCACTATGGCAATCACAGAGAGCCGAAAAACGGCTATCATGAGCCCTCCCCCAGGATGATGGTATATTCATGTACCATCATAAAGAATCTTTTCCAAAGAGAGTGCTTCAGAGTCCTTGACAAGATCTTTATTGTTTGGCCCCTTGGAATTTTAGTTCATGTTACACTCATGCTTCATGGAACAATACTTACATGAGATAGTTGCCTTTTGCTCTGGTAGATCCTTTGGTAGAAGGCGACTCAAGTAAGGCTTCAAGCGATAGCCGTTTACCTTCCTGGAGTGCTCTTTCCCATTCAAGTCCATAAGTTGATAGTAACTTGAATTGAAAGCCTTCTTGACTATGTATGGCCCCTGCCATCTTGTTTCAAATTTGGCATCAAAACGATTATCGAGTCGATTGTCATACCTTAGCACAAGATCTCCTTCATTGATGCCTTTGTCCTTCAGTTTCTTGTCAAGCTTCTTGTAAAGAATGAGGATGCAAGAGAGCTACACAAGACAAGCACAAAGCACACAGAGATGGAAAGCTTCTTCTTCCTCTTCACAGAAAAGAGAGTACAAAATGACTAAGTGCTAAAGCTGAAAAGTAGCACATATGTACATGCGGTCACTAAGTGTGAACTCGCTAGAAGCGTACTAGGCTGGCACTATAAGTGTAGTCCAGGTGTAGAATCACTGGCAGAGATCCTCCGTGTCGGTCACCTAACGTGCCAGTGAGTAAATGCCGTAAGCGGCCAAGACCCGTAGTGGATGCCAGCTCAAGGTGTAGAGCTCGACATCTCAACACTCCCCCTCGAGCTCTGCATGTCGCAGAGTCCAAGCATAGTCCGAAAACATCGAAGCTTCTCAGCTCCGAGGGCCTTGGTAAAGATATCGGCTATCTACTCCTCTGTGCTGACGTAGACCAAGTCGATGTCGCCCGCCAACACTCGCTCTCGAACGTAGTGGTAATGGACCTCTATGTGTTTGGTCCTGGCATGGAACACTGGGTTTCTAGCCAACTGCATGCTGCTGAGGTTGTCACAATGGATGAAAATCTGCTGGTCCACCTGCACTCCCAAGTCCTGAAGTAATGTGCGTAGCCAAGCTACCTCGCACGCCGCAACTGCTGCACCTCTGTACTCGGCCTCTGTGCTCGATAAAGCAACCGTAGGTTGCTTTTTGCTGCTCCAAGTAGCAGCAGCACTCCCAAAAGAGAACATGAAGCCACTCGTAGATCTCCTATCAACAATGCTACCTGCCCAATCTGCATCTGTATACCCATACAATGCTAATGGTGCATCTGCTGCATAGAACAATGCGTAGTCAAGAGTACCTTGCACATACCTAAGTGTGCGTCGTACTCCATCCAAATGTGGCTTCCTCGGAAGTTGCATGAACTGACTCTCCAAGCCTACTGTGTAGCTCAAGTCTGGCCTCGTGATAGTCAAGTAGATTAGACTACCCACAATCTTCCTGTACATGTTGACATCCTCAACAACATCACCCTTCTCTGCACTCAGCTTTGCATTCACATCCAAGGGAATAGAAATTGGCTTACAATCAGCCATACCATACTTTGACAACATGCCCAAAGCATACTGTCTCTGTGATAGCCATACACCCTCTGGAGTTCTGATCACTTCAATGCCAAGAAAGTAGCGCAACTCGCCTAAATCTTTCATTTCAAACTCCTGTTTGAGAAGACCCTTCACATGGTCAATCTCCATAGCATTGTCACCAACAATAATAAGGTCATCTACATATATGGTAATGACCACAATCCCCACATCACTCTCACGTACATAGAGTGAATGATCAGCATGAGCTCTCCTAAAACCAATACTAACAAGATACTTGGCAATCCTGTCATACCATGCTCTAGAGCCCTGCTTCAAACCATACAAAGCTTTGAGAAGTCTGCATACATAATCTGGGTAACCTGGATCGACATAACCAGGTGGCTGATCCATATACACTTCCTCTTGCAACTCACCATTCAAGAAGGCATTCTTTACATCCATTTGATGCATAATCCATCCTCTAGATGCAGCCACTGCTATGACAGCTCTCACTGTCGTCATCTTTGCCACTGGAGCAAAGGTCTCCTCATAGTCTATGCCATACGTCTGTGCATAACCCTTTGCGACCAGCCTTGCCTTGTGACACTCAATGTTACCATCAGCCTTATGCTTGGTTTTATACACCCATTTACAGCCAATAGCTTTCTTGCCACTTGGCAATGGCACCAACTCCCATGTGTCATTTGCTTCCAATGCAGCCATCTCTTCATTCATTGCATCATCCCAATGCACATTTCCAACTGCATCCTCAAAACATGTGGGCTCCACATCCTGTATCACCTTAGCCATGTAGGCTTGGTGATGCGCTAGATACCCATCATAAGTCAATTTCTGAAGTGGATTTCTGACTCTATTAGATCTACGCGGTCCTGGGTCACTCCTTTGCCCTCTAGCATCTTCTTGTACTTTCCTTACACTAGGTGTCCTGACAGCCGGAATTCCAAATTCCTCATCAAGACTTTGTTCAGAACCATCTGAATCCATGTCTACATGTGAAAAACCTGATGATGCATCAACCATAAAGGGAGGTTCATCAACCTTTTCCTTTCCTTTTCGTGATACATTCCCTGTACCTGTTGGTGGAGTAACCTGCGTACGTAGTCTACCATTCCATGGTTTCTCAACAGAGCCACGAGAAGAGGACTCTTGTGGTCCACTCAAAACCTGTGACTGTGGCCTCACATTTTGTACAACCACATCATCTTTTACATCAGCCCCAATAGTGCCATGTGCATTACTGTACCAGCTACTCATCTCATCAAAGACTACATCTCTACTCACTCGTAATTCTCGTGTAGTAGGATTGTAGCACCTGTACCCCTTTTGTTCAAGGGAATATCCCACAAGAATACATTTCTCTGCTTTAGGATCCAATTTCCTACGCAACTCATCTGGTACATGCACGTAAGCTATGCAGCCAAACACTTTCAAGTGTGCCAAATCAGGCTTTGTACCTGTAAACTTTTCCTCAGGTGTTACATCATGCACCGCAGCTGTAGGTGTCCTGTTCATAATGTACACAGCTGTATTTACAGCTTCAGCCCAGAAATGATGAGGCATGTTCTTCTCATTCATCAATGCACGTGCAACCTCTCCAATGTGCCTGTTTTTCCTTTCTGCGACCCCATTCTGCTGTGGAGTATATCTGCATGTAAACTGCCTGTGTATACCATGCATTCGCAGAAAATCTAAAAAATCATTGGAGAAGTACTCTCCTTTTGGACAGTCACGTGACATGTGACCTCTTTCACCACAAGTCCAACATTCTCTACTATCTGGAGTATGTTGCTGCCTGCTTGATCCTGCACCACGACCTCTTTGACTCCCCCTGCCTTGAGACTAGTTTCCCCTGCCACCTGTATTGTTTTGATTTGATTGACCTTCCAGAAATTGGCCCCTGCAACCCCTTGGGCCTCGACCACGACCTCTACCTCTACCTCTGTTGGAGTTAGAATAGAAGGCCTGTTCAGAATTATTTCTGCCATGAGAAGAAGATGTGTCAAGGTTCTTCTCCTCAAGAATAAGCATAGAAATCAAATCTTGGAACACGGGGATGTCGTCTCTTGTATTCATGGAAGACCTAAAATGTACATACTCATCTCCTAGACCATCCAAGCATGCACAGACAATGTCATCGTCTTCCACTGAGACTTTAATAGATCCAAGAGCCTCAATGATACTCTTGATCTTCAAAGCATAATCATTGATGGAGAGGTTGTTCCTCTTAACCTGATTTAGCTCCGACTTTAGTTGAAGCTTCCTGGCCTTGGTGTTCACCTCGAACACTCTGCCTAAGTTTTTCCATGCAATGGCGGGGGTTTCATCATCCTGTAGATAGCCCATCATGCCATCTGTGATGCTCATAGAAAGCCAATACATCACTTTGCTCTGGCCTTGTTGCCAGTCCCTCAAAGCTTTCCTTTGTTCTGCTGTAGCATTTGCCTCGGGAATCTCTGGTTCCTTTTCATTGTCTCCTTCTACATAGTCCCAATAACCTTTTCCTTTTAGGAAATTTGTTATTCTGAACTTCCATGCAGGGTAGTTATTTTTCTCAAGCTTCTCAGTAACAATCTGACTGAAACCGTCAGACATCTTGAAGCACTAAGACAAAATAGCTGCAATCTGCAAAAACCTGCAAATCTGCTGAACCTGCTATCGTGGTTCTTGTAACGCTTTCTACACTCAACGAGTGTCCACAATCAAGCGTACATACAACCACTGTACTTGTACAGTAAATCTCTGTATACTGCACTTTGGAGACCTGTTCAGAACGAAGGGATTGTGATGCTCTTGCTCTCTTAGCCTCTCTTGCCTGCACCAGGCTCTGATACCATGTAAAGAATGAGGATGCAAGAGAGCTACACAAGACAAGCACAAAGCACACAGAGATGGAAAGCTTCTTCTTCTTCTTCACAGAAAAGAGATTACGAAATGACTAAGTGCTAAAGCTGAAAAGTAGCACATATGTACATGCGGTCACTAAGTGTGAACTCGCTAGAAGCGTACTAGGCTGGCACTATAAGTGTAGTCCAGCTGTAGAATCACTGGCAGAGATCCTCCGTGTCGGTCACCTAACGCGCCAGTGAGTAAATGCCGTAAGCGGCCAAGACCCGTAGTGGATGCCAGCTCAAGGTGTAGAGCTCGACATCTCAACACTTCTCCTTTGTCTGTGTGGCTTTCCTCTTATAGCACTCGTATGCTGCTTCTCTTTTCCACTCAAGCTCAGCTAAGGTAAGAAGTCGATCCATCCATGCTTCTTGATCATCTTGTGCTGATTTTCCATGAAGTCACATTGTTGGAATGTTTAGTTCAATTGGCTGTAAAGCCTCTTGACCATAGACCAAGTGAAATGGTGTGAACTCCGTGGCTTCCCTATATGTGGTTCGATACGCCCACAAGGCACCATCCAAGAAGTCATCCCACAACTTTGTCTTGTTTTTCACCATCTTTCTAATGATGCCTGCAATGACACCATTAGCTTTTTCTACCAAACCTTTTGATTGGGGATAGTAGGATATACTGTGACGATGTAGAATGCGAAGTTCTTCACAGACTTCTGTGAGCAATGCCTTTCTAAACCCTGGACCATTATCAGAAACAATCTCCAAAGGTGTGTCAAATCTACAACAAATGTGAGTGTAGACGAATTTGCTCACTGTCCTCTCATTTACCTTTGCCACACTTTGTGCTTCCACCCACCTAGTCATATAGTCTACAGCCACTAGAATGTAGAGTTTACCATTTTTTGTCCTAGGCAGAGGACCCATAGCATCAATGTCCCACTTTTCAAAGGGTCCATTTGCAAGCACGATTTGCCTTGGACCATAAATCAATCTTCTATTCCCATTTACCTGACAATTGTGACAACTTTTACACCAATGTTGGACATCCACATGTAGACTTGGCCAAACATACCCCGCAAGCAAAATCTTCTTCACAGTTAATTCTTGGGAAAAATGACCACCACATGCCTCTTCATGCAAACCTTTTAGAATGGCTGGAATTTCCGTGATAGTTGGTACTCTTCTGCACACTTTATCCTTCCCTCTTTGATAGAGGGAGCCTTCTAGGAAGAGATACATGCTTGCCTTCTTCATGAGTCTCCTCTTCTGAGCTTTTGTGAAGTCTGGTGGAAACTCACCCTCCAAAATGTAGCCAATGATGGGAGCCAATGACTCCAATCCCTGGTACCCCGGTTGCTTCACAGCAGCCACCACCATGATGACCTGCACTTCTTTCTTTACACATGCAACGGCTTGTTGTGCAAGTAAATCAGCATCTCCATTTTGTTTCCTAGGAATATGATATAATTGCACCTCCTCAAATTGATTAAATAACCTACGGATGGTATGAACTTTGGCCCTTAGTCTTTCATTTTTGCATGCCCAGATGCATAAATCTGCTTCACAATGAGAAGTGCATCCCCTTTTACCATGAGACGTTGTATACCATGGCCAATGCATATTTTTAAACCATGAAGTAGTGTGTCATATTCTGCTTCATTGTTGCTAGCTGAACTTAGTAGATTGAACTTCTCTTTCATGACCACCTCTCCACTTGGGTTTAGCAACACTAACCCTCCCCCTGCTTTTCCTGTGGCTCGACGAAAAGCTCCATCAAAGAACAAGGTAAAAGCATTAGGAATACTTTTTGGTGGTGGCAATGGTAGGGTCTTTACTTCAGGCACCTTAATCTCCTTTTCATGCACCCTATAAGTGAGAATCCCTGCCAATTGTGCACGCACACTATCTTCTACCTTGAAAGAGTATTGAAACTCTTGCAACTCCATAATCCACTTTGAGATCCTAGTACTAAGATTCATTTGAGATGACACCCAAGGGAACAAATTCTCTGTGGTGAGGATTACAAAAGGTTTTGGGAGCAAGTAGGATCTAAACTTCCTTATCGCAAACATGAGAGAAAGCATCATGAGTTCTGGCTCCGTGTAGCCTCTCTCTAAAGCATTCATGACCCTACTAGCAAAGTAGATGGGCCGCATCCTGGTACTATAGGGATCTTGTTGTAACAAAACTGCACCAATTGTTTCTTTCCCAGCACTAGAGCTAACAAAGAATGTGTACTCCCAACAAGGAGGCATGAGTGTTGGTAGCTCTGACAAAATGGCTTTAATATTACAAAACTACTCTTCAAGCTCATCAGACCATGCAAATTCTACTTGTTGTGTCAACTTTTGCAAAGGGTGAAGTAACTCCGAGGCTAAGTGAATGAAGCGTGACATATACTTCACCTTTTGAATGAATGAGATGACCTCCTTAAGACTCTTGGGTGATGGTAGCTCAATAAGATCCTTTGCCTTTGAAGGATCCACTTCAATGCCTTTGTAAGAAACTTTATGACCAAGCAAGATTACTTCATCCTCACCTATATGGCACTTGTCGGGGTTGAATTGACCTCCCATGTCGTAGAGCTTCTTTAAACCTTCTTCTACCCTTTGTAGATGCAATGATTTTGAGCTATAAATACAGAAATCATCAATGAACACCCTAATTGACTTTCCAAAGAATGCTTGAAACACCATATTCATGAAACGTTGGAATGTTGCAGGAGCATTTGTCAGACCAAATGGCATGACTCTAAAAGCATAACAACCCCAAGGAGTGATAAAGGTTGTTTTCAATTGATCCTCCAATGCAATCCCTATTTGAAGGTAACCTGAGTAACCATCGCACACAGTGTACTTCTCATGACCAGCTACCTCATTTAGAATCTCATCCTGAAATGGGAGGGGAAAGTGATCTCTTTTTGTTGCCTCATTCAGTGGACGGTAATCCACACACACCCTCCACTTGCCATTTTTCTTAGGAGTGACAACGACAGGAGAGACCCACTCTGAATTCTCCACTGGATAAATGAAACCTGCTGCTAGAAGCTTTCTTACCTCCTTGAGTAGAGCCTGCTCCTTTATAACTCCTAGCCTTCGTAGCTTCTGAGCTTTAGGTGTGGCCTCTGGCTTCAACTCAATTTTGTGTTGAACAGCATCTACTCCACGCACATCGGTGTAGTCTTTAGCAAAAAGCCTAGGAAATTTCCTTAGCACACATTTGAACTCCTCTTTTTCATCCTTTGTAAGTGTTGTAGATAGCATACCTTCTAGCATTCTTTCATCTTTCACTTTTTGGTTCTCTTGGGAACCTACCTCCTCCAAACCTTGACAAGAGGTCTCTTGGTTGGTTGGCTTAAACCTTACCCCCATGACTTCGATGGACAACTCCTCTTCAGTAATGCTGCCGCTACTTTCTTCTTCTGAAGTGTTATCGGTCCAACCTTCTTCCGTCTCACTTTGAGATGATTCTTCATGGAGCTCCTCTTGGCGTTGCTCCTTCATGTCAAAGACAACCTTCTTATGATTGTCGTTCCTGCAAATTATCTTTCCACTCTCCCAATCCTGCAAAGCTCGCATTTTCATTAGCCATGGTCTCCCTAGGATAAATGGGTAACCATTTCCTTTGGTAGACATGACATAGAAATCCACTGCCTTCTTAATGCCAAAGGCCTCCACAAAAACATTTTTACAAATGCCTACGCACCTAGCCTTGCTATTGTTTGCCATCTTGACCTTAATTTCAGGTGTCTCATGGATGTGCATGCCTAGTTTTTGCATGAGTCCCTCTGTCATGATGCAAATTTGTGCACCCCCATCCACTAGACCTTTCCTAACCAATCTCCCTTTTATGTAACAATCTAGCACAGGTGTAATGTCCTCATTCATTTTAGCTTGTGCAATTTTTACAACAGGCACACTCTCTTTTACCTTTGTCCTAGTGCTAACTGCCCTTGTTAAATCCCTCCTAACTTGTGGACATAATGCAAGAAATTGAAGCCATGAGATATCAGGACCCTTACCTCTCATGTCTTCCAACAGGTTGTATGGAGCCATTCCATGTCCAAGAGGAAAGTCTTGGAGGTTGATACGACGTCGAGTCCTCTTAGCTTCCTTGGTCTCCTTTGCCTTCTTTTCTCGTCCATGGTCGCTTTGTGATGTAACTCCTTCTTTCTCCTTACCTTTTCCTCGGCCACGCTTAATGCCATTGGCTTCTATGTCAACCTCATTTGAATTTGTCACCTCTACCACATGCACGTTTGGGTCTGGCAAAGGTGGAACTCCTTCCTCTCCTTGTGGAGGTGGTCTTGCTCCATTTGGCCTTTGTATAAGCCGTGGTTGCTGACTAGTTCCTTCACCTGCATTCATCACTGGGTAATTCAAGTTAGGTCTCCCTGGCTCCCCACGGGGCCAAGGACAATTATACATCCCATGTCCAGACTCACCGCAATTCCAACATTGCAAGACTCTCCTAGGTCGTGGGTCTCGCTCTTCAGACTTCTTTGCTTGTCCCTTTGGACCTACTGCTTGTGCGAGGTGAATTGACAAGCTGCTTAAAGATTCATTTAACTTCTCAATCACTTCCGCCGTTACCTCAGGAAGCTCCTTAGATGTTGATGCTTGTGACTTACCTTTGGGTCTAAGACCTTCTATTGGAACCTCCCCCCTTAAGCACTTGAGTTTCCTATATTTCTCAGCAGCCCTAGTTTCAGCTGCATCAAAGGTAGCAGGTGTACCCGCCTCAATTTTTACCTTAAGGTCAGGAAAGAGTCCGGCTATGAACCTCTCCTTCTTTAGAAATTCTGCACCATCACCAGGGTTAGCAACATTTCGTATCCATAGAGCCCAAAGACGTAGGAACTGTTGCTTGTACAAGTAGTAGTCATCTAAGTCTTTTTGCTTATGAGAAACAATGTCTTGCCATAATTTCTGAGTGTTTTGGGGATCAAAGAAGTATTTCTTGAAACGATTCAAAACTTCCGTGTAATTCCCTTTAACTTCCTCAGGCAAAGAGTCAAACCAAGTGCTAGCATCTTTCCTAAGGACCACCATAAACATTTCTACACGTTCTTGATCAGTTACTATCCTCTTGATATGGCAAGACATCTTGAAATTCGCTAGAAATAATTCTGCATCCTCTCCAAGCTCTCCAAAGAAAAGAGGATATCCAGACATTTGGCGTTGGCTCTCCATTGAATTGATTTCAAAGTGACGCGTTTTTGTTTTTTCTTTCTTTAAAAGATTTACACAATAATATTTTCTAAATTGCAATCCATTCTACAACAAAATAAAAATATTCACATCAAATGACCTATGATAATCAATAACAGGTAGAATGACAGGGTTTGGTGACGCGAGAATTTCTCCTACTCTTTGGGCACCAAACATGAATACCATACGTTGTTGAAAATGGATTTTTCTACTAATTGCAATGTTTACTCTAATGTGTGGAGTGAAATGAAAGGGAAAAACCTGTATTCCTGGGCCATTATCCATGGTCTATGCATGACCTAATTCTCAAAACAAAACAAAAATATAGACGTCCAAACTAAGGTCGTACCTAATGAGAGGCAAAATAAAAGGATTTACTGATGCGTTTATCTCTATCAACCTAAGAGGACCTAAAATTCTACGAATTACTCGTTGAAATTGCAACTTAGTACTAACAATTATGTGTACCTTTCGCCTTGCAATGGGAATGAAGGGATCATACAAATTCTCGTGATTCGTGCAAGCTACTTGATTATGTTAAAGGTTGAGCCTTCACAAAACATACACAAGCCGTTCCTCTGTGGGGGCACCAAAATTGAGGCGGTCCAGGGCGGGCAACAAGAGAGGCGACCTCTAAACACCCCTCAAGGCTCCCGTGCTGCTCAATTGGGGCTGGGGCAACCACAAGCACAACACAACAACAAACCCACAGCCAAACCCAAACAAGATAGGGGCACCACCTAGTTATGGTATGCGAACTAGGACGCAAGAGAGATTTTGACACAACCAAGAAGATGCACCACACAACACACATAAACAACCTCACACCAAGACGCACACAAACTGGACCAGAGAGAGCTAGAGCAAAGGGAAGAAAGAGAGAAAAGGATCTTACGTAATACCTTATTTGTGACTTGCAAATGGAGATGGTTCGTTATGATGCTATCGTAGAACTTGTATAAAACTCACTCAATGCTTAGTGATTGCTAAACATTGCCAAAACACACACACACTGTCTTAGGGTGTGGGAGACCTCTCACCACAATACCCTCTTACAATGGACACAAAACTGGCAATGAAAAAACACACTAAAACACTTTCTAAAATCAAGATCAACCGATAAAAACTCAAATACACAAGTCACCTTGAATTCACCAAACCGTATTGCACAAATGGAAGGACGAAGATTTGAACGTCAAATCACGCCTTTGATGCACCAAACCTCAATTTATTGATGATGAAGGAGCATATACAATAGTGGTTTTGAGGAACTCACGCTCTCTCACTTGCAATGTGTAGCTTGAAGGTTTCTCTCACACCAAGAGTGAAGCTCACAAGTGGTTGCTACACCTAAGTCTCTCCTCACGCATAGAGTGTTGGGGTGCTATGTGAGATGTTGGAGGTTGTTTTACAAGAAGGAGAGGGGCCTATTTATAGGTTGGAGACCCCTCATTAAGATTATTGGAAATCCTAATTTACAAGCTAACAAATAAGGATTATGATTTTTTTTTAATATCAAAACATTGTGGGCCTTCTTTGTCTGCTTGAGTCATGGGTGTGGGCTCAAAAGAGAGAATTATTGATGGTGAATAAGGTGAAAGTAGAGTTTTAAGGAAAAAGAGAGAGAGAGAGAGAGAGAGATGGTGCTCGGGCTTCTTTGAAGTGTATCGTTAATGATCAAGCAAACATAAATATATATATATATGTAAGAAAGAGAGAGAAGGGGGAAGATGGTGCTCGGGCTTCTTTGAAGTGTATCGTTAATGATCAAGCAAACATAAATATATATATATGTAAGAAAGAGAGAGAAGGGGGAAGGGGGTGCTTGTTGCACTAATCCCTTCTTACAAATCTGTCATGACCAATTAAAGTGAGATTAGTATTTGTTCAACATAGCCTGAGTAAATTACACCACAACACATCACAAGAAAAAAGCCACCCCAATCACTGTCTTAAGGCCAGGGGAGTCCTCTCCACCCTGTCGCCCTCTTACAGCATGTGGGATTTATGGCTAAATTGATAACAGTACCCAGAGACAAGCTATCAAGAACTTACATAAAACACCAAGACACTTACACATCATTATTGTCCATGACTTCACGTTGGAAGGGAGACAAGGTATCCATGCTTAGTCCAAATTCACCCTCCTTGATTCAGCAAATGTTGGGCTTACTCTAGTAGGAGAAATGATAGATTTCCTACTCTCAATTTAATGATCACTCTCTCTTACAATGGCATAGAGTTCCCTTGCTAATCACCCCTAATACAACACATACATATGCCTAATGCCAATGAGATTCCACTCAAGAGCTCCTTCTCAAGAGGTTGAGCTTGGCTTCTCAAGCTATAGCATAGTGCTCTTTCTTCTCCCCCCTTTTTGTGCTAGCTACACCCTCCTTTTATAGCAATTTTGAAGGCTAGGGTTACTCCTCTAACCATGGTTGGGTTAGATTTTCAACAATTTATCTAATTTCTTTTGCTTGGAATTATCAAGAAGTTGGTGGGGAAAGAGAGAGGAGAGAAATGGAGGTGATAGGACTTTTCATAGTGGGTTAGTGTTAGTAGAGTTAGTATTAATTTACAAATGGAATTGGATATTTAAAATGGGAGTATCCATGTAGGATACAAATAAGGAAGAAAAACTCTTAAGAGGTAAGAAAAGGTGGATTTCTTACAAGGTTGATGCTCCAAGTGTCTTGAGTAGGGCCAATTTTAACGCTTGTTGACGGTCCACTAGCTTTGACGGTACATTTTTTCTCCACTCTTGACCTTCCTTGAGAGACAAGGTAATTGAAGCTGAGTAATCAACCACCATGATGCTGTCTTTTAAGAGAAGAGGTTGAATTCTGTGGTTTTTTTGATAGATATGGGTAATTTGGAGGAGGAAAAATGAAACTAGGTGGTCAATTTTGGAATGGAATTGTGTGCGGGAGGTATGAGTTCACCATGGTTTCTCTTATTCTTCAAGGTTGAGGAGAAGGTGAGTAGGGTGCAGAGAGGAGTGGTGAGAGAGGTGGGGATGATGAGTGGAGAAGTGTGTGTGAAAGAGGAAAATGATAAAGTGGAAGAGAGAGTGTGGCTGCATAGCATGGGAAAACTGGGGTCCACTAATAAAATCGTAGCTCACAGCTCACAGCTCACAGCTCATAGCTCAAAAAAATATGAAAAAATTTGAGGCAAACGTTCAGCCCATGAGCTACAACTTTTGTGTGTATTACCTTTTCAAATTCGGAGAGCAAGTGAACTTCAAAAATTCAGCAAAACCGACCGTTTTTTTCCACTGCACAAGGTCCTTGTGGGGTCCTTCTTTGGATGATTCTTTTGAATACCTCCAAGAGTGAGCCCTCCATAGTGCATGTATGCATGCCATCTACCCTTGATCTTATTTGGTAGGTCTATAATTGAAGATATTGTTGAGATCATGATATAAGTGAATAGTACAACTAAGAAAATCAAATATTGAGGGGTCTAAAAAATATGTACATGTCAAATATAAATAATATAAGTGGAAAAAATTTAAAGGGGTCAAAAGAAATCTCTCTCATTATGAGGCTACCATAAAAAGATAAATATTTTTGGTGTTCTAATTTTTTAGAAAAAAAACAAAATAGATGTAGGAAGGGAAAAATCACAATAGTGAAAAAATATACACATAAATAAAACTAGTGTTTTTGGATTTTTATTGGGGTGGAGTTACACCAAATATAAGAGAAGCTTACATGAAAATATTTCTATATGGAATAAAGAGTATGAAAAATGGTAAGAAAAATTGTGGTAATGGTGAGGCAATGTACAGAGCATAAATAACACACACCTAGGTAAAAATATTTAAATAAATACCAAAATAATTATGAAAAAAACTTTTATTTAGGCCCTATATACAAAGAAATATTTACATACGCATGGGCCATAATATACTTATATTTTTTATATTTTTTATTTTTTTGGCTCAACTAGCCCAATGCCTAGCTAATTGAGGGTTTTTTATTTCAATAAGGAGATATGGGAAAAGTCCCCTAACTCACACGCACCTATATACAGTGAAAGGGTGAGGGTAACCACAGTGTTTGAGTGATTTGATAGGGGGGGATAACTCACTATGGCAATCACAGAGAGTCGAAAAACGGCTATCACCACATATACCTCAGACATGGCGAGACGACAACTAAAATACACTTGAAAGACCATAGTTACAAGGATGTAAACCAAACACCTATGGAAGAGTTTGATTCGGCTACAATAGCAGGATCAGAACTACCAGCATGGTTGGGGCAACCAAAAGAGCTATGGATGTGCGGAGCTTCACATTGTGGAAGCTTAAGAAAAGAGGATTGCATCTTAGAAAGAGCAATTGAAGACAAAGAGTATATTCCAGAGCCATTCCCTCAAGATGCCTTGGAGCCTCTAGAATGGGAACACATACTGGCAACGTTAGATGTATGTACCATTACCGACAGTCCAACAACAAAATTTTACGATAAGGATGGTTACGATGTGCTACCCTATTACATGGTAAGCGTGATGCCAGAAAAAGAGACGGTAGCACCTCCAGAACAAGAAGAGTTTGACAACTCTTCTGAGCAAGTGGAAGTAAATGATGAGGCAAATAATGAGTGTTCGGACACCTCCAGTGAGCGTGGGAATGAAGCAGAGAATATCAAGTTTTATGATTTTGCTAATCAACACCCTAGACGCCAAGAACGCTATAGGAAGAAAAGAGCCGAAAATAAAGTGAGACAGAACCTGATGCCCAGGATAAAAGGAAAAACTCACTATTTGATGCTTATAAAAGTAGAGGATTGTGTGAAAGATCAAATATCAGGAAAATTCTCAGAAAATCAAAAAGAACGAATGCAAGAACAAGCGAATCGGGAAAGAAAAGCTCGGGCTCAAACAAAATCACAAAAATCTAAAAAAACAAAAAAGAACCAAAAAAATACCAAGAGTGGGCCAAACTAGAGCGTAAACAGAAATACCAAGAACTGAAACGGTCTTTGAGGGAGATCTGGACCACTGAAGAGGATAGTGATGGTAAAGGGGAGTCAGAAAAGGGCAACATGAACGTACCACCTCACTATAGGAAATTTACTATCCAGGAAAGAAAAATCATCTTGACACCACCAATCAGGGAGAGAACCAACCAAGAATCTTACGACGGGCCTGAAAACGCAAAAAGAATAGACCTCACAGAACCAGGTGAAAAGCCTCAGCCGGTCTATATAGCTAATGATTTAGAGCCTGAGGAGGAAGCACAGCTTACACAACTTCTAACGAAATATAAAGATGTGTTTGCTTGGTCCTATAAAGACCTTAAAGGAGTTGATCCATTAATATGCCAACATACAATTCCTTTAAAATCAGATGCAAAACCTAGCAAACAACGTCCTTATACATATAATGACACATTTGCCAAACGAATCAAAGAAGAGATTGATAAGCTGATGGACGCAGAGTTCATCTATGAAATTGAACATACAGACTGGGTTTCACCCATTGTGGTCGTTCCCAAGAAGAATGGAAAACTGCGAGTGTGTGTAAACCTCAAAAAGGTGAATGCGGCAACCGTAAGGGATAATTATCCCTTGCCAATTACAAAACATGTCCTTGAGCGAGTGGCCGGGAAACGGGCTTATTCCTTTCTGGATGGGTTTTCAGGATACAACCAATTGGCAATAGCAAGGGAGGATCAACACAAAACAGCTTTTGCCACAGAATGGGGGATTTATGCATATCGAGTTATGCCATTTGGCCTAACAAATGCACCAGCCACTTTCCAGAGGTTAATGACTCACGCTTTCAAGGAATACCTAAGAATATTCTTAGAAATTTACATGGATGACCTATGTGTACACTCTCTTCTGCGAGAAGAACATATTGACCATTTGCAAAAATTCTTTGAAAAGTGCAGAACATATCGAATCTGTCTAAACCCAGAAAAGTGTGTATTTATGGTTAAGAAAGGACAAATCTTAGGGCACATTGTCTCAAGAAACGGCATAACCACAGACCACGACAAAGTCAAAGTCATTGTAGACCTACCCAGGCCTACTAATGCAAAACAAGTGCAATCCTTCATGGGGCACTGTGGATATTATCGAAGATTCATATACATGTATGCGGTTATCGCACAACCTTTGTATCATTTGCTAGTCAATTTCGAATGGACCAATGAGTGTGAGACTTCATTCCAAAGGCTGAAAGAAAACCTTATATCCGCACCTGTGCTAAAGGCACCAGATTGGGACAAGATATTCCATGTGCACATTAATGCTTCGGCGTATGCCATTGGTAGCATTCTAGCTCAACCTGGAGACAGAACAATGGATTTTCCAGTTTTCTATGCGAGCTGACAGTTAAACAGTGCAGAAAACAACTACACAACCACCGAAAGGGAAGGGTTAGGAATGATTTATGCTGTGAAGAAATTTCGGCATTATTTGCTTGCAAACAAATTTGTGTTCTTCACGGATCATCAAGCTCTTTTATAACTAGTAAATAAACCTTGCAATACAGGGAGAATCATACGTTGGTTTCTTATATTGCTAGAATTTGACTTCACAGTGGTGGTCAAAAAGGGGAAAACTCATCTGTGAGCTGATCATCTTTCAAGAATACACAACGGGGAAGCCCCTCAAGGGGTAGATGATGACATACCAGATGCTTATCTTTTCAACATCGAAATGGTACCCAAATGGTCTCAGGAAATAGTTAGCATTCTATCCTTTGGAAGTGAGTTTGATAATACAGGATGTAGAAACAAACAACGAACAATTCTACAAACAAAAAACTTCCAGTTGATAGCAGGACGGCTGTATCATCTTGAATCTGACCTAATCCTATGATTATGTATAAATCCGGAAGAATTCAAGTGCTACCTGGAAGAGGCTCATGTCCAGGGTTGTGCATTTCATTGTTCAACAGTGAAAACACACCAAAGACTGAAACAATTAGGAGTTTATTGGCCAACTATGTATGCGGATACACATTCTTACGTTACCAATTGTACAGTATGTAGTGCCAAGCGACCAGTGGATCACGCAACATTGTTTCGGGTGAACATAGCACCTGCATGGAGTCAATATATCATTGACTTTTTAACCACCAGGACATTCCCTGAGAACACTACAAGAGCACGGGAGAAAGCTATAGAGCTGGAAGCTCGTGACTTTCAGTTAATTGGAAATCAACTCTATAAACGGGGCAATGACAACCAACTCCGAATCTGTGCAAGTGAAAGCGAATACCTGCTGATTCTGGAACATGCACATAGCGGAGTAAGTAGAGGCCATTTTTCGGGCGATAAGACGGCGAAAATTGTCTTAACTGCAGGAATCTGGTGGCCTACATTGCAAATGGATGCCGAAGAGTTTGTTAAACGTTGTGATGCATGTCAACGCACCAAGGTACCAATCAAAAGAGATGAGATGCCATTAAGGCCAATGATGGGGGCAAGGGCATTTGCAAAGTGGGGAATTGATTTTGTGGGACCTATATCACCCCCTGCATATCACACCCATACCCAATATATCATTGTGGCTACGGATTATCTCACAAAGTGGGTCAAAGCCAAAGCAACACAAAAAGCTGATGCACGCACCACGGCTCAATTTTTGTATGAGAATGTTTTTGTACGTTACCGGTTACCGATAGAAATTGTCAGTGACCGTGGAACACACTTCCTCAATGAAGTCATTGAATATCTACTAGAGGATTTCATGGTCATACATTGAAAATCAGCACCATACCATCCACAGGCCAATGGGCAAGCGGAGGCCACAAATAAAACACTATGCACGGTCCTCACTAAAATAGTGTCACATTCAAGGACCGACTGGGATCAGCAGCTACACTCAACACTATGGGCATACAGGGTAGCTTACAAAACCTCAATAGGAACAACACCATACAACATGGTGTTTGGGCTAAACGCTATACTACCCATAGAGTTTTTAATCCCAACTCTACGCGTAGCAACAAACTTGGAATGGACAGGGCATGAACTCTCTTCAAGAATTAATGATCTTGAAAAGCTAGATGAACTCCGCTTACAAGCGGTCGCTTCGATCTATGCTAAAAAGAGAAGGCAAAAGGAGTTTTTTGATAAACATGTGCATACCAAAGAGTTTAAAACAGGAGATTACGTACTTGTTTATACATTGAAGCAACATGCCAAGAAACTGAAAAAGCAAGGGATGGGACCATTTGTGATTCATGATCTATCACAAAGTGGGGCCGTCAAGCTTGCTACATTAGCAGGTGAAGAAATGCCAAACTCGATTAGTGGGTGTCGACTAAGGAGATATCACCTTCCACTCACACAGGAGATGCTCCAACAAATTCATCAAGGAAAGCAAAGAATGAAAGAAAAAGAGAGAGTACGGGAGGAAGCTCAAACCGAAGCACAAGAACGCATTGCAAAAAGACGGCTTCTGCGACAACAACAACAAAGTAAACCACCATTGAGAATCAATGCCATTCGACTCATGAACTTGGAAGAAGACACAGTCGAGCCAATAATTACAGTCAAGGTGGGCAATGATCAAGTTGAATCACCAGCCTTGCTCGATTCGGGTGCTCAAGCAAATTTGATCTCTTACGGATTATACCAACAGCTCCAAGTCGCAGATCAACTTCATCCTACTCCCCAAGTGCTGGAAAGTAGCACATCACATCCATTGAAAACATTAGGGTGGATTATATTGCATATACAGTTACATCACCCACACAAATTCTATGTGGTGACAGATGAAAGCACACAACAACCAATGCTGCTAGGGCAACCTTGGCAAAAAGCATACAATGTCCAATAGACTGGAAAGCACAGGCGGTCAAAATCCAGCACGAAAACGAACAGCAAGTGGTAGCTTTTGCTCAAAAGGAACATCCGGATCAAATGCAAGCCATGCAATCACTGGAAACAAATACCAAAGAACAAATACCCTCAACGATCAACACGAAACCTGAGACCAACTACCAGCTAACGGCCAACCATGCTCATCACAGACAGCTGAAATCACCGACTACACTGCAAAAATCTAGACTACCACAACAAGGTAAACAAGAATGGATGCGGAAAGATAGAAACGCCATGAGGGGGAAAACCCAATGTGACAACCGAATTCTAACAAAGCAGATGGTGCAACCAAAAACCAGGGTAACCAAGCAGATATAGATTCCAAAGAAAATGCTTAGCCAAAACCCTCATGTCACTCACATTTGGATACCAAAGCAAAAGACAAAGCAAATACCTACGGTACAAGCAACGATGGAAAGTAAACATCTACAGGTCAACCGGGCAAACAAATATAAGTGGGTGCCGATGACAAACCAACAAGGGGCAAAGTTGGCCGCACCACACTACCGATGGAAAGCCAAGGCCATACGGCCCATAGCTAACACATCCTCCGAAATAGCTACGACTCCATCAACAGTGTCGGCAACGCAGTTGCCTCTGACCAAAAAGACCATTAAACAAAGAGCAGTAGAGTTACAGCTGCTACTTGCCAAGAAAACAGGAAACCTCGACGGCGAATGCCAATAAGCATCTTGCTTATTCCCTTCTCTTACACAGCATTAATTTTTCCATGCATTGACCGAGAATGCATAAAATAGGGCCACATTAATCGGCCACACATTAGCACGACTTTTTCAACCTATGCACGGCACATACTCCGAGGTGAAACCTTGTCGTCCAGGAGGACTCCGACTAGGAGGGGGGGAGGCATTCTCAATGCGGAACCAATAACAGAAATAGCAAATAAGGGCACAATTTTTGACTATTTTCAAGGTTGACGTTTGATTGCGAAATTTTCTGGAGTAACCCAAGTATATATGCCCTTATACAGCATGAAGCTACAGGAATATGGGGTTAAACGCCAAATTAAGCCCCTAGGTGTGTGTATATATGTAGAAATAGCCATTTTTCAAGCAAAATATTGGTAAAACGGAGAAATCTGGCCACAAAAATTGCATGAGAGTGTTTATAATGTGTTGCGGTGATGTTTGTGATCTATTATGAATTATGGGGATTTTCTGGGTTTGATTTGCTATTTTCCTTTTAATTTTGCTAATTTTTGGTAGAAAAACTTCAAAAATACAAAAAGCAGGTGAAAAACAGTCGTAATGAAAAACAAAAAATATGGGGATGACCAGTGACTAAAGAACAACCTACGGTACAGTGGGGGTGCAATTATGAGACTGAAGCGGAAAGTGTGTTTTGGCCAGGTTTTGACCGAAATGACAAATTTTTGGTAAACAGAGCAATGGAGTCCAAATCAAGAATTTTTTGAGCCTAAACCACATCTTGCAGAAAGATAGGAGCACATGTCAAATTTCATGAAAAATGGTTCGGGGACCTCCATTATAAGAATTTTTCACCCTATTTTTAGCTCATTCTCACTATTGACCTTGTGGAGAGAGCTTCTGCCACCTAGAGCGGATCGACCTTCCAGCAGCTTCTACGACGTGCACGTCTACCCGACCAGCTCTAGACATGAGAGGTAGGCTCACCACCTTGAGCTTTTTGCGCATGTTTGTCATTCTGTCGCGAAAACTAGCGTAGAGGTCACACACAAAGCGAGCGGTAGAGACCTACAAGTAGAAATGGCGGCCTAACGGCTAACCCGAAAGGAACAAGACTTCATCAGCAGCTTACCCTAGTCTAGGAGACCCTTCCTGGATAGCCAATGGCAGTGGGAAAACATCGGGAAAAACCCTAATTCCCAGATACCCGCAAGAGGCCACCAAATGGGAAATCGGCGAAACGGCGATCAAATGCTACCAAAATTTACGGGTAGGAGCATATCGACATGCTCGACAAGTCCATATGATCCGCATGACCAAAAAGTGACCCGAAGCGGCACTAAACCTCAGAAACGACATCAGACAGACAAAGCGTCAAAATGCACTTGTGGTCAAACCGCAAGTCCGTTTGCCACCAAACTTCACGAGCGGCTTTCCTAGACCATCAACAACCAAGTCCTATGGTGGTGGACCACCACAAATCATCAAAGGTATGTAAACGCCTCCACGGGTGCTTCTAGAGCGACAAATTGCCAAATGAAGCTCCGGTGAAGCCAAAGTCGACAAAAATCATACGGCAAGGATCCCCAAAGGATTTGGAAGCTATGAAGACCAACATCGAGGAATTTCATCGCCAAAAAGCACTCCAAAAGTCAGAAAACGGCTCAGTTTGAAGTCCACACAGGGAGTTTTGACTTACCCAATTGACTTTTTTGTTGAAATTAGACTTAAAAGGGACTTAGGGGAGAAAAGGGCAAGCACTGGGAGCACTAACAAGAGAAAAATCACCAGAAGACATCCTACACGTAGGATGTCTCAAGGGCAATTCTTGGCACAAAACCCAACAATTCTTGGCATGCACATGTTCAGAATGACATTCACAAGCCCTACACCAAATTTCATCACCTTTGGAAGAGATTGGACCTCATATGCATGGAAAAATGCAAAGATAGGGCATAAAGGCACTAAAGGGCCATTAACCTACCAAATCTTTTCCAAATCTCATGAAATTTGCACAACACATTCACATACACATCAGCTAACTTTCTGTGTGGTCTGGGAGCAAAAATGAAGAAAAAGACATCCTACGCGTAGGATGTCTAATGGACCTTTTGGGCATGAAGGAGAAGTTTTGTCATTTCAGAAGTAATAACCTCATCAACAAGAGCCCATATGTCAAGCTTGAAGCCCTTCTAATCACTTTTGACCCCCAACACCTTCAAGATACATTTTTTGAGCCCAAAAACACCTCATAGAGCCCTACAGACATCAAATATTATTCAAATACAAATCCAAGAACATGGCTATGTTCCACAGGTCAAGGACAACCCACTGATCAAGTTTCATGCATTTCAGAAGAAAAAGACATCCTACGCGTAGGATGTCTTAAGCTTAGATTTAGACTTCTGTGCAAGAAATGACATCATAGGAGCTAATACCATGATGCATTGAGCCCATATACCAAGTTTCAACCCATTTGGACATCAATTGCTTCCTATGATGGACAATCTACCAAAATTGTGACTTAAAGCCTAAATCAGCCCAAAAATCCACTTTTTGACATCCAAATTCAAATTCAAGCTTATAACCATGTTCCATGAGCCTTACACTACCTACAAGTCAAGTATGAACCAGTTCTGAAGAAAAAGACATCCTACGTGTAGGATGTCTAGATGGATTTTTTTGGTCAAATTTGCATTGTGAGCACATGCACAGCTTCACAAGTTCCTTTTGAGCTATGATTTCAATTTTCAAGTCATTTGGATAGGTAAAACTCAGTTTAGCAGCTGATATGAAAAAAAAACACTAAACTTTGGATTGCTGAGTACAACAGGGTATATGGCAGCCTCGAAGTCCCCGGCAAAGAAGAAGAGAATGACAATCAAAGACTATCTAGACGAGGTGGAACCATTTGTCATTCCACAGGGAACATTAAAGCCTACAAGCACCTGGATAAAGGAAGATCTACTAGAGTCAAACGACCTAAAAATCTACCAAGGAGTATTCAAGGACAATGACGGAAATATAATAGAGCTGCCAATGCTGCCAAGGGAGCTCAATGAATTTGTCCGGAGCAAAATGGCCGGCTACTTGGAGAAAATTGACCTCCATAACTATTTTGAAGCAATCCCAGCAGGGGTGGACGTCAAAAGAGTATGGGAGTTTGTTACCATCATTAGAGAAGATGGAGTGGCCAAGGTGACGGATTTGCACGGCAGACCCAACACAGAGATCATTATTACGGAAAGGGTTGTCGCCCATGCACTAGATCTCTCCAATCAGGGAGACAGTGTGACAAAGAGAAGGGATGAAGTAAAGGTGTACAAAGAGAAAAAGGCTAATTACACTTTTGAAGACATCGCCAACCCAAAGGTGGCGATCATGAGCCAATTGTACAACCAATACTTCCACATGTGCACGAAGAGGCCGCAGAAGTACAGGATGCCACCACGTGCAATTTCCACAACCTTTACTTGGGCAATGACGAAGGGCACCCCAAAGATAATCAATTATGCGGCATACATACAAGACAGCCTGGTAAAGATGGGAAACAAAAAGCCAACCTACATAGTTCCAGGAGAGATGATAACCAAGGTAGTTTATGTAGCACTACATGCCAAGGGAAGGTGGCATGACCCCCCATCTCAGAATGACTGGCTAAGGATAAAGGAAGACAAAGAAGACGAGCCACAACGAGCACCAAGGGTGGCTACAAGGTTGAAGAGACGACTGGAGCCAGTGGAAGAGGAGCAACCTGAGCAGAAGAAAGGAAAAAAAGAATCTGCTCAAGTGCCAGCCAAAGAGACTCGATCACAAAAAGCGGCTAGACTCGAGAGGCTAATGGAGAGTTTCCGAGCTGAAAGAGCCCTCAAGGGCGATCTAAACGAATTATGGAAGCCATCCCTTGAGTCGATGTCCGGATCCTCAAGAAGAGTGCAGAGGGACCGCTTCGAAGACTATATCAAGAATTTTGAGATTCTTGATGCTGCGGCGGAAAACATTCCACACATCCCTTTCACCGAGGAAGAAGTGGAGCAAATACGGCAAACGTTGCTAGATGAACAAGAAAACAAGGAAAGAGAAAGAAAGACGAAAGCAGATAGGGATTTCAAGGGCAAACCTATAGCTTTACCAGGTAGCCCTAAACCTAGCCCACCGCCATCACCACCTCCTAGCAGCCCTCCTCCAGAAGATCAGAAGGCCGGAGACAAGCAAGAAGAACACCAGGATGAAGAGCAAGAGCACAGGACAGAACCTGAACACAAAGAAGAAGCCAAGCCTGCATCTGAACAAAAAAAGCTCAAGGAAGCATACTATGAATTTTTGGACCTGCTAGCTGCAGGCTATTCAAAGGAAGAAGCCGCCACAGTCGCATTCGACTTGGCAAGGACACGAAGTGAAGAACAGCTTCCAGGCATCCGGCTAGTTGAACTTAAGGAGATTGCTACCGACACGGTAGACCTGCACCCGCCCTCGAATGATTGGGATGTGGTGATGACAATGCTAGCTAGAATAAGGGCACAATCTGTGGCATCAGACGAAGAGTTGATAACTCTAAGAGCCACTAAAGTAAAGACCAAAATGGAAAGAGATCTACTGCAGGCAAAAAGCCAAGGACACAAAGAAATAGAAGCTGACCTCCAGGCCAGCCTAGCCACTGCTCTACAAAACTGCCAAACAAAGGAAGAAGCAAATGAGGCAGCGGAAAAGAAATTGCAAGCAGCTGAAGAGGAGTGCCTGCAACTCAACAAGTCAATACGAGATGCAGAAAAAGAAAGGGATAATCTGACACTCCAGCTAGCAGAAGAAACAAAAGAAGTAGAGGCCTTGAGGAATGCTAAGGAGAAGGCGGAAATAGAACAAGAAGCAAGCCTAGATGAAGTCCTTGAGCTCAAGGACCAATTAAAAGTCAAAGATAAAACCATCCAGAGGCTGAGAGCATCACCTGTGCGAGTTAGAGCTACAAGCTCAACTCAAATTATTTCGGAGAGTCAAATGTATGAAGAGCGAATGCAAGAACTCCAAAAGCAGTTGACTCTCGAGAAGAAGCAGAGGGTGATCATGGCTGAAGGTTCTATTGCAATGCAAACCAGATTGGAGGACAGCCAAAAGGCCCTACAAGAAGAATTGACAAGCATCAAGATAAAGCTCGGGGAGGCAGAAAAAGTAAATGCTGAACTCAATGACCTCCTCGTGACTATGGGCGGTGAAGCAGAAGCGGAGAAGCATACACTCCTCACGCAAATAGAGGAGTTGAAAAGCCAACAACAAGCAGAACCAGAGAGCTCAGGGCCAGCTGCCAATGAGGGGATTGACCTCGACAATGTGTTGGATCCTATGGACACACCCATGCCAGAGGAAAGCATAGCAGGCTCCTCTCAAGAGCCCCAGGATCTAACACAAGAAGAAGAGGAAAAATTGTGAAAAGCAATAGAGGCAGAGCTCAGAAATAGCACCAAAGAGGCCTTGGAATGGGAACAGAGGGTTTTCAAATCAATGACAATTCAAAAAATCGACGCCAGCAATCTCAGGCGTGAATGGCTACAACCCTCTCTCCCATATCCATTGCTTAAATATGAAGCGGCAACAATAAACCAACGGATCAGAGAAGAACCAACGGCCCCTCTCTACAACGCAGACACCTCGAGGCCAGAAGGAGTAAGGCTGATAGTAGACTCTCAGCCCAAGTGGAGGAAAGCTTGCCTTACCAAGTACCCGCAGTACCTAATACACTTGGTAGAGGCACCTAAACACATCAGGGACAATCTCAGCTTCTTCCCTCTACCACGGGTTAGGACGTGGAAAGCACACGAAATCTTACAGAGAAGCCAACCCACTTGGCTGAACTACCCAAAGCTGCCCGGCGTGAAGGCAGGTGAGAGAATAAGTGTACAATACATGGTGAAAACCCTAACGGGCGCCATAAAGTTGTTCACTGGCTCACCTGACCTTACATGCATCATGATGAGAAAGATCTGCAGGACCATCCTAGCAGTGTTTGAAACCTTCAAGCCAGGACAGGTGACTGACAGCATATTCTTCTTCCAGGACACATACAGATGTGCGTATGAGATGTCAGGTCAACCTTCCAAGGAGGTGATACATGCATTATATCAAAGAATCATGTTTCTCCCATCTTATCACCTCCAAGCATTTGAAGAATCTTTCTACACGGGGTTCTTTACCATGCATACAGACATCTTTGGCCCAACAATGCTGAATCTACATGCACGGTACGAATCGCTGCTAAAGATGCGGGAGACCATAAGGTGAAGCAAAAAGTTCAAGGCCATGTCAGGGACAACATGAACAAGGAGGGGGGGGATGTTAGAAGCTGGACACACCCCACGGCATCTAACTACTCGGCGGATTATTATTTTTTGTAATTAGTCATTCATTGAGGAAAACCCGGTTTTTCACCTTGTAAATATTGGGACTTACAGAAATTTCCAGATTGTATCCCAGTTTTGATAGTTAGAAGGCGTAGATGGATGATTTTGGAACTTTAGGGTTTGAGAAGTTGTAAGGTATATATATCACTTTTTGACCTTAATGAAGGACCTTTTGTCATTTTAAACAAGTTTAAGATTGTGAGTGAGCGTACTGTGTACGTGAGAGAGAGTGTGAGCTTTGTCTTGACGCTACGTGTGCTACGATGGTCGGAATCGAGTGCGGAGAAGTGCACCGTGTTGCCCCCGACTAGAGCTACAAGTCGATACCAACATTGCACGCATACGGTCCGGCTTCGGGAGCTTCTTCTACGAGCTTCATCGGTTGTTTGTTACCATATACATGTGGTAGTGATGTGTGTGAACACACTAGGACCGCCGGGGCATTTTTTTCCTCTTCAGGAGGTTTTTTCCCCCGTGCATTGTATATACGCCCATCACTCTAGGGCTATCTATCTTTCCATTACACACTAAGTAACACACTCTCTATTGTGTGCCTTGAGCTTCCTTCGTCTTCTCCAAGCTATGTGTGTTTCTCTGCAACCCTAATTCCAACAATTGGTATCAGAGCAGGGTCACGTCCTCCCGGGCTTAGTCGCCAGCTGCTCCAGCTCACGCCTTCTCACTTTCTCCGATTTCAGTGAGCTTTGGCGAGCGTTCGCAGGTCGACAAATATTTTGGGAGAACTCAAAGAGCTCGGTCTGCTCAGAATTTTGATTTGGGCTCATTTCGGCCTCCGTTTCCACTACAGGCAGTACTGCACAGGCTATTTCGTCATTTTGTGCAGATTTTCTGTCAGTGCCGTTTCCTGCATAACAGGTGCCTTATAGTCTTCTACGGTTTGTGCTATATAGCACAAGTTGTTCCCGCTCCATTTCTCCTATTTTCGGGCAGTTATCACATCAGGTGCAGCATTTACCATGGCTGACAACAACAACACAGATGTGTTCAAGATGTTTGCTGCTGAGGACAGGTTGGATGGGGACAACTACCCTATGTGGGCTTATATGATGCAACATGTTCTTGTGTCAAAAAGATGTCTGGAACATTGTGCAGGGCATTGATGTACGTCCTGGTTCTGAAGATGTAGGCGATATTGAGGATGTTGCAGGTCTTGCTGCAAGGATTGCAGCTGTTAGAGTTGTTTTGCCTACGGCAGAACAAGCTCGTTGGGATGGTAAGGATGCACAGGCTCATGCATTGATTGCGTTGTCTGTGAAGCGCACCATTATTCCTCACATCCGTTCAGCAAAATCTGCAAAACAGGCTTGGGATATTCTAGCAGGTCTTTATGCAAGCCGCAATGAAGCTAAAATTGCTTTGCTGCGTAAAGAGCTAGAGTCGAAGATTATGCATGAGGAAGATGATATGGACACTTTCCTTGCTAGTGTCAAGCATATCAATGAGCAACTCATTTTTGCAGGTGAAGTCATTTCAGACAGTTCCCTTGTGCAGACTGTTCTTGATGCCTTACCAGATTCCTACCAGACTTTTGCTAGTACTTGGAGACTCATGACCCAAGGAAATCCTGAAGTTGTCAAGTTTGATGCATTATGCACATTGCTATTGCAAGAGTCACTTTCTAGAAAAAACAGGACTAGGCAGCGTGCAGTTGAATAGGCTTTTATTGCTTCTCAAAGAAAGGGTGGTAACAGTAATGCAGCCACTTCTTATGGTTCTGCTGCGAGTGGCAAAAATTCTGTTCCTAATGCTTCTGCTGGCAGCACTTCGTCTGGCAATTCTGGTGATAAGGGCAAAAAGAAGATGCGTTGCCATTATTGTAAAGCCAATGATCACTTGATCAAGTCGTGTCCTAAGTTGAAGGCCAAAGAGGCTAAGAAGAAAGAGGGTGGTTCCACTACAAATGCAGCCATTGTTGAGTCTTCTGTGAAAGGAGATTGTGATGCTGATGTTGATGCAGAATGGGCTTTTAGCGCAGAGTGCACTTACAATCCTGTTGTCCATGATGCATGCTTGTCAGTTGCTGCAGATTCACATGTGTGGTATTTCGACAGTGGTGCTACAAAGCACATTACCTCACATCGTGAATTGTTTACCTCTCTCGAGTCTGTCCCTCATGGGAATTCAGTCACTTGTGCCAACAACGCCTCTTATCCAGTTCAGGGAGTTGGAAAGATTGTGCTCACTGCTGCTAATGGCAGTTCCTTCACACTTGTTGATGCACTTTATGTACCTGGGATCAAGAAGAATCTCTTGTCTGTATCCGCACTTGCTAGACTTGGACTTGTAGTCAAATTTGTGGATGACAGATGTACAGTTCATGATCTCAGTTTTGGTGATGAAATTGTTGCATCTGGGCTTTTGTGCCGTGGGCTGTATAAGCTCACTTTGTATGACAAGTGTGGACAAAATTTTGCAAATGCTGTTGCAGATTCAAGGGCTATTTCAGATGCAAAACTTTGGCATGCACGTTTTGGTCATCTGAATTTTGCCAGTTTGCTGCGTTTGCAGAAATCTGATATGGTTGCTTCTTTGCCGCCTCTTGAAGCACCTGTCAAAAATGTTTGTGAAGGCTGTATTCTAGGTAAAATGCAGCGTTCTAAGTTTCCAAAGGATGGTTCAGTTAGGGCCACATGCAGGTTGCAGCTTGTGCATAGTGATGTTTGTGGGCCCATGCAAACTCCGTCCTTGGGCAATTACCTGTACTTCGTGACTTTCATTGATGATTACTCCAGGCATGCATGGGTATTTCCGCTTAAAGCGAAGTCCGAAGTTTTTATGTGCTTCAAACAATTTTTGGCTATGGCTGAAAATGTCTCAAAATGTACTATGGGCACCCTCCGTTCTGATCGAGGGGGGGAGTATATGTCTCATGAATTTAATGCATTTCTGGCTAGTCGTGGGATAAAACACCAATGTACAGTGCCTTATACACCTCAGCAAAATGGTGTTGCTGAGAGGAAAAACAGGTCACTAACGGAAATGGCACGATGTATGGTCAAAAGTCAAGCTTTGCCGCATTCTTTTTGGCTTGAGGCCATCATGTGTGCCACTTATGTACTTAACAGGTGTCCTACGAAAGCTTTGCAGTCTATTACTCCATATGAAGCATGGCATGATAGAAAACCTTCTATTGAGCACATGCGTGTTTTTGGCTGTTTGGCATATGCTTTGGTGCCACAAGTGCAGCGCAGAAAATTGGATGATAAGGCTGTCAAATGTATTTTTGTTGGTTATAGTGCTGAAAGCAAAGGTTACAGGTTGTATCATCCGCAAACAAAACGTATTCTGGTTTCACGGGATGTAGTGTTTGTGGAAGATTCTGTTCAGCCCTTGCTGTCATGTACTAGAGACAGTAATGTAAGCTCACAGGACATTTATGACACTTTGTTGCCTCTTTTTAGTGGTGGAAATACGAATGTAAGTTCCAATGAGGCAAATGTACAGCCTATGGGGGTTTCTAAAAATGTTTTAGAACAGCCTATTACTGATGCAGATGTACATGATGTACTTGATGAGGAAAGGGCTGAAAATGAGCAGGCTAGAGGTATGCCAAAATGGCTGGTGCACACTTTGCGTGACAGTAAATTGGATGCACCTTTATCTAGTCGTACTCGTTCAGGCTCTCGCCATGCATCTTATGCATCAGATTGTTATGCTTTGGCTGTGTCTAGTTTACATGATGTTGAGGAGCCTCTGTCTTTTGATGAAGCACAGAATTCAGAAAATTGGATTGCTGCCATGAAATCAGAATATGATGCACTTATAGAGAATGACACATGGACTTTATGTGATTTGCCTCCTGGCAAAAAGGCCATTGGTAGGAAGTGGGTTTACAAGTTGAAACGCAAGCCGGATGGTGAGATCGATCGCCATAAGGCTCGACTTGTTGCAAAGGGTTATGCACAACAAAAAGGCATAGATTATGAAGAGACTTTTGCTCCCACTTGTCGTATGACTGCTGTACGTTTTCTATGTGCATTGGCAGCTCATTTTGGTTGGGATGTACATCAATCAGACATTGTTACTGCTTTCTTGAATGGTGACATATTTGAGGAAGTTTATGTAACGCAGCCTCGCGGTTTTGTCATAAAAGGACAAGAGGACAAAGTGTGCAAATGTAAGAAGGCTTTGTATGGGTTGAAGCAATCTCCTCGTGCTTGGTATGAGAAAGCTGACACTCATTTGGTTACACGAGGCTTTCGTAACAGTCCAACAGAAAGCACATTGTATGTAAAGCGTGAGGATGATGTATTTCTCATTGTGGTTCTTTATGTTGATGATTTGCTAATCACTGGACCAAATGAGAGACATATTGCTGAATTTAAGGCTGATTTGAATGCTACTTTCAAGATGAAAGATTTGGGGCTGTTGCATCATTACTTGGGTATACAGTTTAAGCAGTGTGATGGTGGTATTGCCTTGTGTCAGAAAAGTTACATAGAGACATTGCTATGTAAGTTTGGACTTGAGGATTGCAAACCTATTGCCACTCCCATGGAAACAGGTTTGAACTTGAGTCTACATGATGCTGGCGATCCTGCTGATGTCACTCTTTACCAAACTGCTGTTGGCTGCCTCATTTATGTATGCAACACGAGGCCAGATATTCAGTTTGCAGTCTCGCAGGTCAGCAGATTTATGCATAGCCCAGGGTCTAAGCATTGGCAGGTTGTCAAGAGGATTTTCCGCTACCTTAGTGGCACTTTACATCTTGGCTTGTTTTATCCCAAGGGGGGATCATTGCCGCCAGACTTACATGCTTTTTCGGACTCAGATTGGGCTGGTTGTTTTGACACGCGAGTGTCCACAAGTGGTTTTTGTTTCATGCTTAGCGGTTCATGTATATCATGGTTGAGCAAGAAGCAACCTACTGTGGCCACTTTGAGTTGTGAGGCTGAGTACAGGGCAGTCTTCACAGCTACGGTTGAGTGTGTATGGCTCAAACGCCTTATGGCTGACTTGGGTGTTGGACAGGACACTGCCAACACTATCTACACTGACAGTCAGAGCGCATTGGCAATTGCGAGGAACCCAGTTTTTCATGCTCGCACAAAGCACATTGAGGTGCATTACCACTATGTCAGGGAGAGGCTCTCAGGAGGAGAGATCAGCTTGGCTTATGTGCCAACACAGGACAACCTTGCAGATCTTTTCACAAAGGCATTGTCTCGTGAGAAGCTTGAAGCTTTCCGCAAAGCTTTGGGCTTACTCCCCTTTGTGGACTGATCCTGTCCTCAGGGCATGGCACTTCCCTTTACTCATGTGCCAGCTCTCGTTCACCGCATCACTCCAGGGGGGATTTGTTACCATATACATGTGGTAGTGATGTGTGTGAACACACTAGGACCGCCGGGGCATTTTTTCCCTCTTTAGGAGGTTTTTTCCCTGTGCATTGTATATACACCCATCACTCTAGGGCTATCTATCTTTCCATTACACACTAAGTAACACACTCTCTATTGTGTGCCTTGAGCTTCCTTCGTCTTCTCCAAGCTGTGTGTGTTTCTCTGCAACCCTAATTCCAACAGTTTGGGTGAGCATACGTTGTCCGATTTTGCATTACAGCATATCCACACGTTCACATTGAGTAGAACCACACATTAGGCACTTCAGATTTCGGAAACGAAGACCTGCAGATTTCGGCCAGACATCCTACGTGTTTCTGCACCGGGTGTTTTGGGTCCTTACTTTGGTTCACAGACCTTAGGGAGAGTGGCCTATAGGTATTCGTAGGGTCTCCTTCAAGTTCTGTGGTGTTTCCAAAGTGTTTCATAGGTGTTCGGCTCTAGCAAGCGTTGTAGGAAGCATCCTCTTTTGTTCTCTTGAAGACTGTGACTTAGACAATTGGTAGGGGCCTCTGTAGGAACTAGTTAGGAGTCGGTCGAGTGTAAGTTGACACCTTATGCTTGCTTCCACGCGCCTGCGGGTCGAGCTTCGTCCTTAGCTGACATTACTTGTTAGGTGAGTTCTCGCTGTGCTGACGTCCGTCGCGGCGTATCCGTCCAACACTTGTGATTTTTCATCAAAGATATTCATCTTCTTGAGCCATACCTGCTTTTGGTCCAGTTGGCTCTTGGGTATCCACATTTGCCTAACTCTTTGGCTCTCACTTGTTGTTCTTTGCTTTTGGCCTTCCATGGTTATTATGGAAGTTGCTAGTGAGTGATGACCTGAGTTCTTGGTGGGGGATGTCATAAGAATCATCATTATCGCTACTATCCTTGTTACCATATACATGTGGTAGTGATGTGTGTTAACACACTAGGACCGCCGGGGCGTTTTTATCCTCTTTAGGAGGTTTTTTTGCCCCGAGCATTGTATATACGCCCATCACTCTAGGACTATCTATCTTTCCATTGCACACTAAGTAATACACTCTCTATTGTGTGCCTTGAGCTTCCTTCATCTTCTCCAAGCTGTGTGTTTCTCTGCAACCCTAATTCCAACAATTGGTATCAGAGCAGGTTACGTCCTCCCAGGCTTAGTTGCCAGCTGCTACAGCACACGCCTGCTCACTTTCTCCGATTACAATGAGGTTTGGCGAGCGTTCGCAGGTCGGTAAATATTTCGGGCTCATTTCGGCCTCCATTTCCACTACAAGCAGTGCTGCACAGGCTATTTTTTCATTTTGTGTAGAATTTTTGTTAGTGGAAATTTTTGCATAACAGGTGCCTTACAGTCTTCTACTGTTTGTGGTATATAGCACGTGTTGTTCCCGCTCCGTTTCTCCTATTTTCGGACAGTTTTCACATCAAGTGCAGCATTTTCCATGGCTCACAGCAACACAAATGTGTTCAAGATGTTCGCTGCTGAGGACAGGTTGGATGGGGACAATTACCCTATGTGGGCTTACATGATGCAACACGTTCTTGTGTCAAAGGGCGTATGGAATATTGTGCAGAGCAATGATCTACGTCCTCATTCTGAGGATGTAGGCAATGTTGAGGATGTTGCAGGTCTTGCTGCAAGGATTGCTGCTATTAGAGTTGTTTTGCCTATGGAAGAACAAGCTCGTTGGGATATAAAGGATGCGCAGGCTCATGCATTGATTGTGTTGTCTATGAAGTGCACCATTGTTCCTCACATCCGTTCAGCAAAATCTGCAAAACAGGCTTGGGATATTTTAGCAGGTCCTTATGCAAGCCACAATGAGGCTAAAATTGCTTTGCTGCGTAAAGAGCTGGAGTCAAAGATTATGCATGAGGAAGATGATATGGACACTTTTCTTGCTGGTATCAAGGATATCAATGAGCAACTTATTTCTGCACATGAAGTCATTTTAGATATTTCCCTTGTGCAGACTGTTCTTGATGCCTTACCAGATTCTTACTAGACTTTTGCTAGTACTTGGAGACTTATGACGCAAGGAAATCCAGAAGTTGTCAAGTTTGATGCATTATGCACATTGCTGTTGCAAGAGTCATTTTCCAGAAAAAACAGGACTAGACAGCGTGTAGTTGAACAGGCTTTTATTGCTTCTCAAAGAAAGGGTGGTAACAGCAATGCATCCACTTCTTATGGTTCTAATCCGAGTGGCAAAACTTCTGTTCCCAATGCTTCTGCTGGCATCACTTTGTCTGGCAATTCTAGTGATAAGGGCAAAAAGAAGATGCGTTGCCATTATTGTAAAGCTAATGATCACTTGATCAAGTCGTGTACTAAGTTGACGACCAAAGAGGCTAAGAAGAAAGAGGGTGGTTCCACTGCAAATGTTGGTTCCACTACAAATGCAGCCATTGTTGATTCTTTTGTAAAAGGAGACTCTAATGCTAGCGTTGATGCAGAATGGGCTTTTAGCACAGAGTGCACTTACAATCCTGCTGTCCATGATGCACGCTTGTCAATTGCTGCAGATTCACATGTGTGGTATTTTGATAGTGGTGCTACAAAGCACATTACCTCACATCGTGAATTGTTCACCTCTCTCGAGTCTGTCCCTCATGGGAATTCTATCACTTGTGCCAACAATGCCTCTTTTTCAGTTCAGGGAGTTGGAAAGATTGTGCTTACTTCTACAAATGGCAGCTCCTTCACACTTGTTGATGCACTTTATGTACCTGGGATCAAGAAGAATCTCCTTTCTGTTTCCGCACTTGCTAGACCTGGACTTGTAGTCAAATTTGTGGATGACGGATGTACAGTTCATGATCTCAGCTTTGGTGATGAAATTGTTGCATCTGGACTTTTGTATCGTGGGCTGTATAATCTCACTTTGTATGACAAGTGTGGATAAAATTTTGTAAATGTTGTTGTAGATTCAAGGGCTATTTCAGATGCAAAACTTTGGCATGCACGTTTGGTCATCTGAATGTTTCCAGTTTGCTTCGTTTGCAGAAATCTAATATGGTTGCTTCTTTGCTGCCTCTTGAAGCACCTATCAAACATGTTTGTGAAGGCTGTATTTTGAATAAGATGCAGCGTTCTAAGTTTCCAAGGGATGGTTCAGTTCGGGCCACATGCACGTTGCATCTTGTGCATAGTGTTGTTTGTGGGCCCATGCAAACTCCGTCCTTGGGCAATTACCTTTACTTCGTGACTTTCATTGATAATTACTCTAGGCATGCATGGGTATTTCCGCTTAAAGCAAAGTCCAAAGTTTTTATGTGCTTCAAATAATTTTTGGCCATGGCTGAAAAATGTCTCGAAATGTACTATGGGCACCCTCCGTTTCGATCAAGGGGGGGAGTATATGTCTCATGAATTCAATGCATTTCTGGCTAGTCGTGGGATAAAACACCAATGTACAGTGCCTTATACACCTCACCAAAATGGTGTTGCTGAGAGGAAAAACAGGTCATTTACGGAAATGGCACGATGTATGGTCAAAAGTCAAGCTTTGCCGCATTCTTTTTGGCTTGACGCCATCATGTGTGCCACTTATGTACTAAACAGGTGTCCTACGAAAGCTTTGCAGTCCATTACTCCATATGAAGCACATGCCTGTTTTTGGTTGTTTGGCATATGCTTTGGTGCCACAAACATAGCGCAGAAAATAGGATGATAAGTCTTTCAAATGTATTTTGTTGGTTATAGTGTTGAAAGCAAAGGTAACAGCTTGTATCATCCGCAAATAAAAAGTATTCTAGTTTCACGGGATGTAGTGTTTGTGGAAGATTCTGTTCAGCCCTTGTTGTCATGTACTAGAGACACCAATGTAAGCTCACAGGACATTTATGACACTATGTTGCCTCTTTTCAATGGTGGAAATACGAATGTAAGTTCCAATGAGGCAAATGTATAGCCTATAAGGGTTTGTGAAAATGTTACAGATCAGCCTATTACTGATGCAGATGTACATGATGTACTTGATGAGGAAAGGGCTGAAAATGAGCAGGCTAGAGGTATGCCAAAAATGTCGGTGCACACTTTGCGTGACAGTAAATTGGATGCACCTTTGTCTAGTCGTACTCGTTCAGGCTCTCACCATGCATCTTATGCATCAGATTGTTATGCTTGGCTGTGTCTAGCTTACATGATGTTGAGGAGCCTCTGCCTTTTGATGAAGCACAGAATTCAAAAAATTGGATGGCTGCCATGCAATCAAAATATGATGCACTTATAGAAAATGACACATGGACTTTATGTGATTTGCCTCCTGGCAAAAAGGCCATTGGTACGAAGTGGGTTTACAAGTTGAAACACAAGCTGGATGGTGAGATCGATCGCCATAAGGCTCGACTTGTTGCAAAGGGTTATGCACAACAAAAAGGCATAGATTATGAAGAGACTTTTGCTCCCACTTGTCGTATGACTACTGTGCATTTTCTATGTGCATTGGCAGCTCATTTTGGTTGGGATGTACATCAATCAAACATTGTTACAGCTTTCTTGAATGGTGACATATTTGAGGAAGTTTATGTAACGCAGCCTCGCGGTTTTGTCATAAAAGGACAAGAGGACAAAGTGTGCAGATGTAAGATGGCTTTGTATGGGTTGAAGCAATCTCCTCGTGCTTGGTATGAGAAAGCTGACACTCGTTTGGTCAAACGAGGCTTTCGTAACAGTCCAACAAAAACCACATTGTATGTAAAGCGTTGTGAGTGGGATGGAAACACACAGAATGTCTCTATACTGACCCGACACATACTCTTGGAATGATATACACACACACACTATGGGGCACCACTCGGCTTACACAATCCACCTGGCCGAGACAAGGAACACACCAATGGAGTGAGAGGAGAGAGACTTCCCACTTGCCCACTCAACACAGAGACACACACACACACACACCCAAAAACTCAGCTCAAAAGAGGAGAATTTCTGATGTTTAGATACAAATGATCTTGGGCCAACACCAATGGGCAAATAGCTCACACCATATGGGTAAAATATGCCAGATACAATCACAAACTGGAGCAGAAGATTCGCTCATAGGAGAAACTTACACAGGCAAAACATCAGAAAAACGGTGAGGAATTTGGCAAAATGGATATCGCCATCGCGTCCAGAACGGCCCAAAACCCCAGTCTACACTATCAAAGTGCTCAAATCCGACCTCAAATGAGCAGTTCAGGGCCAAAACAGGCTCCAAAACAGCAAAAAACACAGTTGCGGCTGTTTCTCCTCTTCTCTCCACTCTTTTTCTGGTCTTCTCTCTATTTTTTCAGTTCCCACACTTAGCTTTATTACTTGGGCACCCTTGGCCTTTTAGTTGACCTCAAACGGACCCCGAACAGGCCGAAACCTGACCTGGCAGTGCATAGTTGTCACCTTTTTGCATCATCCGCACACCTGGCACTCAGCTTTTTCCAATAATGCATCTCGCAACCATGTGAAGTGGCCCCAAAAGATGGTCCTCATGATGACCTTTTTACATAATTATCACAAGAAAACACCCACGTTGTATCCGTACTTATCCACGTGCAAGTATTGAACCCATTCGGCCTCCTGACACCACTAGATGCCATCTGACGTACCTGCTTACCTCATGTCTTTGGCCCGCAGATAGCTTCCTTGAGAATTTTTACGCGCTACCAACTCCTCATTATTGTAGAAAATACACACTGGTACTGGTGATAGTGAAAATCGATGCACTATGTACACCCTGTCCTACCTGTACACATGTGGGCCCCATGTAACCACCTGGCTCTGGAAAATGGGCAATCCTTTATTCGATGCACCATGCATGTGTCTGTACATATGCGCAATCCCTTGCTCCAAAAAACTCCTCACAGCGTGAGGGTGATGTATTTCTCATTGTGGTTCTTTATGTCAATGATTTGCTGATCACTGGACCAAATGAGAGACATATTGCTGAATTTAAGGCTGATTTGAATGATACTTTAAAATGAAAGATTTGGGGCTATTGCATCATTACTTGGGTATACAGATTAAGTAGTGTGATGGTGGTATTGCCTTGTGTTAGAAAAGTTACATAGAGACATTGCTATGTAAGTTTGGACTTGAGAATTGCAAACCTATTGCCACTCCCATGGAAACAGGTTTGAACTTGAGTCTACATGATGCTGGCGATCCTGCTGATGTCACTCTTTATCAAACTGCTGTTGGCTGCCTCATTTATGTATGCAACATGAGGCCCGATAGTCAGTTTGCAGTCTCAGAGGTCAGCAGATTTATGCATAGCCCAGGGTCTAAGCATTGGCAGGCTGTTAAGAGGATTTTCCGCTACCTTAGTGGCACTTTACATCCTGGCTTGTTTTATCCCAAGGGGGGATTATTGCCGCTAGACTTACATGCTTTTCCATACTCAAATTGGGCTAGTTGTTTTGACATGGAAGTGTCCACAAGTGGTTTTTGTTTCATGCTTGGCAGTTCATGTATATCATGGTTGAGCAAGAAGCAACCTCCTGTGGCCACTTCAAGTTGTGAGGCTGAGTACAGGGCAGTCTTCACAGATGCGGTTGAGTGTGTATGGCTCAGATGCCTTATGGTTGAATTGGGTGTTGGACAGGACACTGCCAACACTATCTACACTGACAGTCAAAGCGCATTGGCAGTTGCGAGGAACCTAGTTTTTCATGCTTGCACAAAGCACATTGAGGTGCATTACCACTATGTCAGGGAGAGGCTCTCAGCAGGAGAGATCAGCTTGGCTTATGTGCCAACACAGGCACAACCTTGCAGATCTTTTCACAAAGGCATTGTCTCGTGAGAAGCTTGAAGCTTTCCGCAAAGCTTTGGGCTTACTCCCCTTTGTGGATTGATCCTGTCCTCAGGGCATGGCACTTCCCTTTACTCATGTGCCAGCTCTCGTTCACCACATGACTCCAGGGGGGATTTGTTACCATATACATGTGGTAGTGATGTGTGTGAACACACTAGGACCGCTGGGGCATTTTTTCCCCCTTTAGGAGGTTTTTTCCCCCGAGCATTGTATATACGCCTATCACTCTAGGGCTATCTATCTTTCCATTGCACACTAAGTAATACACTCTCTATTGTGTGCCTTGAGCTTCCTTCGTCTTCTCCAAGTTGTGTGTGTTTCTATGCAACCCTAATTCCAACAATCCTCAGCAATGTTGATATCTGATGCTTTCCCTTGGTGTTTTGGCTAGTTATGGAAAGTTACTGTTTGTTTGCTCTTGGATTGTTGTTTCTAGAAGGACTTTTCGAGCCAATTGATTAGCACATTGTTAGCTCGGCCATGGTCATCTTCTTCTTGGCTAAGTCTTTTTTTTCTGTAGAGGAGCCACATATGAGGTGCTTGTTGCGATTGCATCACCACCGGGGATTTTGGAATCCACTTTTGCTGCACTTTATTCTTGTAGAAGTAACATTGGTTCGTGGATATTTTATCTCGATAATCATAAAACCGTGCATTAGTTAAAGTGTCGTTCAAGTCACCTATTGGGTTGTCCGGAGTTTTGTTGTCGACATCTTCTTGAAGCTCCAAGTGTTCTACAAAGTCATAGAACTTGTCTTCTTCTTCATCTTCTAGTTTGCGACATTCCTTTGTTTGCTCCTCATCTTCAAAACATGTTGATACCTGGTTCTCTTTGTTTTCCTAGATCATGCTCTCTGCAAAGTAAGGGACAACACCAAAGCCATCTTTATCACAAAATTTCGTTCTTGGACCATCTTGAATAGTGCACACATCGAGAGTATCCAAGATGGGTTCCCAATCTAGTGGCTCTAATGCTTCTTCAAGAAATGGTTCTGGGATGAAATCCTTAGTAGACCCAAAAGTAATCTCATAGAGATAGTGCACATAGAGTGCAAAATGCTTCATAAGCAACAACCTGAGGAATATGCATGCCGTTCCAGATCAGCCTTTGCTAAACACTAGGGCCCATAACACCTAGTGTGCATGCATTTAGCAAAAACTAACCCGAACCTGTATATCCATAATGGTCCTTGCCAATACTGATGGCAAAGGTGATGCCCCTAGCACACATTAAAAGGAATGTAAATAGTTCTTAAAAGGACTAAATACTTTTAGTTGCAATCTTTTGCAAGCCTTGCTGAAACGTGTGAGTCACAATAGAAGGTGAAACATTGATCACTTCTAGGTACAGACAATGAAACTTTTCATTAACAACTTATAGCCTTGCTATATGTATAAACAACCATCTGTAATGTTGTTTAGCAGTACTTGTACCTTAACAAGTCATTCTAAGTATCCGACAATTTCTGGCCACGAAATTGCTCCTGATACGTCGTGCTAAAAATGGTCTAGAAAACAGATGTGACCAGCACCTAGGGACTTTGTCGTGACACATAATTGAAATAATGGTGCCAATGTCAGTCCAGAGACTCATATTCTCCACATGTGGAATATGTCTCATGTAAGGATGTGTAAAAAAGAACATCCTTCAAGTACAAGATGTACTTGTGTGTGGAGGTAACGCTAAATACTCTACGACAAGAGCGAGAGGGACCCTCATTATCCTGCTCTGCTAAACCAAACTCCTTGAATTCCTAGACCATGTCATATCCCATGTGACAACATGTGCCAAATTGAACCCTACAAGTAGGTTTGTAACAGCATAAGACAGAAAGATAGATTGGACACTTGGCCCAAAATACTTTGTGCCGACATGCCCTTGGCATGGCTCTGTAACATTCAAGCGTACTTATACGTCTTGAAAAATCGAGCAAAGCATACGAAAAATGGAATAACACCAAATCAATAGATGCGTACCTGGAGATTTGAACGTAATGTACACTTACCTGTATAGAAATGGAGAGGAGCACGTCCCCTACCTGGGTATTGCCTTTGTAATCCAAGCCTTTGGATTAGAATCTACGTAGTCAAACCCCTTGGTAAGACTCTTTGTGGAAACTGCTCAACTAGCAGATAACGATAACCAACATAGTCCACCGTGTCCAGAATGATTGGAATCAACTTGAAAAGTGTGTCCGTCTGCTACCGTGTTTGGTAGATTGCAAAATTCTTTTCTTGATAGTATAACTAGAAGAGATCAACTGTGATCCTCAATGCAGATCAAATTGTGATCCTTAATGCCTATGGGGTGATTTAGTAAGCACCCGCTGGATCATGCCCCAAAATTGTGATGCCATAGACACTCGTAGTGCTATAGAGCAAGAAATCCTCCAAAATGAAGAGACTCTTGCTCGTCAATTAACGTCAAGATGTTCGATGTGTACTCCACTGGGCAAACATGTTCGATCCTAAGAACAATAACCCAAGGAATGGCAATAGTTGGATCTTACCCAAGATCTGCCAATGGCTCTTAGCCAGCCTGTGTGTGGCTCCTAGCTCTTACGATAGTTAGTGTTCAATCGATAAATCGATGAAAACTAATGTAAATGGCATCTTAGCCCATTCCTAGCTGAGAGTTAGAGCACCTTGGCTCATGCTGACTTCAAACAAAACCTGTATGAAAAGCTTCTTAGGAAGTTTTCATTATTCTTGAGAGAAATAAGAAAAAGAGAGAGAAGAGTAGCATGCTGGGCTGAGGAACTTTCCTTCAATTTCTAGAGTGTGTGGCCAGAATGTGTGCTCCTAGGTATCTTATGCCTGATGTGCAACTTATCCTATGAGCATGCAACCATTTGCCTGTACAACGCTCTCATCGAGAGAGGGGATAGAAAACACAAGCCACAGCTTGACCCTCTTACCATGTATGGGGTCGTGACTGTAGAAAAATGACTTAAAATGGCACTTTGCGTGTGAAATATGTCGTAGATTTAGGTTCCATTTAGTGGTAGTGTGCATTGACAGAAACCATAAATTTAAACTATCCAGAACTTAGTATATCTGTGACAGAGTGCCTGGTGTGATAGCGGAAGCGTAATCTTTGAAGCGGTGGAATTTATGCCACCTAGTTAGCATGCCATGCATACAGATTGTGAAGCCCTTGGCGAGAGTGATGGCGTCAAACGTTGTCGTGTTGTGACACGTACATAGTGGGAACGCATGCTACAAGATCTATCTTGTAACTTTTTAGATACATAATTATCTTTCCTATAATGTACATATGCATATTTAAGTATAATAATAAGCCTTCTATCTCATCCTATTATTTTTCTCAAGGGTAACCTATCCTTACTTTACCATCAGAAAATACTATGGGAAAAGCTCAATAGCTCCGCCTCTTTAACTTGGGGCGAAAAGCATTGATTCTTTATTTCTACTATCTCATTATCATCTCACACCCTATCTAGATCCTATATCTAGGGTAAACTCCAATATATATATATATTATGTATTTTTTATACTTTTCTTATATTTCTTTTTAAATAACTACTAGGAGGGAATCAAATCCTAGTGGGACACTAGGTGGCATGATTTCAAAGATACACTTATTTTAATGCATTATTGCAAGCATGATTACAAAACTTTGTCAAGGAGCAATTTCATGCTTTCATATGGCATGAGGTGTCCTTTGGAATTAAATGAAAGTCTAGGCTAAGGGGACCACGGGAAGACTTTTGCTGCCAGAAATGGACCCGATTTTGATGAATTTTTTACACAAGGTTCCAATCCGAATTGGAAAATGATTTTAGAATGAAAATCGTAGCTAATGAGCTGAAGTTTCTGTCCATTTTTTTTATTTTTTTTTTGGAGCCACGGTTGAGGAGATATGATCAAAATATTGGACCCCAGTCTGCCCACATCATGCAGGGACAGCTCATTTCCAACTTTTCCAATTCCTATTCACACCGGCTCCTCTCTTCTTGTGTAAAAGTTCCCTTCACCTATAAAAGGTGACCTATTCTTCCTTGAAAGGGAAGTCAAGCATTCAAGCCATTGATGAGAGGAATTCTTGAGGGAGTGAGTAGTAATGCCTAATTGTACTTAGCCATTAACATAAGCCCAAGCCTACACTTTCTCCTAGAGGAAGACTAGCCATTCTTGTACGCTATCCTTGGAAGATCAACTCTAATCAAAGAAGGTCTTGCACTTGGCGTATCAATCAAAGTGGAGTTCTCCCCTCTTCTTTTCTCTCCATCAATAATGGTGCCAAAGGGTTTGTCAAGTAAGATGTGTTATACATTGATGTTTTCTTGATTTCTTATTGTTTTCTTTTTCATCTCTAATCCAACATATATATATATACATCTAATATTATCTCCTTAACCAAATCTATCTCTCTCACTCTTAGTAATTCATCCTCTCTACAAATTTTAGGTTCTCTTTGCTACACGTACATCTCTCCCCGCAGTATCCTTATTGCCTACGGGCAAGAATAGGGCTTGGGAGGGAAACTTCTCATCTCTTCACTTCTCTCATATCTACATTTTTCACATACTATCCTAGATGAATAACCCACATGATGATAATTTCTATCGCTTTCACTCTGTACAATCTATTAGAATTAACGTATGGATTAGCCGTAAAATACACTTTCAACAACGTATAGTGTTTCTCTTTGGCCCAGAAAGGCTCAATGAAATACTTCTATCACCGGATCCCACCATACTACCTCTCATACACTATAATTTTTCTTTTGATGTAAGCGTAGTTATCTTGCTATGAACCAAGAGGATTTGTACACACAATTAATCCCAATCACTAGACAAAATATATATATTATGGTAAGCACAAAACTACAATTCCAAAGAACAATTCGTAGCCTATTTGGTCAGCCAAGATTGAATGCCATTAACTCATCTATTAACCCTTTCATATTACCCATGATACGATATGACCATAGCCTTGATGTTTTCATCTTCGTATTGTTTTGACATTCTTTTTTGTGTTCTTTCTTTGTGTGTGTGAGTGCAAGAGAGAAAGAGTGAGTCTTCTTTGATTGCACTTCTTTCCAAACCCTAGTCTTCATGGCATCTATGGTTTAACTCCTTCATATAGTTTTGTTGAGTTCTCTCACAAACTCTCACAGCCATAAGCCCGGTGCTTTCCTGGCAAGACCACAAATTTCTCGACAACATGAGAGCCAAAACCATTAGTGCCTTGCATAGTTTAAACTGGTAGGGATTTTGTGAGGTGGTATTCCCTATTTCAGTTTGTCAATCTTGTGTGCCACTGCTCGTGATTCCAAGTCATTGGGCAGTACCTTGGCACAAGGGAGAAGCCTTGCTTCATGAAAAATTGTCAAAGAACTTTGCTTTGTACACAAGCATTAGTTTCCAATGTAAATGTATAAACATGGAAAAAAATAAAGAATGCTAAACATGGTCTAACCTGTTCATCCTGCTGTAACCAGTTGTCTTGAGATGTGGGAAGAAAAACTCGCTCAAATGTAGATCTTCATCTCCATTGCGCGAGAGAAAGTTGGCCTGAAATATACTGTAGGCGTAGGGAGAACTTTCCCAAGGGCGTGTGCTCATAGCATACCCCAAACAGGAAACAGCTTAATGTAAGAGTCTTAAATTGAAGCCTTGCTTCTTTCAAAAACAGGTGCCGTAAAAGGCCATCCATGTCTGTTTAAAGATTGCAATTTTGCCATGCTTCATTCCAATCTTTAAACAAATCCACGTTTTGGTAATTACAGTAATTTTCACAGGCCATGCTTGTGAGCCTAAAGTGTATGCATATTATATGCACGTCTATGGCATATCGTAGCTATCAAGCAGATGCTGCATAACCAAAAAAATCAATTGCATACCTTATCCCGTACACTTAGTGACGAAGCTTGCTGCCGAAAGAATCAAATGAGTCACCAGCAAGAAGAAAACCCAGTAGTGATTTGCCGGATAATAATGTTTGGTTCAGTAGACACGGTCACTGTCGATTCAACTTCATCATTTCCAATTGCCTAATGCTTAGAATTTGAAAGAATAATCGGCCATGCCAATCATCGATGCCTTATAAGGCACAGGGCATGCCTGAGTTGGCTCGGTTACTAGACAATCGTGTCAATAATCAACAAAGAAGCAATGTGCGATGCATCGACATTCGTTGCAACCACTATCGTGATTGGACAAGAGTAATTCTTGGATCAAGAATTAACTTATGCAAATATCCTGAAGGGCTCCTGCAGTGTAAAATTATATAGACATCAAGAAGAACCCCAAAAAACATAAAATTCAAAACTTGTTGAGCCGTCCTGGCCGTTGGTGCATGGTATCCTTGGTAGACGTTGCCCTTCGCTTGCTAAATCAATGCCAAATCGGTATTCTTTGCAACCCTTGTCAAGATAGCTCTATTGGAGCCTTGCTCCTTAGTCCAAATCATGATAACACGCCCAATTGAATCTGATGTCCGTCGCATGCCATATCTCCAAGAAGAAGACCATGCAATTCTTCTACTCGCATGCCTTGCATGCGGGTTCCTGCAACCTTGATTCGAATCTCCTTCAATTGATTAGCCCCGCGAGGGATGATGACAAGGGCTAACCAGAGAAGCCCAAAAAGCTTGCGTTCAAGCAACTTAGAGAATGTGGCCACTTTGGCCATGCTGCACTGTGTATTCCTCGGCACTTTATACACCTTGCATGGGCTTGAACGATTCTCCTGCAGAGGATCATGACCGCATGGAATCGCTTGTACAGAAGAAGGTGTATTATGAATGCTTAAGCCCTTTTTAGGACTCTGAAAGCAATCTCCTCGGGTAATCTGCTTAGTATCAACAACATGCATGCCGAGCCAAAAAAAATAAAAATCAGATGTTTTTATGCCTTTGATAACCACCTCATGAGCCAGAGCTGAGGTTCCTAGTATGTCCCTACCCTTATCCGATGTGGGTGCCCCAAATGAGGGCACCTGCTGTAAACAAGAAATGTGAATTAACCAAAAAAAAAAAAAAAACGAAAATAACTCCCTGTATGGCAGGCAGCGATGGCGGCCTTGCGCTCATCAACAAACTGAGCCATGCGAGGAGTTGGGTTGCGCAACATGTGGCCCCACAGTGACGGAACTTGCCGCACAGTCCCCTGCGCTGCCGTAGACACCCACATCTTGGGTTTTGGTGCAGGTCCGCCGACGGCCTCCTTCCCCACAAGCACCGTTTCCCACCAAAACCTACCCCCCTTCGTGTCTGCAGGGGCTACATACCACGAACACCTCGATTTCGAGAGGGAGAAAGAACGCTTCGAGAAATAAAGAACATGAATTCTAGAGCTTCGATCTTGTCTGCTACTCGTCCCCTTCGTGTCGGAGCTTCCATGAAGAGAGAGAGAGAGAGAGAGAGAGAGAGAGAGAGAGAGAGAGAGAGAGAGAAGATCCATGGCAAGAAGTGATCGCCCTGCCTCCTTCTTCTTCCTCCCCCTTCCCCTGAGCTCTAATACCAATATAAGACCTAGGGTAACTGAACCTGGGATCCTCCTCCCTACCTCCCCTTATATAGGCTAGCTCCTAGCACTTGCCCTAAGCGGATCCCCAGTCCACAGTGGTCCAACCCGCCCTTGGCCTAGGTCCCTGACCCCCTAGGTTGGGCCTTGCCCCGCAGGACCCTTGTCCTGACACAAAAGCAAGCGTATTTACCAAGGATATAACATCTATAGACATGCTCTTGTCCCTGTAGTAGGTGAAGTAGATTCTTCTTTCAAGGAACTTCATGTTGGCAACCATGTGGTTGAACCATGGTGCCCCTAGGATAACAACCTCATGTTAAAGAGGAGAGATAAAAAAGTCTTGCTTCTCGACACAGCTTTGGACATGAAGCCTCAACTTCCTAATCAAGGGAGTAACGAAGGCTTGCTGTCCCTTGAAAGCTCCATTGACAGTTATAATATCTCCCATCTTGAAAGCTTGAATGCCCAACTTAGTGGCCAACTCCATTGATATAAAGTTGTGAGTAGAGCTAGGGTCAAACAAGATGAAGGCATCATGTTCCCTTACCTTTTGTTAATGTACCCAATATTTTTCAATAAAAGTATTTCATTTACTTTCCAAATATTTAAGGTTTTCATTTTATTAAGTCAAAGAGCATTCTAATGGAACGATCGGATCAAAAATTGAACTCTAGAACTATTAATTATGACCCTTATTCACTTGAAAACAATAGGTTGATATGGGAAACTTAAGCCTCAAGATTGTATTTAGAGATAAGAGTTGACCTTAAGAAAGAAAGAGCAATTTTAGGAAAGAGAGAGTAATTTTAGGAAAGGAGGAGTAATTTTAGAAGAGAAGGAGTAGGAGGAGTACTTTTAGGAAAGAAGGAGTATTTTTAGAAAAGAGAGGAGGAGTCAAGTTTAGAGCTTCTTTTCTTGGAAGCCAAGATTCTTCTAAACTTGAAAACTCAAAATCGCGCATCGAAATTTTTCTTGGGAGACCTAAGGCTACTCTAGTTAAGGCCAGCAGACTTTTGAAGGGACTAAGGAAGGGTCAGCAAATATATGTAGTTAAACTCAACAAGGTGGACCAATCAGATACCTCACTTCGACCAAACTGGTTGAGAGAGTATGATGATGTATTCCCCGAAGACCTTACGAATCTTCCACCACACAGAGAGGTAGATCATGAGATTGAGACTATCCCTGGGTGTGAACCTATTTCAAAAAGACCTTATAAAATGTCACTCCCGGAGGCCATCGAACTCAAAGAACAACTTAGGCAACTCATTGAGCAAGGATTCATTCGACCCAGTACTTCTCCTTGGGGTGCTCCAGTTCTTTTTCAGAAGAAGAAGGATGGGACCTTAAGGCTATGCATAGACTATCGTGGACTGAACCAGGTAACTGTCAAGAAAAAGTATCCAATTCCAAGGATTGACGAACTTTTGGATAGACTCCACAGCGCCAAAATATTTACAAAGATAGATCTAAGGTCAGGATATTACCAAATCAGGATCAAAGAATCAAATATTCCGAAGACAGCTTTCAATACTAGGTATGGGCACTACGAATTCACAGTAATGTCTTTTGGTCTAACAAATGCTCCTGCAAGCTTCAACCGACTTATGCAGGATATTTTCAGACCTTACCTCGATGATTTTGTCTTGGTGTTCTTTGATGACATTCTGATCTATTCCAAAGACAAGGCAGATCACGAAGAACATGTTCGCAAAGTACTTGATCTTCTTCGGAAACACCAACTTTACGCTAAGGAGAGCAAGTGCACTTTTTGCTCACCAAAGGTCAACTATCTTGGATTTGTCATTTCGGTTGAAGGGATTTCAGTGGACCCAGACAAAGTCAAGGACATCGTTGACTGGCCTCAACCATCCACTGTCAGCGAAGTAAGGGGATTTCTTGGAATAACGGGATGGTACAGGATTTTTGTCAAGGATTATGCACGTATTGCTGCACCTTTGACGGAACTCCTGAAGAAAGGAATGAGGATCGATTGGAAGACCAAACACGAGTCTAGTTTTGCTAATCTAAAAGAATTCTTGGTCTCAGCTCCTATTTTAAAGCTTCCAGACTTCAGTAAGGAATTTGAAGTAGCGACAGATGCTAGTAAGTCTGCTCTAGGCGGAGTTCTTACTCAAGAAGGAAGACCGGTGGCATATACTTTGCGAAAGCTGAGGGATCATGAGAAGAATTATCCCACTCATGATCTGGAACTTTTAGCAGTTATACATGCACTGAAGTTATGGAGAAATTATCTTCTTGGACGCAAGTTTCAGTTGGTTACAGACCACAAGAGTTTAAAGTGGATTTTTACTCAACCCATTCTCAATATGCGACAACGGCGATGGATAGAGCTATTACAAGAATATGACCTTGACATAAAGTATAGACCAGGGAAGGAAAACGCAGTTGCAGATGGTCTTAGCCGAAAATCGTTTCTCGGAGCTATCTCTATTCCAAATAACCCTATCTGGGATGGAATCAAAGAAGCATCCCTCGAAGATCCAGAGTACCAACGTATGGCTTCATTAGTCCAGCAGAATAAGATGCCTGAAGCTAAAGATTACTCTCTTATGGGAGGCTATGTCTGTGTACCCAGAGACCCAGCTTTAAAGAAGGCCATTCTATATGAAGCACACGATAGCCCTACATCCGGACACCCAGGCTATGCTAAAACTCTTCACGCCGTTAGAAGGAGTTATTTCTGGTCTGGAATGAAAGGAGACATACTTCGCTATGTGAGGCAATGTCTTTCTTGTCAACGGATAAAGGCCGAAAGGATCAAATTACCAAGGCAACTTCAACCTCTTGACATACCCCAGATGAAGTGGGAATGCATCAGTATGGATTTTGTTACAGGGTTACCTTCTACAGGAGGTTATGATTCTGTTTTCGTGGTTGTTGACATGCTCACAAAAGTGGCTCATCTAATACCTGTAAAGACAACCTTTACTGCTTCAGATATTAGTCGGGTATTCATCAAGGAGATTTTCAGGCTACATGGTCTACCCAAGCGTATTGTCAGTGATAGAGATGCCAAGTTTACATCAAAATTTTGGACTTCTCTTTTCCAATCTATTGGGTCACAATTAGCTTTCAGTACAGCATACCATCCACAAACAGATGGGCAAACTGAAAGAGTTAATCAAGTCATTGAGGAAATTCTCAGAGCCTATTGTTCGCAAGAACCAAAGAAGTGGTTACAATATCTACCTTTGGTAGAATATGCTTATAACTCTTCCGAACAAAGAAGCATTGGAATGTCACCTTTCAAAGCTCTTTATGGACAGGACTGTTTAGCACCACTGAACTTTTCAGATCCAACCATCAGAGTAGAAGTCTCTAGAAAGATGTTAGAAGATATGGAAGCACAGACTAGAGCCATTCGCCAGGACATTCAGGCAGCTCAAGATAGGCAGAAGCACTATGCAGATAAGAACCGCACAGATAGAACTTTCAAGGAAGGAGATAAGGTTTTTCTTCGAGTCTGACCTAAGAAAAGCAATTTATCGCTAGGCAGATACAAGAAGCTAAGCCCAAGGTATTGTGGACCATTTGAGATCGTTAAGGTTGTAAGTGACCAGGCCTACAAGCTAAAGTTACCTGCAAACTTGAAGGTTCATGATGTATTCCATGTCAGCTTACTCAAACCCTATATTCCCAATCCTGATCAATTCTTGGACTCAGATCAGATAGTCATGCCAGCACAAGGAGTTCTCGAGCTCCAACCTGACTATGTACTTGAAACAAGGGAAAGAAAGTTACGCAACAGAACTATCACGGAGCATCTAGTAAAATGGAAGGATTACCCTGAAGAAGATGCAACTTGGGAGGACGAATCGACGCTCTTAAAAGATTACCCAAACTCATTCTTGAGATGAGGACATCTCAAATTTTTCACGTTGGGGAGGTTGTAAGGTCTCTGACCCGATCACAAGAGCACCCTTGTACCACGAAATGAATACAGTGGAATAAGTTACTATTTTTAGCAGTTTTCCAGATTCTGTCAGTGCCATGATGTTTAGAATGTTATAAAGCTTCAAAATGTGAATTAAAATAATTTTTGTGAAAAATTTCCAAAAATAGTAAGTTTTTGGTCGCCCGACCCGTCCAGTTTTGATCGTCTCGAAAAATTGCACCCGTACCCCAAATTTGAAAAAAATGCATTTTTGAACCCGAGGGGCTGCTAAATATGGCAGGTACTCGGGCCAGTACGCCTTAGTTAGAGCTTCGTATGGCAATTTACGGCATCAAAATCCGATTCGTATGACCCGTTTTAGCCTAGAACCAAATTTGCTAAAAATTGTCCGGGGAGGCATCGGGGGCCCGGGACTGTGTGGGAACAGGTCCAAGGCCACCCCAGATCAGCTTTAGCAGCTAGGGGGCGCCCTCTTACTTTGTGGGAGTTTTGGGAAAGCTGCCAAGCCTGCAACTCAGTCTCAGAACCAGTTAACCAAGCCAACCTGACACTTGGTGGGCAGAGAACTGGACTTGCCATGCTTAACTAGAGAAGCTCCCAGATGCATTTAGCAACCCAGATCGATTTTCAGCCTGTAGGAGCCTATTTAAAGACCTGCATACACACACACACACACACACACACTTATGATCACACACACACACACAGTGCATACACACACACCCACATACATTGGGGAGGTGTTGCCGAATCACACACCTATTGAAGAAGAAGCTAGGAGGGAGGTGCTGCCGAATTTTCATCCCAAGAAGCTCGATTAGATCAGAAAATTGAGAAGATTACCATCTCTTAATCACGGTAACGACATTTTAATTAATGCTATCTGAAAATCCCTTTCTCTACCACCAAAAAAAATTCTCGTACATTATGCCTATTCCTAGCCGAAAATCTCTATGACTAAACTCTCTTTATTCGTACTCTATTATGTAATCATCATTCCATAGCTGAATTATCAGCCATTCTTCACTCTCGATTAATGATTAGAGCATAATTATCAAAATCTTTTCTCTCTAGATAGCATAGTAATTAATCGGTAAGCTAGTATTTGTGCAGATTGAAGAGAATCACTATTGTAATCACTCATTAACATTATAGCTTAATTGAATTCATTTCTCTTATGCATTAAGACGTAATTAAGGAGAAATTAATCCGTCAATAAGTCTCTAAGAATTGGTTTTTCCTCACACATATGCATAGGGTAAATCTGCATCATCTAATTGCTAAGAAATAGTTTAATCATACTTAATCCAATTCTCTGGTAATTCCAATAGTGAAATCCTAATTATTATTGATCATGTAAGCCGGATAATTATCTTAGAGCCGGTTCCCATTGGATTATGTGCCATCCTTAATGATTGCTTTATGAAAGAAATCTAGACTCTCATATAGGAGGGATTAATTGATGTCACTAATCTACCCATTGGACTATTATGATGCTTGTGAACCTTAGCTCTTTCTCCAAGCTAATCATTTAAAGTAGTGAGAAATGGCCCCGGTTAAGAGGACGCGCTTCGGTGGTGCCCATGATCGCGAAGCAGGAACGAGCAATGTCAACAGGAAGGGGAAGGCTCCCATGGAGGAACAAATACCGGCCATCTCACGGGCCATCGATGAAGAAGTGGAAGAGGTAGATCATATTTTTATTCAAGTTGTTCAAATTAACATTGCATACGCTAGTTAGGAATGCTCATATCCCCAAACATGTTGGAGAAATCCGACGAAAACCTCGGTATTGAAATCATTATACATTAAGTTCTAAAGTAGGAAGGTAATGTTTGATGGGTATGCTGTTTGCAAGAGGAAAGAATGTCTGCTAGGAAAAATTTAGCTCGGCATGTTCATTTTATTTCCAATGTTGAATCAGTTCTGACCCCCCTACTGATCACAGGGGGCAGAGTTCCTCGTTAGGGCTCTTGAATCCACGACTTTCTTTTTATGCGGTGGATACCCACGACTTGCTTTCTATGCGGTGGGAACCCACGTCTTGCTTTCTATGCGGTGGGAGTGTCCATGACATGCTTTCTATGCGGTGGACATACCTAGTTGTATGGGCAGCTAGGCGACAACGGGAGGAGTGAACTCTCGCTGGAGGGGGGATGTTGTACCTCCAGAACATTGGAATTTTTATGAATAAGTTTGAGTAGAATTTTTACTAGAATTCTGTCTTGGTGTTGTTTGCAATACTGGTTGAAGGGTTGTTTTAACGAACCATGTGATTCGGAATTAAACAAGGAATATTTATGTCGAACAACCTTTGTGGTAGTAATTAGGTCACACGAGGAAGTGTGAGTGTGGGGGTGGAAAGTGGGGGCTTGGCTCGGGTTGCCAATGCCTACGAGATGGGTGGTCCCGATTGGTCGGGAACTCTCTGTCCCCATTGTGCTTACTTCGATATTAGTAATACTCATTGCCCCGAGAGCGGTGAAATCTCGAGAGTACGTGCCTTTGAAACATGGGGAAAAAGGCACTCGAGGTTTCTCTCCTCTTGGAAGGTGGGTCTTAGGATCGCTAGATAGTTAAGTACGCTTCCCCTGCGAGGTGGAGCTAGATCTCGTTGCTAGTAGGCTCGAACTCAACTCACTTTGTGATGAGAGATCGTCCGCTAGTTGAACCCTGAACCATTTTGTTTGCTTCCGCTATAGATCTAGTGGCCACCAGGTTTACCATCAGATCCATTGTTTGATACGACGGGGTGGGGACCTCACAGAACATATGGGAACTTATCTCTCTTTGCTTTTCTCTATTCTTAGCTCGTGATTTTGGCTTTGAGAGCCTATACAAAGATGCCTCTTTCCTCACTTTCAGGACACACACACACACACCGAAGTTCCAGAAGCGGAAGCTCTCTTGCCATAACACGTCGGAGTTACTCTCTCTCCCTCAACCCATGTCCATCTCCAACTCCCTCTCTACCATTGTCATGTTTCCTTTCGGATTCTTGAGTTATCTTTCTCTCTTTCCATTTTCTCTTTCATGATACAATGGCCCCAAAGTGAGTGACTCGAAGCTCGAAGGATGCTCATGTCGTTCCACCTCCAAGGAAGGTGCAAAAGAAGGTATCATCTACTCCAACATAACTTAAGCGGAGGTATCGATGCCTGGTGGTTAGCAACATGGAAAGGTTGCGCAATTCGCAGTAAGCGAATAAATCCTTTGCAAAGGCTCTATTGGTAGACAGAGAAAGTCCGCGGGTAGCGGCAACTCATGAAAAATTTAAAAAGTTATTTTTGTTGAATTATAGGGCTGTCTTTATTAGGCCTTGTTTGGATTGTTTTAGTATTGTTTGAAGGGTTGTATAAAAGAAACTGTGTTTGGAATAAATTAAGGAACACTGTTTGTATATGTAAAATAGTGTGGGAATAATTAGAAAATAAACTAAAAAGTGTGAGTGTGGGGTGAAAAGTGGGGGCTGGCTCAGGTTGCCAGTCGAGGATGGGTGGTCTCGATTAGTCGAGAAACTCTCCACTCCCTCTTATTAAGAGAAGAAAAACTAGAGACTCATCTCATTGTGCCAAGATTCGAAATGTCCCAAATATACGTGCCTTTGAAAGCTATGGACCCGATTAGTCGGGTACTTTTCACAAGATTACTAGTTAGTTTACACTACATCTCATATCATATTCAGGGTTTATGAATGGCGGCCGTGCCTCTTAAACGTGGGTAAAAAGGCTCTGTTTATGGATTTTAAATATGTCAATGGGATCTCATCTCTATGTCGTAGTAAATAGCTTCCATTAGAATCCTTGATTTATCAACCTGGCCTACGATGTATGACCCTTACAACCACAATCACTATGGATAGAGGACTTCCTCTCTTTTGCTGCTCGTATCTCTGCTTCATGAAAACGGAGTAGGGTGTCATCAACGGAACTTGAGAATAAGGGAAGCTCATCTATCAAGTCGCCCCAAGCTTCTCGGGGTTGGGGACCTCACAATGGGTATCAGAGCCTATGTTAAAAAGATTTAATTGGCTACTTCATGCTTCCTCGTGTATATGGTTTTCTATACTCATTATCCGACTCGCAGAGATATTGCATTATGCAGATTGATGTGTACCATAGTTATGGTTGAAACCTCTACTATGTTTTCTCATGGAGAGATTTTTTGTAGATCCCTATATGACATTTTAATGATTTTATGAATAGAAGATTGAGTTGTTTTTCTAAAAAGAAATTGTTTGAATGGTTAAATCATGAAAGTGAACTTTTTTGGTGGATTGAATGACCCATGACTGGTTAAGTCATGTGAATGAGATAATCATGAGGGCTGGTTAAGTCATGGATTGAGTTTTGATGGACTCGATAAGTCATGATGACTGGTTGAGTCATGTGATTGAGTTTTGATTAACTCAATAAGTCAAGATTGGTTAAGTCATGTGATTGAATTTTAATGACTTGGATAAGTAATGATTGGTTAAGTCATATGATTGAGATTTTAGTCGATTGGATAAGTTTAAGTTTAAAAAATACTCTATTTGTTTGAGTTATTATAAACATTGTTATACACTCAAGGGAATCCTCAAATCAATTCTACGTTGGAAAACCCTCAGAATGATGCTATTTACACGGAACTACAAGAAAAGAAATTGTTGCTCAAACAAATGCAACCACCTTCTTTTAAAGGACGGTGTGGAGATATTGAGAAAGATGCACAAGTATGGATTGAATCTATGGATAATTACTTCTCTGTTGCAAGGACCACACATGCAAATCAAGCGATGCTATGGATGTTTCGCCTCTCAGGGGAAGCAAAATTAATCTCCCAAATATACGTACCTATTAATGAAGGAGTACGAGCGGAAGTGCAACGCGAGAGAGAGTGCGAGAAGAAGAGCACGACAATATGGTGAACTCGCTCTGTTGTAATGTGTAGAGCATAGTGAGTTCTTATTAGGTTTTAACAAAAGAATATGTGTACATACCTGGGGGCCCGCCCACTTACCTGGGCGACCACATTGGGCTTTATACCCAAACAACCTCCCACTTAAAGTCCCATGTGGTACTTTAAGTGTGAGAGAAGCTACTATACAAGCTAATATACAAGAGATGTAGAGAAGTGATGTACTACCCTACACCCAATTGCTTGCGAAAGTGCGCAAAGCTCTCTGAGGGAAGTCCTATTGTAAGTAGATCAGCAGGATTTTTTGTGGTGTGAACTTTGACAAGCTGAATTTTCTTATCCTCGAGCATTTCCCTGATGAAATGATACTTCATATCCACATGCTTTGTCTTTGAGTGATAAACTGGTTTGCGAGCCAATTGTATAGCACTCTGACTATCACAATATAACACATGCATCTCTTCTTTAATTCCCAAATCTGTTACTAGTCGATTAAGCCAAATTGATTCTTGGCATGCCTCTGATGCTGCAACATATTTAGCCTCTGTAGTAGACTGAGTAACACAATCTTGTAATCTAGAATGCCATGATAGTGCTCCACCAGCCAATGTAAAGACATACCCTGACGTAGATCTTCGGTTGTCTAAGTCACCTGCATAATCTGAGTCTGTAAAAACCTTTACACTTAGCTCCTGACTCCCATAGCATATACGCATACTCTTTGTAGCTTTCAGGGATCTCAATACTCCTTTCACTGCCACCCCATGTTTCTTGCCTGGGTTTGACATGTATCGACTTACTACTCCAACTACAAATGCAATGTCTGGGCGAGTAGCAATCATTGCATACATCAAACTACCCACTGCAGACGCAAATGGAATCTTATCCATTTCAGCCTATACTTCCTCAGACACAGGACAATCTTGTTTGCTAAGTTTCACATATGGTGGCAATGGAACACTCAATGCCTTTCCCTTCTGCATATTGAAATGTTGCAAAACCTTGTCAATATACTCTGTTTGAGATAACCAGATCAACTTCTTTGATCTATCTCTCTCAATGCGCATACCAAGTATATGACTTGCCTCACCCATGTCTTTCATGTCAAACGATTTTGCCATCTTTGACTTCAAAGCTGAAACTTCTTCCAAGTGCTTGCCAGCAATCAACATGTCATCCACATACAAAATAAGGATCAGCCAACTGCCATCCTTAGCCTTCTTTGTATATAGACAGTGATCAAACTCACTACGTTTGTAGCCTTGAGAAAGCATAAACTTGTAAAACTTATGGTACCATGCCCTCGGTGATTGTTTTAAGCCATAAAGACTCTTTAACAACTGGCATACCAAATCTTCCTTTCCTTTCTCAACAAACCCTTCTGGCTGCTGCATGTAAATTTCCACATCTAAATCACCATGCAAGAACGTTGTCTTGACATCCATTTGGTGCAACACCAAATCTAATATGGCAACCAATGCAAGAAAGCATCTCAATGTAGTCATCTTGACCACCGGAGAGAAGACTTCATCAAAGTCAATGCCATGTTCTTGCTTAAAGCCCTTGGCAACAAGCCTTGCTTTGTACTTTGGCTGACTATCATGAGTGGTGATCTTATACCTGTAAACCCATTAACAAGGTAGAGCCTTCTTTGCCTTGTGGTAATTTAACTAGCTTCCATGTCTGGTTTTTATGCAGATCTGTCATCTCTGACTGCATGGCCAATTGCCAATTCTCGGAGTCCTTCATTTGCACTGCTTCCTTGTAACATGAAGCCTCATTGCAATCAGTCAACATGACATAGTTCATAGATGGAACAAACCGATCAGGAGGTCGTGAGATATGTCCAAATTTACGCAAAATAGGTGGCTCAGGCTCAGCCACAACCTGTGCTTCCACTCTATCCTGTCCTTGCTCCTCTTGAGCCCTGACATTTTGTCTTGCACGTGCAGGTCCATCTTCTTGGAATACAACTCTTCTAATCTCCTCAACACTCTCTAGTTTAGAATGATATTTGGCTTCATTAAAGTGAACATCATTGTTGCAGATAACCTTTCTGGATTCAGGATCCCAAAGTCTGTACCCCATCTCACCAGAATTACCATAGCCTAGAAAGATGCACTTTCTACTCTTTGGCTCAAGTTTGTTCCTAAATTCCTTTGGAACATGAGTATATGCCTCAAAGCCAAAGACTCTGAGATGCTTGTATGAGGGCACCTTGCCTGACCATACCATCTCTGGCACTGAATCCTTCTGAAAAACCTTACTAGGAGATCTATTTATAAGATGAACAGCTGTTGATACAGCTTTAGCCCAAAACCCATTTGGCAGTTGTGCATTAGACAACATACTTCTGACGTTCTCTTGTATGGTCCTATTCATCCTCTGAGCAACACCATTTTCAGGAGGATTGTAAGGAGCAGTTAGTTCACGTTTTATACCTTTTGACTCACAAAAGTCCTGAAAGGCCTTTGAAACACACTCTCCACCATTGTCAGTGCGTAAGCATTTAAGCTTCTTGCCACTCTGATTCTCCACAAGTGTCACAAACGTTTTGAAAACAATAAACGCTTCATCCTTGTGCTTGAGAAAGTAAACCCATACTTTCCTCGAGTAATCATCTATAAATGTCATAAAGTAAGAAGCTCCCCCTAAAGATAGGTTAGGCATAGGTCCACACAAATCATAATGAACAAGTGCCAACTGTGTATCTCTTCTACTGCTTCTATGCTTATGTGGCTGCTGTGTTTGCTTATCATACAGACAATGTTCACAGAATTCAAAATCATTAAATGAAAAGCCAGGAAAATAACTAGAACGAGACAATATTTCCATTCCCTTCTTGGACATATGTCCTAACCGTCTATGCCACAAAGAAACGTTTGGCTGCTCGGTTACATTGATTACATTTTTAGAGACATTTGATACATAAATCATGTAAAGTGCTCCTCACTTTACTCCATGTGCTACTGTCATAGAACCCTTGGATATCTTCCACATGTTCTGTCCAAAAGTGGTCACGTAGCCAGCATCATCAAGTAAACCTGTGCTGATCAAGCTCTTTGTAATTGCGAGAATATCTCTCACATTCTTCAGCGTGAAAGAAGGGCCATTCTGAAACTTCAGTTGAACATCTCCAACACCTAAGATCTCACATGTCTGCCAATTGCCTAGCCGAACATGATCTTTAGTGGTCACATAAGAGGTAAACCACTCCTTGTTTTGAGACACATGAAGTGATGCCCTCTGAGTCTATAATCCAGTCACTCAGTGCATGTCCATTAGATGCTATAAGAAGAGTTGATTCCATTGTATTCTTCAAGAAGTAGATGTCTCCTGACACTAGACTGTCATCCTCTGCAACAGTGTTTGTCACATTTATTTCTTGAATCTTCACTGAGGACTTGTTCTTCTCACCATGGTCTTCATCTTTCTCTTTGCCTTTTTCTGCTTTCCATTCTCTCCAGTCTCTTTTCATGTGACCCTTCTTGCCACAATGGTAGCATTCTATGTCACTCTTGCCTTTAGCACTGCGGGACTTTCTATGAGGCCGATTCCTCTTTCCACCTTTGTCCTTTTCTTTGGTCCTTCCCCTGACAACTAAGGCTGTTCCTTTACCTTTGTCCATTGTCTTTCTGTTGGTTTCTTCAGTAAGCAGACTGCCCTCTACACCTGCTATGGTCAACCCATCTGGAGGTGCAGAATTACTCAAAGCTGTGCGAAAAGTGTCCCAACTTTCCGACAATGTGATCAACAAGAACATAGCTCTAACAGGTTCATCAAACTTGACACCTTGAGCTGACAACTAACTGTAGATGGTGTTGAATTCATCGAGATGATTGGACATAGGTGTCCCTTCTTTCATCTTCAAGTCAACAAGCTTCTTAAGCCAGTATACCTGTGAAGCTGCACTCTGCTTCTCATAAAGATCACTCAGCTTTGTCCATGCTTCATAAGCCGACACCTTGTCTACTACATTGAAGTAAACGCTTTCTGCCAAAGTCAGCATAATGGTAGAAAGTGCCAATTCATCCATTTCGCTCCATTCATCTTCGTCCATATCTTTTTGTTTTATCCCCTTGAGCTTTATAGGTTTTATCTGCTTCTTTTGTACCAACACGTGCCAAATCTGCTTCTTCCACAATGGGAAATTGGTTCCATCCAGCTTCTTGATATTCTAAAGAGCAGTGTCATGTGATCCAGCCATAGCTACGCTTCATAGTAGTTTACTTTCCTGGGAAAAATTCGGCAGAGTTTCCCCTGTAAACTGACCTCTGAACCAATATCAACCTGTCAAATGAACCAAGAAAGCTTCAGATTCTGCAAAAATTTCGGCAGAGTCTCCTTTGTAAAATGGCTATGGTGTACTCAAAAACAGACCAAAAACAGCTCAAAAAACACTGTCTCTCTAGCACTGTAAGCTACAGGTAAACCTGTCCTGCACCTATACTGTCTCTCACTTTCCTGTAAGCATAGACTACGACAACGCCTCAACGGCAGTATAGCAAAGATGCAATCCCAACTGTCTAAGTCACAGTCAATACATCCTAGCTGTCTATCTAAGGGTGCTCAAGGGATCTCTCCAAGACCTGTATCACCCAAAGGATCTCAAAATTCGAGAATCCCCCAGCTCAATAAAACCTCACTCGACCCTCAACAAAGGCTGCAGTAAATCTGACAGTACATAGACTTCCCACAAAGTCATACATCCACAAATTTCCCACTGTATGTTGTAACTGCTGTGGTGGTTGTTTGCTGCGTGACTCACAGCCAGCAAACCCTCAACAGACATACATCATCTCTGAGAATACATCCCATGTGGAAGTACCTGCAATGTCAAGATGAAATCTGGAATATCAAGCAGCAAACACAAGCTACCTAATGAACTAGTGGATGTCGCCTACAGTCTGTGTGTAGATGCGCCAGTGTTGTATGTGACATGCCTCCAAGAACCCTGAGCCATCCTTTGATGTGTAGACAGCCACAAATCAGCACTCTGGAACTGCAAATATCCTCAGCACCTGCAGTCGCCGAGACCACGTAGTCGAAAATGGCATGCGCAGAACTTTGTCGAAGCCGAACGGTGGCCGAGATAACCTCAGAATGAAATATTCGCCTGTCGAATCTCACTCCAATCTGAGCAGGTGACTCTGGCTTCCTGCAATGCTGCCCCAAGCCTCGATCTAAGCTCTTATACCAGTTGAAGGAGTAAGAGCGGAAGTGCGACACGAGAGAGAGTGCGAGAAGAAGAGCACGACGATATGGTGAACTCGCTCTATTGTAATGTGTAGAGCATAGTTAGTTCTTATTAGGTTTTAACAAAATAATATGTGTACATACCTGGCGGCCCGCCCACTTACCTGGGCGACCACATTGGGCTTTATACCCCAACACTTAAAGCTATGGACTCGATTAGTCGGGTACTTTTCACAAGATTACTACTTAGTTTAGACTACGTCTCATATCTATTAAGGGTTTATGAATGGCGGCCATGCCTCTTAAACGTGGGGAAAAAAGCATTGTTTATGGATTTTCAATATGTCAATGGGATCTCATCTCTATGTTATAGGAAATAGCTTCCATTAGAATCCTTTATTTATCGATCTAGCTTGTGGCGTCTGACGCTTACAACCATGATCACTATGGATAGAGGACTTCCTCTCTTCTGCTACTCGTATCTTTGCTACGTGAAAACAGAGTAGAGTGTTGTCAATGAAACTTGAGAATAAGGGAAGCCCATCGATCAAATCACCCCAATCTTCTCGGGGTTGGGGACCTCACAATTGGTATCAGAGCCTATGTTAAAAAGATTTAATTGGCTACTTCAAGCTTCCTCATGTATATGGTTTTCTATATCCATTATCTAACTCACAGAGATATTACATTATGCCGATTGATGTATACCATAGTTATGGTTGAAACCTCTATTATGTTTTCTCATGGAGAGATCTTTTATAGACCCCTATATGACATTTTGATGATTTTATGAATAGAATATTCAGTTGGTTTTCTACAAAGAAATTGTTTGACTGGTTAAGTAATGAAAGTGAAATTTTTTGGTGGATTGAATGACCCATGACTGGTTAAGTCATGTGAATGAGATAATTCATGACTGAATAAGTCATGTGATTGAGTTTTGATGGACTGGATAAGTCATGGCTGGTTGAGTCGTGTGATTGAGTTTTGATGGACTTAATAAGTCAAGATCGGTTAAGTCATGTCATTGAGTTTTAATGAATCAGATAAGTAATGACTGGTTAAGTCATATGATTGAGCTTTTAGTGGACTGGATAAGTCTAAGTTTGAAAAATACTTATTGATTTGAGTTATTATAAACATTGATGTACACTCAGGGGAATCCTCAAATCAACTCTACGTTGGAAAATGGAAAACCCTCAGAACGATGCTATTTACACGAAACTTAAGAAAAGAAATTGTTGCTCAAACATGCAACCACCTTCTTTTAAAGGACGGGGTGTTGATATTGAGAAAGATGCAGAAGTATGGATTGAAGCTATGGATGATTACTTCTCTGTTGCAAGGACGACATATGCAAATCAAGCGATGCTAGGGATGTTTTGCCTCTCAGAGGAAGCAAAATTATGGTGAAAAAAACATTGTCGTGACATGGGAGTGTTGGAGAACTCTCAGAGGTTGTGGGAAATCAAACAAGCGCTGAAGGAAAGATACTTACCCCCTATCCATGAAGCGATAAAGGTGAGTAAGTTCTTTAGCTTTAAACAATACAGCTTATCCTTGGAAGAGGACTACTCAAAGTTTGTAAGGCTTAGACGTTACGCACCGTGAATGACCACAGAGAAGCATATAGCTCGCTTTTGTCAAGGTTTGAGAGAACCAATTAGCTCGCAATTGGAAGCCTTGAAGCCTACCACTGTAGAAGATTCTTTACTACGAGCCAAACCTTTAATGAAGGACCAAGGGATTACAAGAAGCATTGAACAGAATCAAAGATTCAACGATAGATAACCACAAAGAGATTATGCGGCCAATGCACAAGATCCTCCACGCTTGAATATTTGATACTTTGAATGTGAAGAGATAGAACATTATCGGAACGCTTGTCTACGTCTGACCAATGGAGCAGGAGTAATAACTGAAGTAGACTAACGACACCACTCTTTTGGATATAATGATGATTGAGATAGCCATTAGAGTAGAAGTATCCTTATTTTTTCTCGAGATGAGTACATCTCGAATCCCTAAGTTGGGGAGATTGTAATGTACCCAACATTTTTCAATAAAAATATTTCATTTACTTTGCAAATATTTAAGGTTTGCATTTTATTAAGTCAAAGAGCATTCTAATGGTACGATCGGATTGAAAATCGAACTCTAGAACTATTAATTATGACTCTTATTCACTTGAAAACAATAGGCTGATATGAGAAACCTAACTCTCAAGATTGTATCTAAAGATAAGACTTGACCTTAAGAAAGAAAGAGCAATTTTGGGAAAGAGAGAGTAAATTTTAGGAAATGAGGAATACTTTTAGAAGAGAAGGAGTAGGAGAAGTACTTTTAGGAAAGAAGGAGTATTTTTAAACAGAGAGAGAAAGAGTCAAGTTTAGAGCTTCTTTTCTTGGAAGCCAAGCTTTTTCTAAACTTGGAGACTCGAAATCGTGCATCGAAATCAATGTCCCAAAAAAATAAAAAATAAATTAAAAAATACAGTCGCGAACGCGTGCGAACTTATCTCTCTTTGCTTTTCTCTATTCTTAGCTTGTGATTTTGGCTTTGAGAGCCTGTATAAAGACCCCTCTTCCCTCACTTTCAGGACACACACACACAGAAGTTCCAAAAGCGGAAGCTCTCTTGGCATAACGCTGGAGTTAAACTCTCTCCCTCAACCCATCTCCATCTCCAACTCCCTCTCTACCATCGTCGTGTTACCCTTCGGATTCTTGAGTTCTCTTTCCCTCTTCTCTTTCATGATACAATGGCCCCAAAGCGAGTGACTCAAAGCTTGAGGGATACTCATGTCATTCCACTTCCAAAGAAGGTGCAAAAGAAGATATCACCTACTCCAATCATAACTCAAGCGGAGGTATTGACTCTGAAAGAAGGTGAAATCGTCCAACCTCAATCACGAGAGGTAATCAAATATGCCGCTAATTCGGTAAGACAAATTTATAATTATGCATTGCTATTCATGTTGACTAAAAAAGCTAAGCATAGGGATCCGTCCAAGAAATGTGATTCTATCACAAGAAACAAGCATATGTTTTTATAGATTAGTGAAAGAACTGTTTGATATTCTCATTGTTTGTTAAATTGTTATTGTTTGATACATTGTTATTGTTTGATAAGTTGTTACTGGTTGATATGAAGAGTTGGTTGATCATGTTTGAAGAAACATTTAAAGAGAAGAATTGTTGAAAGAATATCTTTTGTTCCTCGCGGGTAGCAAGATGATTCTGCGGTTAGTGGAGATTAACTGTTATCGGCTCTCTTTTATTCCTCATGTGTAGCGAGATGCCTCGTGGATAGCGGGATGCCTAGCGGTTAGCAAGATGCCTCACAGTCAGGCGGATGCCTGGCAGTTAGCAAAATGGAAAGGTTACGCAATTTGCGGTTAGTGAATAAATCCTTTGCAAAGGCTCTATTGGTTAGACAGAGAAAGTCCACGGAAGCGGCATCTCATGAAAAATTGGAAAAGTTATTTTTGTTGAATTATAGGGATGTCTTCATTAGGCCTTGTTTGAATTGTTTTGATATTGTTTGAAGGGTTGTATTAAAGAACCTATGTTTGGAATTAATTAAGGAACACTGTTTGTATATGTAAAATAATATGGTAGTAATGAGAAAATAAGCTAAAAAGTGTGAGTGGGGGGTGGAAAGTGGGGGCTAGCTCAGGTTTCCAGTCGAGGATGGATGGTCACGATTAGTCAAGAAACTCTCTACTCCCTCTTATTAAGAGAAGAAAAATTAGAGACTCATTGTGCCAAGAGTCGAGATGTCCCAAATATACATGCCTCTGAAAGCTATGGACCTGATTAGTTGGGTACTTTTCACAAGATTACTAGCTACTTTAGACTACGTCCCATATCATATTCAAGGTTTATGAATGGCGGCCGTGCCTCTTAAATGTGGGAAAAAAGACGTTGTTTATAAATTTTAAATATGTCAATGGGATCTCATCTCTATGTTATAGGAAATAGCTTCCATTAGAATCCTTGATTTATCGACCTGGCTTGTGGCATATGACCCTTACAACCACAAACACTATGGATAGAGGACTTTCTCTCTTCTACTGCTCGTATCTCTGCTTCGTAAAAACGGAGTAGGGTGTCATCAACAATACTTGAGAATAAGGGAAGGCCATCTATCAAGTAGCCCCAATCTTCTCGAGATTGGGGACCTCACACTTTCCCCAAGCATAGGAGAGAGATGATCCTTTGCAATGAGCATCCTTTGTTGCAGCTTCGATGGTGAAAGCTCTTGGAGTCTCACTGCGGGCATTTCTCTTGGGACAAGAACAATAGCCATGTCCTTGCTCCCCACACTTAAAACACTTATGGTCCTTGCAAAAAGCTTCAAGATCTTCAGGAGAGAGTTTGTTTTTACCTTTATAAACTCCTTTCTCCTTGGACCAATCGTTGTTGTTGTTGTTATTGGAATTGCCTTGGGAAGAATTTTGGGCATTGGTTTTCCCTTTGCATCGCTTTTGTCTTTGCTTTCCATGGGCCTGACATTCCGTCTAGCCCCTTGTTGGAAATTGATGCGGGAAGCAACCATGGTGTGATGGATTACTTCGGTGATAGAACTAGGCCGTTGGGAGTGGACATACTCGGGCATTTCTTCAAGTAATCTTGCAAAAAAATGCTACTTTTACTCGGTGAAGTGTATCATTTGGAAGATAGTAGCCTTGAGATGTAAATCCCAAAACTTATCTACATATTTGTGAATAGACTCATGGGAGAGAAGCTTCAAACTGTGCCATTTGGTAATTACTTTATCCTTTGCATCGTTTGCAAGGAATTGCTTCATGATGGAAACTTGTACAATCTTCCATGTCTTTGGGGCTTCCCCGTTGCCACAAAGGCTAGCCCACCATTGACGAGCCAATTTCTGGAAGTGCATAGCTACATGGCATAGCTTGGAGGACTTTGTGAAGCCCTTGTCTCCAAAGGCCGCATCAAATTGCTGGATGAAGGCCAATACTTTGTTGGTGGCACCAAAGGTGCCATCACAGGTGAGAAAAGAGATACTCGTTCCTCCCTCTTTGAACTTCTTGAGCTTTTGTGACCTTTGCCATGTAGGGTATGATTTGCGATGTCCTCCCCTCTTGTATTCTATAGGAGAATAGCCATAGCTTTCGTCAGAAGAGGAGGAAGGTGAAGAAGAAGGAGAAGAGGGTCACCTCTTTCTTGGCCTTTTCTTCCTTTGTTTCCTCTCTTCCCTTTTGGAGTGACAAGGAGAAGGATTGTGTGTTGACCGTTTCCTCATGGGAGGAGTTGGTGATCATCTAGACCGCCGTCTTCGTGAAGCCACATCTTCAGAGGAACTTAGGGATTCATTACTTTCTTGTTCTTTGGATTCCTCCTCTTGTATGGGAGAAAGTCTTCTTTTGGGGGTCTCATCAAGAGGCCTCCTAAGCTCTCTCTCCTCTTGGAGAGGAAGGGAAATCCCATAAGCACGAAGTTGGTAAGTAGATTTGGCTTGCAAAGCAGGGTTGCCCATCGCTTGCTGCAACCTAGTAACAAGATAATTGACAAACATGGGGCATCAACATTAGCACCTTCATGTGCAAAATCAAAGTTATCAATGTTAATTCTACTCTCTTGGTTATTGTCAGCCATGTTAATTATACTTATGTGCTTACTTAGTGTATTCTTTTGCAATTCAAAACCTTAGTTTCTACTCCTCTTAGCTTTGGAAAATCAGCAAGCTCAAGTATCTACACCCACGGCTCAATTTGGTTAATTATAAAGAGTAGTGGAGTGGGTCTAATATTGCAGAATTTCCAAGGACTAGCTCCTTTCAGACTTCTTATGAATCAATAATGGTAAAGCCGTAGGCAAGTCTAAAAAGACCCCATTATTAAGACCAAAGCTCCCGAGGTGTGCACCATATCTCACATAGTGGGCTCAACAAAACCAATAATACATCCCAGTCCCACTTAGCCTAATATAATTAACAAAATCAACCATTAATAGGCTACCTAAGGACCTCTCTTTTTAAGGAAGAAAAGAGAAATCAAATGCTTTGATACCAATGTAATGGAAATGGCCTATGAACTTTGAGAATATCGAAATTAAGAGAATTAGAGTGAGCATTTTTGTGAGATTACTTTGAGAACATAGAGGGTGAACTTAATTGATGGTAGCAACATAAACATAGTACTTAATTAACTTGGCATGAACCATAATTTTTCAAGAGAGAGTAATAGAGAACATGACAATAGTTGAGGACCGGATTTACTTAGAGCCGGCTCCGCCCCCCTCCAAAAGGATTTTGTATTATAGATTCTCCCATCAAGAGATACTTGGTACAATACAATCTTTGTGTTCCTTGTGACCTAGGTGATGCAATGAAGATGGAAAGCTTCATGCATCACGAGCATGAAATAAACTTTGCAAAAAGAATTAACTATCCCAAGGTCAGTCCCAAGGCCTCAAACACCTTCGAAGGTGAGAGAGCTAGCGGGGAATGAGGGCAGGGAAGAGGAATAAGAATCATTTATAGGAGAAAGAAATAGTTCCTCACTTATCATCACTCTTCTTTCTTAGCATAGCATAATAGCATAGTAATGAAGATGGCAAGCTTAAGCATTGAAGCATGGTTCTTGGTTGGATTTGCATTTCATAGCCAAGAGTGTTGGTGTAGGCTCTCAACTTCTCAACAAGCTTGGAGAAGGAGATGGAGCTCTTGCACTTTGCACTTCCCCTCCCCCCCCCCCCCCCCCCCCCTCTCTCTCTCTCTCTCTCTCTCTCTCTCTCTCTCTTTGTGTGTGTGTCTCGTATTATTTAATCATATCATTTGGACATGTATTCTCTTTTTCCACTTCGAGAGAAAGAACTTAATTTTTTATTTTTATGCATCTAAATTCTCATTGGACCCTTTTAAAGCCTATCCAATAGGACTCAAGCACATCATGAGGGCCACATGGGGAGGATCTTGACATGTGTCTTTTATGCTTTTTAAGATATCATGCTTGAATTGAACACTTCAAGCACCTTAGTCATTTAAACATGAAAATCATTTATGCCTCTTGAAAAATCATGTTCAAATTGAACACTTCAAGAACTTTAGTCATTTAAGTATGAGAAGCACCTCAAGCTTGGGCAAGGTTCCCACAAACACCTTAAGCACCTTAGTTAGCAAGCACGACAAGCACCTCATGCTTGGATAGGATTCCCATCTCAAGGTCAACCCTAGCGTGCCTAAGGTCAAATGACTTTTTAACACTAACTTTTGGATTCTTTAATGAAGCTAACCCTAAGGTACTTAAGCTCCATTAGGTAGCATTTCTCTTTAACATACCATCGGTCGTTTGGACCCCTTTAACCTTGGCATCGTGTTGAGACAGACCCATAAGCACATGTCTATATTCTAACCCTTGTTCCCGTTTATTCTTCCATATTAAATGATCAATTTAATATGAGAAAATAATTTGGGTTGGTTAGATATTATATTTTATGACACGAAGACCACATATCAATGGAGGTGGTTATCCGGTCAACCCAAGACCAAGTGCACCACCACTATTCCCATCAAATCTGTATTTGAATGAAGGTCAATGAGGACCAACCGTTAGACCAACTATAATAGGGTTACCTTATGCATAAAGAGTAAGAATCAAGAGAGAGTTCCGAGAAGACCCACCTGTTCTGAGACACTAACGGGGATATGAACTAGAAGATAAAATCAAAGATGAACCTATGCACGATAGAAGGCGTGAAGTGAGAGAAGGATTGAGAGAATCTATGGTTAGACTTATAAACAATCGGCGAGTTAGACCGTCCCAAGTCTAACAATGGGTAAACAGTAAATACTCCGGAGATAAAGATTTGAGAGATCACGTAGCGTCTTTTAGAAGAGCACTTAGAGCAGAGGAAGTTTTGGATTTTGCAACATAGTTTGTGGGATTTGGATTGACTCTGGAAGATTACGCAGCTACATGGTTAGACTTAATGGAAAGACAAGATTTTGAGATTCTAGACAAGCTATTTGAGGAATTTATCGAAGAATTATTGAAGAAAGGCATGGCTCACAATACGGTCTTGCAAATTCATAGATTCAAGCAGATAGAGGGTGAATCAGTACGCAAAGCGGCACTACGACTCAAGAGATATGTCAAGTTCTGTCTGAGAGTAGCACTACCTATGTAATTCATGATTGATGCTCTTTATCTAGGGAATGAGACATGTGGGTCTTCAAAAGTATTTGCATATGATAAGGAGCCCGACGCTAAACAAATTGATCAAAAAAGCTCTTTATGTGGTGGATAACTGTGAGGAATATAAAGAAAAGGATTATAAGAGTCTAGAGGATGACACATCCTCTTATCATAGTGATTCATAGATGACAGAGTCCATTGCGATACCAACGGTACCTATCGATTAAGAAAATTTTATGGACGACATGGTCAAGAGGTTAACTCCTCTTGTAAGGTCTAATATGGGGGAGTCTAAGTGGTGCAAAATTGAGGAAAACTAAAAAAACCATACGAGGGAAGAGTGCTACTATAGCATGGAATATACTAGGAGGAGGTATGTACAACCTATTTCAGTAGCACCTACTCCACCTAGGTATGTTATGGGGAACGCCCCAGCTCGAGTAGGAGTTTCAAGGCCACAATTTGTCTTAGGACAACAACCTCTGCTCCCATGTGCTAGAATGCTTGTAGACAACAACCTCTGCTCCCAGGTGCTAGAATGCTTGTAGACATGAGATACACATTGATGATGGAAGCATCTAATAAACAAGCTCTTGTATCAACTACAATGTATTATAACAACCAAAGTGGGTACTACCCTTTGAAGCGACAGAAGATGAGACAAACACATGGAGAGGTGAGACTGGTACAACATCCACCTCTTGCATTTCGACTTGAAGAAAGAAGTATGAGATGGACGAAAGGACATTGTGGTTCATTGTGAATAGCAGTTTAGCTAGATTAAAGATTGTTTACAGCCAAGAGGAAATGCAAGAAGAAGCTCCTCAATCAGAGATAGATTGTCGCAAAAACTTTGATAACCACTTGGTCAAACAATGTCCTTAGACGGAGATCACTCAAGTAAATGCCTATTGTCTTGACTGTGCCATCATTCACTTGATCCCCGATTGTACAAAAAACCCAAATCAAATCAAAAACATCACAATGAATGTCTCAGGGATCGTTCAGCTACCTAGTAGCTTGGAAAACAAAAACGCTATACCAATTCAAGTAGTTACAAGAGCGCAAGCTCAAAAGGAAGCTGACAAGAACCCAGAGACAGAGAAAATGGAAATTGATGTGAGTCCAGAGATGGGTGAACCAAAGACCAATGCACCTAGTAAAAAAACCAAGAGCAAACAAAATAGTTAAAAAGCTAGAAAGGCTAGTATAAAAGTACGTAGGGAACGAGACCATAAATCTCTAGGTTATGAGCTAACCCAAGCTAAAGAGAAGATAGGACAACATGAGGAAAGGGTTTCACCTCCTCTTACCCTGTCATCGCAATCTCTAGAAGAACCATCCATGGAAAGTAAACCGAGAAGTGCTAGTTCAGGAGGATCAGTGTTGGTTAAGAAATTCAACGAACCCTTCGATGCCCTCTTGAAAGCCTATGAAGTGCAGCTCAAAAACAATCAAACCCAAGAGAAAAGATGGATGACATATCCATATGCTAAATTAGAGAAACACAGACTAGAAATGTGCCAAAAATTATTTCAAGGAGCACGAGTACTGCAAAAAGTTCCTACAGAAAAGCCGAGTCCACACGTAGTCATTCCATATGTGCAAGAGCCTACGCATCAAGAAAGGGTAACTCAAGCAATGGAACGAGTGCATGAGAGCGAGTTGACACGAGAAAAGACAAATAAAGAAAGACCAAAATTAGAGCCAGAGGATCCGAGGATTGTTCCAAATACAACATATCAATCCTCTAGGGACTTCTCGCCATATGTATCGGTAGTGGAGGACCATTGGCCAGAGGAGTTATGGAGAGTAGTCCGAGAGGCAAAAGATGAAAGTGACACATTACCTTATGCTCCCATAGAGGAATTCAAGGTAGGATCACAATTGAACCTAGATTTGCGGTCATATTATAGAGATGTAGGTTCAGAGATGTCCATTGAGAGCCGGCCACATTAATTAAAGACTCTACCATCTTACATGGGAGAGTATGAAGCAAAGTCCGACATCAAGGTCGTGCCGTCCTATTGACATTTAGCATCGAAGATCATAGATTCCAAGGGATTTTCCAGCATCAATGACCTGTAGAATCACATTAGAAGAATTGTTGAAAATTCGACCAAACATGTGGTCAAAAGTAGGAGAATACCTAAAAAAATTCGGGGTAAGAGACCCAACAATGGGGAAGGATCAGAGAAGAGATCTAGGATCTTGAAGACCTATTTTGAACGCAGGACCGGTACCTTTGAATAAAGTAGAAGAGTACTATGAGAAAGAAGATGGGAACACCATTCTTCCTCTAGAATTCCAAGGTGTAAAAACCATCGCAATCCTTGACAGTGGAGCTGGTGTTGCCATTGCATCATGAGGGCTACCAAAATGAAACTGCAGCTTGTAGTGATAACCGTTTTTTGGCTTTTCGTAATTGCCACAGTGAGTTAACCCACCCTACCAAAATCATCCAAACACTGTGGCTATCCCTACCATTTCACTGTATATAGGTGTGTGTGAGTAGGGGACTTTTCCCATATCTTCTTAAAAAACCTTAATTAGCTAGTCACTGGGCTAGTTGAGCCAAAAAAAATAAATAATAATAAAAAATATAAGTATATTATGGTCCATTTGTGTGTAAATATTTCATTGTATATAGGATTTTACATAATTATTTTGGTATTTATTTAAATATTTCTACCTATGGTGTGTTATTTATGCTATGTACATTGACTCAACATTACCATATTTTTTCTTACCATTTTGCGTACTCTTTATTCCATATAAAAATAATTTCATGCAAGCTTCTCTTATTTTTGGTGTAACTTCATCCCAACAAAAATCCAAAAAAACTAGTTTATTTATGTGTATATTTTTTCATGATTGTGATTTTTTCCTTCCTACATCTATTCTTTATTACTCTCATAAATTAGACCACCAAAAATATTCATCTTTTTATGGAAGACTTATAATGAGAGAGATTTATTTTGACCCCTTTATATTTTTTCCACCTATATTATTTATATTTGACATGTACATATTTTTTTAGACGCCTCAATATTTGATTTTCTTAGTTATACTATTCACTTATATCATGATCTCAACAATATCTTCAATTATAGACCTACCAAATAAGGTCAAGGGTATGTGGAATGCATGCATGCACCATGGGGAGCTCACTCTTGGAGGTATTCAAAAGAATCATCCAAAGAAGGACCTCACAAGGACCTTGTGCAGTGGAAAAAACAATCGGCTTTGCTGAATTTTTAAAGATCACATGCTCCCCGAATTTGAAAAGGTGATACAAACAAAAGTTGTAGCTCGTGAGCTGAACTTTCACCTCAAATTTTTCATATTTTTTTGAGCTACGAGCTGTGAGCTATGATTTTATTGGTGGACCACAGTTTGCCCATTCTATGCAGCCACACTCCATCTTCCACTTTATCATTTTCCTCTTTCATACACACTCCTCCCTCTCCTTCCCACTCCCAAACCTGCAACTCCCATGTCCTAATTCACCCTTTTCACCATTGCCACATCTCTCACACCTCCATAGCCTTCATCCTCCATTTCTACACCCTAGGTGTCCCCCTTTCTCTCTACATATATGTCCATATTACCATACTCTCTTCAGCTTTGTAAAGAACTTCAAAAAATCAGCAAAAATCCAAGGTTAACCTCTACAAATGAAGGCTTTATCATGAATTTTCCAAGGTTTGAAGATAACGTAGCTTCATCGACACGCATTACTTCGCCATGCTGACCGCTTCTTCTACCGGTGTTGTAAAGAGGTGAATGTCAACTTCTCCAAAGCTTCAACCTCTCTTTACAAGCTCATCCCTTCTCTAACTTTTCTCATCATATATCTCACCATTTGGTGAATGATTTTGTAAATATTTTGTAGTGATAATTACTAACTACTAACCACTAACCTTATTGTAAAATGCACCCTCTACTAGAGTAGGCACTCCCAAATTATTCACTCAATCCTCTTTCCTTCATCCTCAATAATTCTCTTCCCTTGAGCCCACATCCATGTGACTCAAAGGACAAGAGAGACCCACCCTCATTTTAAAAAAATAAAATATACACAATCTTTTATTTCTTCAAATAAACTTGATTAGGCCTAATCCTAATCGGGGCTTCTAAAACCTATAAATAGAGCCCTTCTCTCCTTTGTAAATCATCACATGATCACACTACACCACACCATTCTCAACACATAACACACCACTCTTCCAGCCTAGTTGTGTAGAGTGTGTGCATTGTGAGTGCTCTATTCCATCACTACACATAGGTGCATGGAGAAGCGTGAAGTTAGTTATGCCATCTAGAGGAGTGGAGTGATACTATACTCTGCAATCACACTTGTAGCCTACTCTTGTCCATAAATAAGATTCATAGTTTTGGGTGCAATTGTATGCTACAACTACGACTCTTCTCTCCAAATTGACTTGATAAGTTGGCTCATCAGGTGGTTGAAGATATATTGTCCTTGAAGTTTGTTGTGCCATTTCATGCTTGGTGGTTTGAGGGCTTGTTGAATTGTTTGCCTAAAAGGTAAATTGTAAGAGGGTGCTCGATGAGAGGGCTCCCGTGACCATAAGACAATTTGTGTATTGGCAACAAGGTCAGGTTTTGTGTTGTCTCTCTATTTCTCATCAAGATTTGTGTGCATTTAGTCTTTAAGGCTAAGACTGAGTTGCTCAAGTTGATTTGTGCTCTTTACCTCTCTCTGGCGTGGTGAATGTTTGTGTTTGGTGTGTGTGGCTATCTTGCATTCCCCTCTCTTTGTGCGTTTGAGTACAAGGAGATATCACATGCGTCCTAGTTAGCATTTACAACTAGGTGGTGCCCCTTTTCTTGTTTGGTTTCTGGCTGTGGGTTGTTGTTGTCTCTGATTGTGCTTGCCCCAGCCCCAATTCAGCAGCACGAGAGCCTCGAAGGGTGTTTAGAGGCCGCTCTTCTTGTTGCCCGCCCCGGACCGCCTCAATAGATGGACACATGGAAAAGCCCCTAGGACTGCTAGAAAAAGTAGTTGTTACTTCTTGTGGCATAGAATACAAACACACTTTTGTTATTGTTGACTTTGGCAAGAAGAAAAACTATGAAATCATTCTAGGAAGACCATTCATGCGACAATTGAAAATGGTCCAAGATTGGGTTTATGACCATATATACCTTAGATACATGGAAACCACAACAAGAATAAATTGTAAGGACCATTGTTAAAAGGACGTTGGAGAGGGGGAATGGGGGAACACGCCTGGCACAAACACAAGGGACTCTCTATAGCTGAGGGTATCCACAACACCCCTATCCTCTCAAAAAACACCTTCAAAAATACACTTTACCCTAGCAGACCACTGCCTTCTCAATTTCCACTGCTCACACACTCCACAATCCACCAGACAAAGCACACCTGCTGCCACGGTCTGTCTCCACCCTTACACACACACATAGCCGCTCAATCTCACTCTCTCATGTAAAACACCGTCGGTCCGAGGGGGCACACACTTCTGTTGGGGTATAGGCGCCTGTGCCTTGCCCGGCCGCCCATTGACTTGTATACCTTATACATAGCATAAGTGTATAGGGGGCTCCTCACTCTTTTGTGTCTCCTCACCCATATCTGTGTGTCGTGTGTCTCCTTCTCTCTCTCACTCTCCGTCTGTGGTGCTCCCCGATCCCCTTCAATTGGTATCAGAGCTATGGTGACAGCGGAGAGCACGACGGCTTTGAGAACTTCGAGGCGATAGCTCGCTCTCTCTCGACAGTAGAGAGATTAAGAAAGCAGAAGACTTGCTGTGAGAATGCAATGGGAGCTTGTGAGCTCAGTTGAGAGTGATGTATGCTCTTGTGGAAGCTCAGAAAGGAGTGTGGAAGATTGTGTGTAAGTGAAGGTGCTGCCCTAAAACTGTGTGCGCAGCAGCACAGTTTTCAGATTCGTTTTTCTCCTTGTAGAATGCAGATCTGAGAATTATGTCTGGGAAGCCCATCCATTTCAACGTGGTCTACAACTTTGCAGAAGAAACTTTTTGCAAATTCCTCACCGTTTTGCTGATATTCAGCTCAGACTAACTGTATACAGAAATTCCAGATTTTCTGTTGTCGCATTGTGTGCGATGCACTTTTGGAAGCACGGGAGATACTTGAAGTTGAGTGCATAAATTCTGAGCTGAAGATGCAATTGCAACTTGTGTTAAGCTTGTGGTTTGAGGGTTTTTTGGTAGACTTGGGCAACGAAGTACGGAGGCGTTTACACACCACCGAAGCGGTCTCTTGAGAGACGCAGTTTTTTGGAGCACACAGGTGGAGCTTCTTTCACTGGTTTTCACAGGATACTTTGGCAGTGATTTTGTGCTTGGATTCATGGTCTTTGCGGATGGTTTGCATATGGTTATGGCGCATGGTTGATGCCCATTATACATGCATTTTGGAGAGCACTTTCAAGTGCCGGTGAGCTCTCTTGAGAGCATTGTTTTCGCATTGATCAAGTTTCCGGATTACAAATCTTTTGGCGCTTGCTTATGCGCGATCACTCCGTTGATGTACGTTGAGTGCGGATTGCCATTGTATGTGAAAATGTGGAGCCATTTTAGCATTTCTACTCATTGGCATTGAGTAGTGTTATGGTTTATGGTAGAGATTGTACTTGAGTTTTTTGCTCAGTTTTCAGGGGAAATTCTGTCGGATTTTTCCCAGATTCTCGCCATATTTTGTGATCGAGTGTTTACTCTCACTTTGACAGGTTTTGTCAGTTTGGACACAATTTTGTGTTTTTGTATCCACTCTCGCAAGAGTGAGGAGTTGTGTATCTTTCTTTGCTTGAGACAGTGGTTTGCTCTCGGGTGGGAGAGTCTTGTGATCTCGAGCATTGTTTGCCATAGTTTTGCAGAGCTTATACATGCATATTGAGTGTAGTTTGATGCGCATTGATTGCTCATTGTATTGAGCTTGCAGGACAATGGTTATTTTGTGTTGATAGCCATTGTGCGTCGAAACTCTGGCGAAATTTTCACAGGAGTTTTATGCGTATCATTTATGTGATCTAGGTAGAGATTGCGGGTTGCACTCAGCATTTGTGTGCCGTGTTCTCTGCAGGTGGGAGATTTGTGCGTATGTATGCATCGATATTGCACAGTGTGGGCTTGGTGATTAGCTCACAGATTGCAGTGTGATACTAGAGCATGCGAGGCTTGTATTGACATTACGGGAGCTCTATTTTGGAGTGTGTCTCACAGGTTTTACATTGTGTTTCTGGCCATATTTGTAGACAGTTTCCAGGTGTTATTGGTGAGCTGGTTTTGCTATCTAGCTTGCTACTTGTGCTCATGGCAGAGATAGGTGATCGATCAGATTGTGACCTCTCACAGATGTGCGTGTTTGATGGGTCAGACTTTGCGGCATGGAGAGAGTGTATGCTTGACGCATTGACACAGCGAGGGTTGCATGGACCATTGAGTGGTGATGCAGGTAGACCTTCAAACATGTCTGACGATCAGTGGCAAAAGCTAGAGGAGATGGCACTATCTACACTCTCTTTGCACCTTGTAGAATCCGTATATGCTCTTGTTATGTATGAGACTACTATGAGAGCACTTTGGTGCAGATTACATGATGTGTATGATAGATCTGAGTCATCACGGACTTGTGTGAGACATGTACATTCACGAGCACGCCGACAGGTGACATGTTGGTTTTGTGGTCATTCTGGACACGTTAGACGGCGTTGTTTCGTCGTATGCGCATCGTAGGAGACATGGAAGTCTCAGAGATGTATGTAATGATGCCATGGACTCAGTTGCTTTGACAGTTGAGGCAGATGTAGTGTCGAAGTATACTAGTGACGGGGATGTCACTTTTACCTCGAGCTATGCACGAGATGCTATACATGTGGATAGTGCACTCCCTTTGCAGTGGTTGCTAGACGTAGATGCTATGTTTCATGTCACGCCGCATCGTGCATGGTTTTGTAGCTATTCTAGCGGGATGCTTGGCAGTGTACATTTGACCGATGGATCAGTGCATGCGATAGCACGTACAGGAGATGTGAGACTGTCATTACCGAGTGGTGCATCTTACTTGTTACGACATGTGCGCTATGTACCACATTTGACAGTGAGTTTGATCTCGATTGGTCAGCTTAGAGATTGTGGATGTCGGGTATCGCTGCTTGAGCGATCTTTTGCGTTGCATTTGGGTCCGCTAGTGATTGCGAGAGGTGCCAGGAGTGGTACAGGTTACCCATTGCATGTGGATCACGAAAGAGACGGTGTTGTCTCTGTGATCATGCAGCCAGGTAGAGAGCGAGAGAGCAGGCGAGTCTCTTTTGCTCATGGGTTGCACGGTACTTTGCATGGAGTGCAAAGTAGTGAGCTCGTTGTGCACACAGTTGCGGCACAACTTGAGCAGTCACACAGAGAGGTGACAGAGTCAGACATGCATGCTTTGCTAGTGACTGAGCAAAGCAGAGAGTCAGTTGTGCGAGATACTTCTATGCAGGATAGACAAGTAGAGCGGTCTTGCTCTAGTGAGTCACGACAGGAGGACGTTGTGCAAGAGTCTATGCATACGGAGTTAGAGCATGAGAGCTCTAGTGAGTCACAGCAGATTGAGTGGTCATGTTTATAGTGGATGATTGCAGAGGAGGCTGAGATGTCAGTGATTATGCAGTCATTCCTTTCTATGCTCAACAGTGAGCATGGGGATATAGTTGTGCAGGATATGTCTTCCAGCAGACACCTAGAGCAGCTGGTTTGCTCTGAGGTTGCACGACAGGTTGATGCATCTTTTGTGGACAGTCAGTAGATGCATGTAGCTGACACGCCTTGTCAGTCAGAGATGCCTATTGCCAGGGATATATATGTTGATGCATGCTCCGTAGAGCTAGCACGGCCCGCTAGCATTGCATCGGCATACGGTGGTCTCATGTATGAGATGTTGATCTTGAGACCGGATATCGCAGCTGCAGTGGGAGCATTTGCAGTTGGGGTTGTCAGTCGTTTGTTGATTGATGATGGCATAGTGCACGAGGGAGATATGCAGATATTGTGTACATACTTGCAGTACATGTGCGGTATGTCTGGTGGTGTATGGACTTACACGGGAGCAGGACAGCCGGATGCACACGATCACAGCCAGCCAGTGGGCATCGGTTGAGAGCGGTTTTCTCTCGCCTTTTGTAGTCTTTAGACTGGGTTCCCTTGCTTAAAGGCACAGTCACCTTTAAGTGGGAGGTTGTTGGGGTATAGGCGCCTGTGCCTTGCCCGACCGCCCAGAGTCTGGGCGCCCACTGACTTGTATACCTTATACATAGCATAAGTGTATAGGGGGCTGCTCACTCTTTGAGTCTCCCCACCCACATAGTGTGTGTCTCCTTCTCTCTCTCTCTCACTCTCCGTCTGTGGTGCTCCCCGATCCCCTTCACCTTGCAGATCTTTTCACAAAGGCATTGTCTCATGAGAAGCTTGAAGCTTTCCGCAAAGCTTTGGGCTTACTCCCCTTTGTGGATCGATCATGTCCTCAGGGCATGGCACTTCCCTTTACTCATGTGCCAGCTCTCGTTCACCGCATGACTCCAGGGGGGATTTGTTACCATATACATGTGGTAGTGATGTGTGTGAACACACTAGGACAGCTGGGGCATTTTTTCCCCCTTGAGGAGGTTTTTTCCCCCGAGCATTGTATATACGCCTATCACTCTAGGGCTATCTATCTTTCCATTGCACACTAAGTAATACACTCTCTATTGTGTGACTTGAGCTTCCTTCGTCTTCTCCAAGTTGTGTGTGTTTCTCTGCAACCCTAATTCCAACAATCCTCAGCAATGTTGATATCTGATGCTTTCCCTTGGTGTTTTGGCTAGTTATGGAAAGTTATTGTTTGTTTGCTCTTGGATTGTTGTTTCTAGAAGGACTTTTCTAGCCAATTAATTAGCACATTGTTAGCTCGGCCATGGTCATCTTCTTCTTGGCTAAGTCTTTTTTTCCTGTATAGGAGCCACATATGAGGTGCTTGTTACGGTTGCATCACCACCGGGGATTTTGGAATCCACCTTTGCTGCACTTTATTCTTGTAGAGGTAACATTGGTTCGTGGATCTTTGATCTGCATAATCATAAAATCGTGCATTAGTTAAAGTGTCGTTCATGTCACCTATTGGGTTGTCCGGATTTTTGTTGTCGGCATCTTGTTGAAGCTCCAAGTGTTCTACAGAGTCATAGAACTTGTCTTCTTCTTCATCTTCTGATTTGCAACATTCCTTTGTTTGCTCCTCATCTTCAAAACATGTTGATACCTGGTTCTCTTTGTTTTCCTAGATCACACTCGCTGCAAAGTAAGGGACAACATCAAAGCCATCTTTATCACAAAATTTTGTCCTTGGATCGTCTTGAATAGTGCACACATCCAGAGTATCCAAGATGTGTTCCCAATCTAGTGGCTCTAATGCTTCTTCAAGAAATGGTTCTGGGATGAAATCCTTATCTTTGATCAATCTTTCTAAAATCATAGCACATCATAGCCATCCTTATCGCAAAATTTTGTCATTGGGCTATGTGTAATTGTACAGACATCCAATGTTGCTAGTATGTGTTCCCATTCCAGAGGTTCTAAGCCATCTTCGGAAAAAGGTTCCGGAATGTAATCCTTGTCCTCAATAGCTCTTTCTAAGACGCATTCCTCTCTTTTTAAGCTCCCACAATGTGAAGCTCCGCACATCCAAGCTCTTTTTTTTGCCCTAACCATGCTGGGAGTTCCGATCCTGCCTATGTACCTGAATCAAACTCTTCCACTGGTGTCTGGTTCACATCCTTGTAACTATGGTCTTTTAGGTATATTTTGTTTGTAGTCTCCCCACGTCTGAGGTATATGTGGTCTTAACCCCAATCCTGGACCATCTTTAATTGTCTCATGAATGGTCTTCCCAAGATGATCTCGTAATTGTTCTTTTTGTCAAAATTAACTATTGCAAATGTATGCTCATACTCGATTCCGCAAGAGAAGACAATTAATTTTTCTAAAAGTCCTAGAGGCTTTTCCATGAACACATCTACCAGTTGCAATTTCATTCTGGTAGCTCTCAAAGCCGGTTTTCCCCATCCAGAGTATCCAAGATGTGTTCCCAATCTAGTGGCTCTAATGCTTCTTCAAGAAATGGTTATGGGATGAAATCCTTATCTTTGATCAACCTTTCTAAAATACACCCTCTTGTTTCAAGCTACCACACTATGAAGCTCCACACATCCACAATTCTTTAGGCTTACCTAACCATGCTAGAAGTCCTAATCCTGCTATCAAAGCGAAATCAAACTCCCCCACAAGGGTGGTGCAGCCAAAGTTGGTCCGAGCTAGAAAATGGTCTATGCTAAGCAGAGGCAGCAAGTAGGTGTAGTGGAGAAGGCTAGGGGGGATACCAAGGTCCTGGGCAGCCAAAGGGTAGCGGAAATGCATGTCTAAAGCGGTTTCTTAGGCCAAAAAAGCTTCAAGATGAGCCCAAATGGGATCACAGGTGAACGTGTCCCAAGTGCCAAGTTGGTGCCCTGGAATGTAGTGTTCAGTGTGCTCTAGAAGATGGTCTAGATGGCTCATCAAACAGAGCTCGGATGTAAAAGATATGGCACCTTGAAGTGGGATGCATTGCAGATCCTTACTGGATTGGGCGGGTGCAAGTGGTTGGCAAGAGATGATGGGAGTTGGTATGCTTGAAGAGCTTGAATTATGGAGCATGCATGTCTTCTTGAAATGCGAATCGGAGCTCTTGATAGTAAGTTATGATCAATTGAATTTTTTTCGGGGGCTAGGTCTGAGCCCACTTGCCCACATCGGAGGATGCACCATCTGGCATATTTTTGGCCTTGCCAAGGTTCCCGAAGATAGTATGCATCATGTTGAGCTAGCACCAATTGACAACTTGTCAATCGGGTTCATGGTCAGCAAGATACGACGAGTCAAAATTGACTACAAAAGATAGGGAGAAGGATACAAGCAATTTTCTCGGGTTTTTGCAGCATCAGATAGCGAGCCCAGAAGAATAAGAAGGCGACGAGGTTTGCCCGCGACCCGAAACCAGCACGGTGAGATCCAGCACGGCTTTGCGATGTGACCGCTGGGGTAAGGGAGCAACAAATGGCAGGGCATCCAATGCCAACAAAAAAAGAGTTTTTTTGTAGTTAAAATTGGGAAATTTTGAGGAGCTTGGAAGGCTCCAAGGGCGAACCCTCACAAGGCGCCACGTCTCGGGTGGCTAAACCCACATGCATAGTCAGTGCATAGGAGGGGGGGTATAAGGGCCATGAGTGGGCACCCATTGTAGGTACCAAAGAGGGAGCAAGGAGCTTGAAGCCCCGATGTGCGCCGATTGGCGATGTTGTGGCTCTGCGTCCTGGCGCACGAGGCAGTTTTGTGGAGTAGGGGTGCACAGTCATCTGATGACATGGCATCGCTTGGGGGGGCCGGTTCATGCACCCACTTTTTGAAGGAGGGGGGGACCCCCAATAGCGACGTCGCTATTGCTTAGGGGAGGGGTCCCACAGTGAGAGAGAGGCAGTTCGAAAGCTTTCCAAAGAGGCCAGTCCTGCGGGCAGTGAGCAAGAGAGAGAGAGTTGGAGGGCCGCCATGTGTACAAGGCAAGGGCAAGGACCATTCCAAGGCCGGCCAAGCAAGGGCCAGCAAAGGTGAAGGCAAGGCCGATCCAGGGTAAGTGGAAAGCAAGGCGGCTACTTACTCCCAGAAGATGCCAAATGTGAATGACCAGATGGGCCAGTGGAAGGGTAGTTTCCAAAGTTGAAGGCCCCCCACTATAAAAGTCAAATTTTAATCAAATTAGGGGTTTTTTTGGTGCCGATTGAAGCCTGCAAAGTAGAGCTCTTTGACATACCTATCCCTTTGTACGTTTTTCTTGAAAATGGGCATGGGCATGGCAGTGCAAGCCTTTGTACATGCCTTGTGAAGTGCAATCAGGTTACCCCGTCTTGTTGTGGTTTCCCCTTCCCCCCTTCTCTTTCTCCTGCTCTGGTGTTTCCCCTCGGTTCCAGCAGCGTGGAAGTGTGTGCCCCCTCGGATCGACGGTGTTTTACATGAGAGAGTGAGATTGAGCGGCTCTGTGTGTATGTAAGGGTGGAGACAGACCGTGGCAGTAGGTGTGCTTTGTGTGGTGGATTGTGGAGTGTGTGAGCAATGGAAATTGAGCATGCAGTGGTTTGCTAGGGTAAAGTGTGTTTTTGAAGGTGTTTTCCGAGAGGATAGGGGTGTTGTGGATACCCTGAGCTATAGAGAGGCCCTTGTGTTTGTGTTGGGCGTGTTCCCCCATTCCCCCGCTCCATCTTCTCGTGCCCCCATGGAGGAGCATGCTGATTGCTCCTAGTTGATCGAAAAGAAGCAGTTTTTCGCATTGGAAGTCATGGCAGCAAGAAGCTATGGACCGATTTTCACAGGCACGAAGTTGAGATTCTGGCCAATAAGAGAGCAAGATTTCAGAGAGAGAGACAGAGACAAAACGAGAAACCAGAGCTCGTAAGAGGAAGGAGAAAGTGTATGAAGGCAGAGAGAAGCCCAAGCCTAGCAAAAGGAGGGGGAATTGCAAAAGAACAAGCGGATTTCCAATTAGGGCGAGGCTATCCCGAGTACAATCTAGTAAGTGATGTTCAAAATCAGAAAGCAAACATTAATTTTGGTCAGTGTTAGCTTTAAATCCAACATTGAGGAGACCGTGGTCCACAAGTGTTAGCATCAGGCTACCGAGAGCTAAGGGGAATGTGCAAGCAGTGCAGAATATGGCTTTGAGGGTAGGTAACCCCACTGATGTTCTTCCGCTGGTAGATGTTGTTATAGAAAAAAGGATGCAGGTACAGGCCTATATAGATGGTGGAGCGCGGGTTTGCGTCATGACAAAAGCAGCCATGAAAGAGACAGGAGTCAAGGCAGTAGTCAAATGTGCGCATAAGGATGGCTAACCATACTAAGTCCAAATGTCTGCGTGTGTCTCAGGATGTGAAGGTCAAGGTGATGGGCATAGAGTGCCTGATAGACTTTTTTGTGATGAAAGCAGGAGATAACGCTTATTTGATCATTTTGGGTAGGCCATGGCTTTTGGCAATAGGTGCTAAGCAAGATTGGGAGAGCAAAGTGTTCACCTTGCTTGACAAAGAGAGGGGAAGGCATATTGTGCTTGATTTGAAGACCAAGGAGAGCAGTTCTCGTCCTATGGCAGTTAAAGGTGAAGGTGACGAGACGAGCTACGAGTATGAGACAAAGACGGGCTATGATGAAGGCTACACTAGCACAGAGGAAGAGGAAAGCGGGGAGGATTTGCTAAACATTAATACAGATCAGTTTGGAGTCACTATAGAGGATTTTGGTGTAGATGAGGAAAGCAATGTTGACCTTGATGAAAACGACGTGTGGAGTGAAGTTTTATGTTGCTTGCCCGATGATGTGACGGTAGAGCAGGTGTTAGAAGGGAAAATAGAGTTAGATTGTGAAAGTGAGGTGGCAATTCCAAAGCTGGGAGATGATCAGTTTGGCCCATTCTATGATAAACAGGTTGAAGACTGGGCAGAGCAGGGTATGGAGCCAGTCCTGAAACCAGTGAGAAGGTCTTCAAATACCAGTTTACATAAAGATTTATGCTTAGCCATGCGGTTGGTGGACGTAGATGACAAGGGGCAGGAGCTTGATGTTGTACTATTGGTAAGTATGTTGCTGAAGGTTTCTTTGGAGATATCTTTACATCAACCGAAAGGCCTTCCCGGTGTGAGTCATGCTACAGAGTCTTTTCTGCCTGGTGGTTCAAATATGGTTGATGAAGAGGCATGCTATGGAGGGATTCATGAGAGGCTCCTTCCATGCTCTATGGATGGGGTGAAAATGCGTATACATGTTTTTTAGTTAGGTGGAAAGGTAGCAGAGGATCATGATATAAAGCAACCGGAGGAGCAAGTGGGGAAGACCAAACCAAGTTTTCCGGGTAGGGAGATGCAAAAGGGGACTTGGGTGATGAAGTATGAGAATTTCAAATCTAAGAAGAAGTGGACAGGTCCATATAAAGTGAAAAAGTCCTTTCCAAATGGGACCTATCAACTGGTAAGAGCAAATGGCAAGCTTCTTAGGAACAGGGTGAACAATGTGCGGCTCAAGTTGTATTTTGAGAGGGATTTAGTGCATCAAATTTTAGTCAAGGGGGGTGGGCAACCCACCTAAAGCATGCGGTGTGCGAGAGAAGATGAAACTTTTGTACATAACATGTACATAGGGTTGAAGATTTTGGCGAGTGCTTTCAATTGTCAATTTCGTGTGCCAGTTTTGAAGTTCTGTACATATGCTTTTAGTCAAACATAAATGTTCGACGAGGGGGCTAGGCAATGATGGTGCAGCCAAAGTTGATCCGAGCTGGAAAATGGTCTATGCCAAGCAAAGGTAGCAGGTAGGTGCAGTGGAGAAGGCTAGGGTAGATACCAAGGTCCTGGGCAGCCAAAGGGTAGCAGAAATGCATGTCAAAAGAGGGTTCTTAGGCCAAAAAATCTTCGAGATGATCCCAGATGGGATAGCAGCTGAAGGTGTCCAAAGTGTCAAGTCGGTGCCCTGAAATGTAGTGTTCACTATGCTCTAGAAGATGGTCCAGACAGCTTGTCAAACGGAGCCCGGGTGTGAAAGATATGGCACCTTGAAGTGGGATGCATTGCATATCCTCGCCGGATTGGGTGGGTGCAAGTGGTTGGCGAGAGATGATGCGAGTTGATATGCTTCAAGAGCTCAAATTATGGAGCATGCCTGTCTTCTCGAAATGTGAATTGGAGCTCTAGATAGTAAGTTATGATCAGTTGAAATTTTTCCGGTGCCCGCATTGGAGGATGCACCATCTGGCATCTTTTTGGCCTTACCAAGGTTCCCGAAGATAGTATGCATCATGTGGAGGTAGCACCAATCGACAACTCGTCCATTGGGTTCATGGTTGGCAAGATACGACGAGTCAAAATTGACTGCAAAAGATAGGGAGAAGGATACATGCAATTTCCTCGGGTTTTTGTAGCTTCGGATAGCGAGCTCAGAAGAATTAGAAGGCGGTGAGGTTTGCCCGACCCGGGACCGGCATGGTGAGAATCCAGCATGGCTTTGCGACGCGGCCGTGGGTAAGGGAGCAACAAATGGCAGGGCATTCAATGCCAGCAAAAAAAGAGTTTTTTTTAAAGTTAAAATTGGGAGATTTATAGGAGTTTGGAAGGCTCCAAGGGCAAACCCTCACAAGGCGCATGTGTCGGGCGGCTAAACCCACATGCGCAGTCAGTGCATAGGAGGGGGGGTATAAGGGCCATGAGTGGGCGCCCATTGTAGGTAGCGAGGAGGGAGCAAGGAGCTTAAAGCCCCACTGGCTATGGTGTCCACCGATTGGCGCTGGTGTGGCTCTGCGTCTTGGCGCACGAGGCGGTTTTGTGGAGTAGGGGGGGCGCCAGTGGTGCACGTGCCCATAATGAGGTAGTTTGTCGGCAGCTCGCACAGTCATCTAATGACATGGTAGCAGTCGGCAAGGCTGGTTCATGCGCCCACTTTTTTAAGGAGGGGGGACCCCCAATAACGACATCGCTATGGCTTCGGGGAGGGGTCCCACAGTGAGAGAGAGGCAGTTCAAAAGCTTTCCAAAGAGGCCAGTCCTGTGGGCAGTGAGCCAGAGAGAGAGAGAGAGAGAGAGAGAGAGAGAGAGAGAGAGAGAGAGAGAGAGAGAGAGAGAGAGAGAGAGAGAGAGAGAGAGAGAGAGAGAGAGAGAGAGAGAGAGCCTGAGGGCTGCCATGTATAGAAGGCAAGGGCAAGGACTATTCCAAGGCTGGCCGAGCAAGGGCCAGCACAGGTGATGACAAGGCCGAGCCAGGGCAAGTGCAAAGCAAAGGGCCCATTTCAAAGCAAGACCGGACAGAGGTGGTCAAGGCTGAGGCCAAAGGGGCAATGTAAGGTTTCGGTAGCCCAAAGGGGTAAAAACTGAAGGAAAAAATAAAAACTAAAAAGTGCCTAGGGGGCAACAGCGACATTGCTATTGCACCCCCCCTCAAGTACAAAAGAGAGAGAAGGAGAAAGCATATGAAGCAAGGCGGCTACTTCCTCCCAAAAGATGCCAAATGTGAATGGCCAGATGTGCCAATGGAAGGGTAGGTTCCAAAGTTGAAGGCCCCCCACTATAAAAGTCAAATTTTAATCAAAGTAGGGGGTTTTTTGGTGCCTATTGAAGCCTGCAAAGTGGAGTTCTCTGACATACCTATCCCTTTGTACTTTTTTCTTGAAAATGTCCATGGACATGGCAGTGCAAGCCTTTGTACATGCCTTGTGAAGTGCAATCAAGCCACTATTGCCCTGTCTTGTTGTGGTTTCCCCTTCCCCCCTTCTCTTTCTCCTGCTCTGGTGTTTCCCCTCAGTGCCGACAGCGTGGAAGTTGAAGGGGATCGGGGAGCACCACAGACGAAGAGTGAGAGAGAGAAGGAGACACACAACACACAGATATGGGTGGGGAGACACAAAAGAGTGAGCAGTCCCCTATACACTTATGCTATGTATAAGGTATACAAGTCAGTGGGCGCCCAGACTCTGGGCGGCCAGGCAAGGCACAGGCACCTATACCCCAACAACCTCCCACTTAAAGGCGATTGTGCCTTTAAGCAAGAGAACCTAGTCTAAAGACTACAAAACGTGAGAGAAAACCGCTCTCAACCGATGCCCACTGGCTGGCTATGATCGTGTGCATCCAGCTGTCCTGCTCCCGTGTAAGTCCATACACCACCAGACGTACCGCACACGTACTGCAAGTATGTATGCAATACCTACATATCTCCCTCGTGCATTATGCCATCATCAGTCAACAAACGACTGACAACCCCAACTTCAAATGCTTCTACGTATCCGTAGGTTGCTCTTTGACAGTTTAGTGGATGAGTTTACTCCCACTTTGACAAGTGATTTTCATTCATCATTTGGTTGGAGTTTGGAGTCACTTGTGTATGCCCTTGTGTGCCATATTTCGTATTGCGCATAGCGACAGATCTTGCAAGGTTTTGCGAAATGTTGCTATAGTTATCTGGCAGACATTTGCTCTGATACCAATTGAAGGGGATCGGGGAGCACCACAGACAGAGAGTGAGAGAGAGAGAGAGAAGGAGACACACACGATGTGGGTGGGGAGACTCAAAGAGTGAGCAGCCCCCTATACACTTATGCTATGTATAAGGTAGACAAGTCAGTGGGCGCCCAGACTCTGGGCGGCCGGGCAAGGCACAGGCGCCTATACCCCAACACAAGGTTGTCCTGTGTTGGCACATAAGCCAAGCTGATCTCTCCTGTTGAGAGCCTCTCCCTGACATAGTGGTAATGCACCTCAATGTGCTTTGTGCGAGCATGAAAAACTAGGTTCCTCGCAACTACCAATGCGCTCTGACTGTCAGTGTAGATAGTGTTGGCAGTGTCCTTTCCAACACCCAAATCAACCATAAGGCATCTGAACCATACACACTCAGCCGCATCTGTGAAGACTGCCCTGTACTCAGCCTCACAACTTGGAGTGGCCACAGTAGGTTGCTTCTTGCTCAACCATGATATACATGAACTGCCAAGCATGAAACAAAAACCACTTGTGGACACTTCCATGTCAAAACAACCATCCCAATTTGAGTCCGAAAAAGCATGAAAGTCTGGCGGCAAATCACATAAAGTCCATGTGTCATTTTCTATAAGTGCATCATATTTTGATTGCATGGCATCCATCCAATTTTCTGAATTCTATCCTTCATCAAAAGACAGAGGCTCCTCAACATCATGTAAGCTAGACATAGCCAAGCATAACAATTTGATGCATAAGATGCATGGCGAGACCCTGAACGAGTACGACTAGACAAAGGTGCATCCAATTTACTGTCCGCAAAGTGTGCACCGACATTTTTGGCATACCTCTAGCCTGCTCATTTTCAGCCCTTTCCTCATCAAGTACATCATGTACATCTGCATCAATAATAGGCTGATCTGTAACATTTTCAAAAACCCTTATAGGCAATACATTTGCCTCATTGGAACTTACATTCATATTTCCACCACTGAAAAGAGGTAACAAAGTGTCATAAATGTCATGTGAGCTTACATTGGTGTCTCTAGTACATGACAACAAGGGCTGAACAGAATCTTCCACAAACACTACATCCCGTGAAACCAGAATACTTTTTGTTTGTGGATGATACAACTTGTTACCTTTGCTTTCAGCACTATAACCAACAAAAATACATTTGACAGCCTTACCATCCTATTTTCTGCGCTATGTTTGTGGCACCAAAGCATATGCCAAACAACCAAAAACACGCATGTGCTCAATAGAAGGCTTTCTGTCATGCCATGCTTCATATGGAGTAATGGACTGCAAAGCTTTTGTAGGACACCTGTTTAGTACATAAGTGGCACACAGGATGGCGTCAAGCCAAAAAGAATGCGGCAAAGCTTGACTTTTGACCATACATCGTGCCATTTCCGTAAATGACCTGTTTTTCCTCTCAGCAATACCATTTTGGTGAGGTGTATAAGGCACTGTACATTGGTGCTTTATCCCACGACTAGCCAGAAATGCATTGAATTCATGAGACATATACTCCTCCCCTCGATCGAAACGGAGGGTGCCCATAGTACATTTCGAGACATTTTCAGCCATAGCCAAAAATTATTTGAAGCACATAAAAACTTTGGACTTCGCTTTAAGCGGAAATACCCATGCATGCCTAGAGTAATTATCAATGAAAGTCATGAAGTAAAGGTAATTGCCCAAGGACGAAGTTTGCATGGGCCCAAAAACATCACTATGCCCAAGCTGCAACCTGCATGTGGCCCGAACTGAACCATCCTTTGGAAACTTAGAACGCTGCATCTTACCCAAAATATAGCCTTCACAAACATGTTTGACAGGTGCTTCAAGAGGCGGCAAAGAAGCAACCATATCAGATTTTTGCAAACGCAGCAAACTGGAAAAATTCAGATGACCAAACGTGCACGCCAAAGTTTTGCATCTGAAATAGCCCTTGAATCTGCAACAACATAATAAAAATTTTGTCCACACTTGCAATACAAAGTGAGCTTATACAGCCCACGGCACAAAAGGCCAGATGCAACAATTTCATCACCCAAACTGAGATCATGAACTGTACATCTGTCATCCAGAAATTTGACTACAAGTCCAGGTCTAGCAAGTGCGGAAACAGACAAGAGATTCTTCTTGATCCCAGGTACATAAAGTGCATCAACAAGTGTGAAGGAACTGCCATTTGTAGCAGTAAGCACAATCTTTCCAACTCCCGGAATTGGATAAGAGGCATTGTTGGCACAAGTGACAGAATTCCCATGAGGGACAGACTCGAGAGAGGTGAACAATTCACAATGTTAGGTAATGTGCTTTGTAGCACCACTATCAAAATACCACACATGTGAATCTGGAGCAACTGACAAGCATGCATCATGGACAATAGGATTGTAAGTGCACTCTGCGCTAAAAGCCCATTCTGCATCAACGTCAGCATTAGAGTCTCCTTTTACAAAAGAATCAACAATGGCTACATTTGTAGTGGAACCAGCATTTGGAGTGGAATCACCCTGTTTCTTCTTAGCCTCTTTGGTCGTCAACTTAGGACACGACTTGATCAAGTGATCATTAGCTTTACAATAATGGCAACGCATCTTCTTTTTGCCCTTATCACCAGAATTGCCAGACAAAGTGCTGCCAGCAGAAGCATTGGGAACAGAAGTTTTGCAACTCGCAGCTGAACCATAAGAAGTGGATGCATTATTGTTACCACCCTTTCTTTGAGAAGCAATAAAAGCATGTTCAAATACACGCTGTCTAGTCCTGTTTTTTCTGGAAAATGACTCTTGCAACAGCAATGTGCATAATGCATCAAACTTGACAACTTCTGGATTTCCTTGCGTCATGAGTCTCCAAGTACTAGCAAAAGTCTAGTAAGAATCTGGTAAGGCATCAAGAACAGTCTGCACAAGGAAACTATCTGAAATGACTTCACCTGCAGAAATAAGTTTCTCATTGATATCCTTGATACCAACAAGAAAAGTGTCCATATCATCTTCCTCATGCATAATCTTCGACTCCAGCTCTTTACGCAGCAAAGCAATTTTAGCCTCATTGCGGCTTGCATAAAGACCTGCTAGAATATCCCAAGCCTGTTTTGCAGATTTTGCTGAACGGATGTGAGGAACAATGGTGCACTTCACAGACAACAGAATCAATGCATGAGCCTGCGCATCCTTTATATCCCAACGAGCTTGTTCTTCCATAGGCAAAACAACTCTAATAGCAGCAATCCTTGCAGCAAGACCTGCAACATCCTCAACATCGCCTACATCCTCAGAACCAGGACGTATATCAATGCCCTGCACAATATTCCAGACGCCCTTTGACACAAGAACGTGTTGCATCATATAAGCCCACATAGGGTAATTGTCCCCATCCAACCTGTCCTCAGCAGCGAACATCTTGAACACATCTGTGTTGCTGTGAGCCATGGCAAATGCTGCACGTGATGTGAAAACTGTCCAAAAATAGGAGAAACGGGCGGGAACAACACGTGCTATATAGAACAAACCGTAGAAGACTGTAAGGCACCTGTTATGCAAAAATTTCCACTAACAAAAATTCTGCACAAAATGACAAAATAGCATGTGCAACACTGCCTGTAGTGGAAACGGAGGCCGAAATGAGCCCGAAATATTTATCGACCTACGAACCTCCCCAAACCTCATTGTAATCGAAGAAAGTGAGCAGGCGTGTGCTGGAGCAGTTGGCAACTAATCCCGGGAGGACGTAACCTGCTCTGATACCAATTGTTGGAATTAGGGTTGCAAAGAAACACACACAGCTTGGAGAAGACGAAGGAAGCTCAAGGAACACAATAGAGAGTGTATTACTTAGTGTGCAATGGAAAGATAGATAGCCCTAGAGTGATGGGCGTATATACAATGCTCGGATTGAACTAGTTTAAGCTCACACACTGCGGCAACAACAGGGCCCAAGGAAGTAAATGAACCCCGAAGTGTAGGATCAAGAGAATCAGTGCTGGTAGAAAAAGTAAATGAGCAGCTGGACGCACTTTTAAAAGCATACGAAGCCAGACTCAAAAACAATCAAACCCAAGAGCAAAGATGGATGACTTATCCATATACAGAAATTGAAAAATAGAGGTTGGAAATTTGTCGAAAGATGATTGAAACAACCCAATCCTTGATAGAAAATCCACTTGGTAAACCTGCAAGTTGGCATGAGGTACCAGCTCCAACCCTTATCAAACCAACTCTAGAGAAACAAGGACACACGAAGGAGAGACTCACGACTGCCTCTGAGTTTAGGAGAGAACCTATCATAGTGCCAAATATAACAGATGAGACAGTTGATGGTTTCCATCCTAAAACATTGGTAGAAATGGGTAAGGATTGTAATAGTCTAGATGACCTTTGGAAGCAAATCCGAGAAGCAAATGAAGCTAACAGGGTGAGCCACCAAATAAATAGCACGAGAAAGGAGGAAAATGAGATCTTACCTCCCATTGAAGAATTTGAGGCAAGATCACAAATGAACTTTGATATTCATTCACGAGGGGGAGACCAGGGTTCAATTAGTTCCGGGCACAGCCAACCAGACTCGCTAAAAACTCTACCCTCCTACCTAGGGGAGTATGAAGCTAAGTCTGAGGTGAGAGCAATCCCATCTCAAACACTTTCTTCCAACAGAGTGATGGATTCACAAGGGTTGATTGAGTTATTTTCCGCCCCTGTGGCATGCACAATCACGTTAGCAGAACTCCTGAGGTTATGACCAAACATGTGGACCATCGTAGGCAAATGCTTAGAAAAATTTGGAGTAAAAGACCCTACCTCGAAGCTTCAAGAAGGGATCAGAGAATTGGACAAGCCTCAACTAAACACTAGGCCAGTACCTTTAAACAAGGTTGGAAAATATTACAAGGGAGAAGATGGAAATACCACACTGCCAGTAGAATTACAGGGAGTAGTTTCCAAAGCTATTCTTGACAGTGGAGCAGGAGTCACTATTGGCACCAAAGAAATCTAGAAAAAATGGGGAAAACCGGCTTTGAGAGCTACCAAATGAAATTGCAACTGGCAGATGGGTTCATGGAAAAGCCTCTAGGACTTTTAGAAAAAGTAATTGTCACCTCTTGCGGAATCGTGTATGAGCATACATTTGCAATAGTTAATTTTGACAAAAAGAACAATTACGAGATCATCTTGGGAAGACCATTCATGAGACAATTAAAGATGGTCCAGAATTGGGGTTAAGACCACATTAATCACCAATAGAGGTCACGGATCGGTTTGGGCGTTTGTAGATTTTTTCAAGTTAGCCACGATGGTTATACACTACTGTGATCCCCCGTACCAATCATCTGGGACGACTGTCTATAAACCGTTAGGAAAACACACCTCAGTACTGTCAGTCATCCAAGGGGATAGGTAGATTACAAAGAGTAATCTTGTGCTAAAGGATCTGCTAAGAGCATACATTAACACAATGCATTTATGAATAGATGATTTTCTCCCTATTCTAGAATTTGCTTAAGTACGATTCTCGACTTCGAACACCTCTTGTGGTGGGGTTGGAGATTGTGTGAATACTTTCATACGTCAAGGACTTACCAAGTGTGCTGACAAAGTATGTTGGCAAGTAACCTTCATTAGGGAAGAACCTGTAGTTCTATGTATTCCAATATGTTCAAAAGTCTGCCATAAGGACACACCCTATTGTACTTCTTCGTACCTATGAAGCTTTTTAAGATACTCACGCAAGTTGGAAATCTGGCTCTCAACTTCAGGGACAGTTGCACCAAGATTTCCTTGAATTATTCCAATACCTTCAGAAGATCTGAACACTGGTTATGCCTTTGGGCAACTCTTCGTTATGGTTTCTCCTTTACAGTACTCAAGTGAGTTATAAATGGAGTTACCATTTAGACCCAAGTGGTTGCAAACGGACAACAATGTTGAAAATCAAGATATTGCTCTTGGTTTCATTGAACCTCCTCACTGCACCAATTATCGGTCATACCGACAACTGGCTCATTTATGGGACGTCAATAAAGAGAACATCAGTATTCTTACGAAGATATTACTACTTGTGTTTTCGAGGACGAAAACTCTTCCTTAAGGGGGGAGTAATGTCAGGACAAGGGTCCTACGGGGCAAGGCCCAACCTAGGGGGTCAGGGACCTACGCCAAGGGCCGGCTGGACCAGTGCGAACTGGGGATCCGCTTAGGGCAAGTGCTAGGAGCTAGCCTATATAAGGGGCGGTAGGGAGGAGGATCCCAGGTTCAGTTACCTTAGGTCTTATATTTTGATAAGTCAATGAAAAGCTCTATTTTTGCATATATAATTATTGTTAGAGAATTTGTAAATGATTCTAATGTTTCCACAAGTAGCAATAAAGGGAATCAAAAGGAATTAGAGTTGTCTAATTTCCTCAATGGATTCCAACCCTGTTTTCATTGATGAAATCCCTAGTGAGCTACCTCCAAAACGAGGAGATGATGACCATGCAATAGATCTTGTACTAGGAATCTCACCGCCTAATAAATCTCCTTATTGAGTTTCACAATCTCAACAAGAGGAGATCATGAGGCAAGTGCATGAATTGGTGAAAAAAGAGATGGTGAGGCCTAGCTCCTCTCCATTCTGTTCACCGGTAATTTTAGTGCAAAAGAAAGATGGCACATATCACATGTGTGTCGACTATAGAGCACTAAATAGGATCACTATTAAAAAAAGAATTCTCATGACGTGGGTAGAAGATCTATTTAATAAGTTACAAGTTTTGGCCTGATAAATGCTCCAGCCGCATTCAAACTCACGATGGACAAAAATCTTCAAGCCACTCAAATTCTCTTGAGGAGTACAAGTGACACCTCCAGGTAATCTTTCAAGTTGTGAAAGAGAATAAGCTTTTCATTAGTTTTTTTTAAAAAAAGTGAATTTTTCCTATAAGAGATTCAATATTTAGATCACATTATCTCTCAAGATGGTATCCGTATGGATCCATCAAAGTTGGAGGTAATAAAAGCATGGCCTAATCCAAGGAATCTACATGAGCTAAGAAGCTTTATTGGTATGTGTGCATACTATAGATGCTTCATAGGAAAATTCTCTCAAATAGTAGGACCATTGCATGACTTAACAAAGAAGAACGTTAAGTACTCATGGACTTCTAAAGAACAAAATGCTTTTGACAAGCTCAAAGAGAAGCTTACCTCTCAACGAGTCCTTATGCTTCCGGATCTCTCAAAGCCATTTGAGGTCCAATGTGATGCTTGTGGTGATTGCCTTGGAGCAGTTTTGCTTCAAGAAGGACATGCCATAGCATATGAGAGCCGAAGGCTCAATGCCGATGAACAGGTCTTGGGCATATATGAAAAAGCGCTTTTAGTTATTCTACATGCCCTAGACACATAGAAGCACTATCTCTTGGGAGCTCCATTCGTCCTACAAATGGGTCACAAAGCCTCAAGAACTTCATGACACATACCAAGCTCTTCGATAAACAAATGAGGTGGAAAAATTTTCTTTCGCAATTTAAATTTCATATTGCTCACATTGCTGGCAAGCACAATCAAGTGGTCGATGCACTTTCACGACGGCCAAGGGTAAATGTGGTGTCTATAGAACTCACAATGATCTATCTTTTATGATAGATGAGTATGCATAACTACAGCCTTGGCATTGGGGAAGAAAAAAAGAACCATTCACCTTAGAGGATGGTTATCTTCCAAACGGAAATAGGCTATGTGTTACTCACCCATACAATAAGAAAGTTATGCATGAATCCCCCATGCTTCTCATTATGTGCGGAAAAGAAGGATTCTATAATCTACTCTTCAAGTAGTAAAATTTTATTTCTTTTGGCCTACCATGAAAAGTAAACATACCATGAAGAGTATGTTTCAAAATGCATGGTATGCCAAAAGTCAAAATTTGACCGAGGGAAGCAACTTGGATTATTTCAGTCGATAGGCTTAGCAAGAAAACACACTTTATTCCTGCCAAAAAGACTATTAAGGCACACCAAATTGCAACCCTCTTCATATCTCAGATTTTCAAACACCATGGATTACCAACATCCATCGTGTCAAATAGAGATCCTGGAATGACTAGTAATTACAGAAAGGTCTCTTTGAAAATCTAGGTACAAGATTGGATTTCTCTTCGGCCTATCACCCACAAACAAGTGGCCAAAGTGAGATAGCCAATCTTACGATACTCGATCTACTAAAGACTTATGTTACAGAAGTAGATCAACACTCCCCTTGTAGAGTATGCGTACAATAATATTGTCCATACCACTACACGAAAAGCACCTTTTGAGATCATAGAAGGAAGACCTAAAAGTCCCTTGCTACTTAAATTACATGGGAAGATCTTCGCTACTAATGAGTATAGCCGCGACCTATAAGAATATTTTCAAAAGGTTAAGGAGTCTATATCCATCTCTCAACAAAGGCAAAAATCTATTGTTGACAAGCATAGAAGGGCCTTAACATTCAAAGAAATGATTGGGTCTTAATTAAGTTTCACAAGGCTCGATTGAGGTAAACGACGGGCAAAAATCCTACGGGCCATCAAAAGTATTATGCTAAACTAGCAAAAATATACTATGGTCCTTTTCAAATCTTAAAGCCAATCAATGACATCAACTCAAGTTTCCCAACCATTGGCTCATACACAATGCTTTTCATGTGAGCCTAATTAAGCCCTATAAAGGAGAGCCACCAAGCAAAACCAATTATTGAAGACCCTCAAGAAATCAAAGACCAAGAAGAGGTGCTACAACCCAAAGCTATCCTTCGGTATGAAGACAAGGTACTATGACACGATAAGATTATCCGATGATATCTTATTAAGTTCAAAAAATTATCATTTTGAAGATGCTAGATGAATGCAAGGAATACAGCTTAAGGATAGTATGAACCTTACAATGCTACACTAGAGTAAGCAAATGTAAATTCTTTCTAAATGAACAATTTTTTTGTCTTATAAGACTAATCCTCTTTTGTGCACAAATTTAAATAGTATGCATGCTTAGAATCATGTTTGTGATGACAACATCATCACAAACAGTATGCATGCTTAGAATCATGTTTGTTTGAGTGACGACGTCACTCAAACACCAAGTAGAATTTGTAACTCTATTTTGGGAGTATGACATGGACTAAAGACCATACATGCTTGCGGTAGCTATGTCTCCCAATCACCAAATTTAAATAGTATGCATGCTTAGAATCATCTTTGTTTGAGTGATGACGTCACTCAAACACCAAGTAGAATTTGTAACTCTATTTTGAGAGTATGATATGGACTAAAGACCATACATGCTTGCGGTAGCTACGTCTCTCAATCACCAAATGGACTAGTCATCCATTCTAGAATGATGTCGTAGGGTGAAAAGGAATCCTCTATCCGCTAAGAAACGTAGACTAATGACTAAGACTTTATCTCTTCTACACTCATAGTCGAGGACAACTATGATTTCAAGAGAGAGGTAATGTCATAAAATCATATATCTAACCAACCCAAATGATTTTCTCATATTAAAAAGATCATTTAATGTGGGAGAATAAAGAGAACAAGGATTAGAATATAGACATGTGCTTATGGATCTGTCTCAACACAGGGCCAAGGTTAAAGGGGCCCAAATGAGAGATGGTATTTTAAAGAGCAATGCTACCTAATGGAGCTTAAATACCTTAGGGTTAGCTTCATTAAAGACCTCCAAAATTTAGCGTTAAAAAATCATATGACCTTAGGCAATCTAGGGCTGACCTTGAGGTGGGAATCCTACCCAAGCATGAGGTGCTTGCTAACTAAGGTGCTTAAGGTGTTTGTGGGAACCTTGCCCAAGCTTGAGGTGCTTCTCATGCTTAAATGACTAAGGTTATTGAAGTGTTCAATTCAAACATGATCTCTCAAAAAGCACAAATGATTTTCATGCTTAAATGAGTAAGGTGCTTGAAGCGTTCAATTCAAACATGATACCTTAAGAAGCATAAAAGACACATGTCAAGATCAAACCCATGTGGCTCTCATGATGTGCTTGAATCCTATTGGATAAGCTTTAAAAGGGTCCAATGAGAATTTAGATGCATAAAAATAATTAATTAATTTCTTTCTTTTAAAGAGGAAAAAGAGAACACATGTCCAAATGATATAATTAAATAATACGAGAGAGAGAGAGAGAGAGAGAGAGAGGAAGGGGTGGACCAAGCATGAGAGAGGGCATACTCTCCCACACACACACACACACTCTCATTGTGTGAAGTGCAAAGTGCAAGAGCTCCATCTCCTTCTCCAAGCTTGTTGAGAAGTTGAGAGCCTACACCAACACTCTTGGCTATGAAATACAAATCCAACCAAGAGCCACGCTTCAATGCTTAAGCTTGCCATCTTCTTCATATTCATTACTATGATAGTATGCTATGCTAAGAAAGAAGAGTGATGATAAGTGAGGGACTATTTCTTTCTCCTATGAATGATTCTTCTTCCTCTTCCCTACCCTCATTCCCCGCTAGCTCTCTCCACCTTCAAAGGTGTTTGAGACCTTGGGACTAAGGCTTGGTATATTAATGCCTTTTGCAAAGTTTATGTTATGCTCATGATGCAGGAAGCTTTCCATCTTCATTGCATCACCTACGTCACATGGAACACAAATATTGTATTGTACCAAGTCTCTCTTGATGGGAGAATCTATAATACAAACACCTTTTGGAGGGGGCATAGGCTCCAAGTAAATACGGTTCTCAACTATTGTCATGTTCTCTAATACTCTCTCTTGCAAAAGTATTGTTCATGCCAAGTTAATTAAGTACTATGTTTTATGTTTCTACACTCAATTAAGTTCACCCTCTATGTAATGTCACAAAAATGCTCACTCTAATTCTCTTAATTCCGCTATTCTCAAAGTTCATAGGCCATTTCCATTATACTTGGTATGGCATCTTGATGTAGTCCACACTTCAATGAATGCGGTGTATTTGGTCCCACGTTGTTCATTGGTGGATACATCGACATTTCCACTCTCCTTGTCTGGTGCGATTGATACATGATTGTATATTGGTCTTCTACCAAGGGATTGGTTGTTCTGTTGGATATTGGTTTATTAGAGACATTCACTTGATAAGGCATGTCCTCCATCTTTGTGATCATTTCATCTCTCGTTATCACTCTAGGAGGGAATCGAGATGGCTCCCTTTGTGGAATTCTCGTAGGAATTATTATGTTTGGTGGAGGTATCTATGGTCCTTCCTTGACAAAACATCCACCTACTTCTAATGCAGTCTATGGATTTGTGCTTTCTATAGCTCTTTATTCTTGTCCATACTTGTCAACATTTATAGATTTCCATTGAGAGTTGACTTCGTATGTATAGACATATAAGAGCTTGTAATCCATCAGTTCTTCTGGGTATAGCTCTGAGCACCTACTATAAAGGTTGACCTCACTGTCATCAATGTATATATACAGTCCTTCACTCACATGATAGTTCATCCAAATTCCCTCAAAAAAATTGGTCTTTATCAACTACAAGTTGGGAAGACCCATTATGGGTGGATGCTCCTCTATCGCTGGGATCCTAGAGCTTGTATAAGCTGAGTTTGAATCTAAAGTAGACATGAATTATGGGCTTAACAACTCTAGCTTGATGAAAGAAGTCTTATTTCAATGCGTTCAAGTGCTGTGGTTAGGCAAAAGTTGAAATTATGTCCAAAACCGCGACAATTTGTGACAATTCTCTCAAATTGTCACTTCTACACACTCCTAACTTTCGGATGCATTTTGAGGCCTTGAACGATGTTTTTTTGAATGCTGACCAACAATGAATGACCCAAAGGGTCTTTGATTTGGGGTTACACTAAATGTTGTAGAGCTACTCTTGAGCTTCGTTTTGATAAAAGAAAGTTTTTCAATCTGATATCGAGAGCTCAAGTTATGGCCAAAACAGTCTTCTATCGTATTCAGTCTTCTTGTAGGTCAATTCTGGTGATTTCAGAGTGTCAACAATAGATACATGCTTTGGTCCACTTACAGTTGTGCAAATTTGGTTTTGGAATGATAATTGGGATTTTAGGGTCAAAAGGAAATCCTTTGACTAGTCAAAGTTCCTGTCTAGCTGTAACCTGTACTTGGAGACTTTATACGCATATGATGTCTCTTGACTCAGAATTTCTCCAAACTTTAATTGTAGACTCTCCTTGATGTACTCCCACCGCTCCAAGTCTCAGTTTGTGATTCTGGCACTTTTAGTCAGGTCTATTACTCCTTTTTCTATCTAGTTGCTTGCAGCTTCCCTGGGAGGTTAGCTAAGCCAAAAGTGATCCAAATTGAATGAAACTTGGTCTCTAGGCCTATTTTGTGATAGCAAACACTTTTGTAAGCTCAGATATAAGTTTTGGACTCTAATTTGGGACTTGAGACATCATACACATGTGATGTCTTTTGTGGAAAAATGAAGTGAATTTTATCCCAAAGACTCTTTATCTCTCAACAACTCGCAGCAACTTCTAGAATTCAATTTCAACACTTTTGGTGCAAGTTATGGTCAATACAAGCATGAACCTTGCCTAATTTCTATGTTTTGGCACTTTTTAGCCCAAATGTGCTCCAAATGCAATGAAATTTTGGCTAGGGACTTCTTTTATGCTTTAGGACACTAGGGCATACTCAGATGTCTGATTTGACCCAAATCTAACCTAAAAGTCTTCATACACGTATGATGTCTTTTGGCTCAGATTTCACTTTTGTTTCTAGCCAAGGTGCTCCGTGATGAATATAGCAAGAATATGTGCTCAAAAATAAATTTGGATGTCGAAAATGCACAAAATCACTAATTTCCACTTTTGCCTTCTTGGAATTGAAAACAAGCTTACTTTGCAACAAATGGGGCATATTTACTTATAGGGTGATGCCATTTGGCTTAACCAGTGCACCTACCACATTCTAGTCATGCATTCAAAGGATATCTAAAATAATTCTTAGAAATTTATATAGATGACTTCTGTGTGCAATCTCGATTGAGGGAAGTTGTTGACCCATGGGTCAACAGAACAGCATAATTCAATATTCGTACCAAAGTCTTATCTTTTGAGAGTTATGAAATGATGCAGATTATGGTTAAAAACATCATTTGTAATGAGTAGCTATTCTAGTTGCACAAGCCGCGGTGTGATGGCACTTCTAGATTTGTAAAGACAAAGCCATTTGACTCATTGAACTCTATTTTTGGTTGAACCTATGGTAGCCTTAGTATATAAGGTACCCATGTCATTTTGTAAAGAGAACTTTAATCTTAATCAAGGTTCTGTGTTGGCGTCGATTGTCTGTGAGAGAGAAATAGAGAGAGAGCGTGAGATTCATCTTGATGCTACTCCCTGCTCACTCATCGCATTGGAGATCCTACTGCACGATTGTGGTAGGCTCGGAGAAAGCTACAGAACAACACCAAGCATTCCACGTGAAACAAAGCACACGTCTTAACGCATGTATGAGCTATTTGTAGTCATAAGTGTATCAAACGATGTCTATTTTTTGTGTACAAGTGGTCATTAGAATCGTGGCAGCATTAGCTACACATAGGTACTTATAGATTTTAGTTTCGAGCACTTCTAAAATTCTACTCTGTCTTCATACGCGTTTTTTGCATATGGATTTGGAGTGAGGACTTTGAGTGTAGAGGCCTTGGGTCAGGTGTATCCTAGTGAGGGGATGGTATTCCTTAAGTTTCATTTGATTTGGTGTGATTTGGTGTGATTTGGTGAGTTTCCTCTCTCGTTTGTGTGGATGTGGATTGGATGGTGTAGTTGAGAGCAGTGAGATTCCTAATTTTGGTTTAGTTGGCCTTCTAGAGTGTTGTATGTGCGGGGTGGTCTCAGCCTGGCAAGCTATAGAGATTGCCTCCGTGTGTCTATTGTGTCATCTGTGTCCTCGATTGACATTATGTTGATCTAGGTAGTGTTGCATGCACTTTATAGGTGGTGTCATTTTCTCCCGCAACATTGGTGTCATTGCCGGGGACACAGGGACTTAAGTAGGTATTCCTACTAATACTCATGTGATGGTTTCTTGCTTTAGTTTTGACTAAAGAGAGCATTTTTGTTAAGTGGATCCAGAAGAGGATATTCCAAGATCAATTGGACAGCCAAGAAGCGTGTGTCTTGCCGAGGGTCTACGACTAGATAGATTTAGTTAGGATTTGTAATATTAGTTGTAGATTAGAGTAGTTGTTGTTGGTCGAGTAATTTGTGAGGTGATAAAAACGTTTGCGAGTCCGTGTGTGGCGATGAAGTGTTTTTCTATTCACAATTGGAAAACCCCATATGATGGGTAGTAGTAGCCTTAGGTAAGTGATCTGATTCTGATCTAGAGATATTCATCATTGCTTTATTTTCTGAAGTGCTTGTTTGCATTTAAAATCACAAAAAAGTTTAATTTTGAGGATAAAAATGCAATAAACAGGTTCATGTTGACATTTTTTTCATGATTGATTGATGAAGTGCATATAAAAGGGCATTTGCAAGAGTTCTGTGAAGAAAAACCAAAATTATGCAAACTCGGACATCATACGCATATGATGTCTCAAGAGGCACTTGAAAACCAAATTTCACAAATCTGATTGCACTAGAGTGTTCAAATGGGGTGGTTTACCCTAAGTACACCTTGAGACTAGGATTTTGATCAACCCTTGGTACCCAAAAGACAAAAGTTGAAGTGTGAAAAATGGAAAGATAGGGAGCTTGTGATTATGAGCATATTTTTGCATGAAAATTAGTAGAAGTGCTTGAAAACCAGTTCTAGAGAATTATGGATGACTTTGAATAAATTCTAGACAAAAATTCATCAACAGACATCATACGCATATGATGTCTAAGGGGTGAATCTGCATCCAAAATGAACCTTTTACTTTATACCCACATCCTACATGTTGTGTTGAGCATTCTCACCAAGTTTGAATCATTTTGGGCATATATCTTGAGAGAAAAGTGTGTTTTTGCACTTCATGGAAGGTGATAGGTAATTGTGTTCTGAGAGCAATTTTGAGCTTTAAACTTTGATGTGATCATATATTCTTGTTGCTTATGATAAGGGGTACCTAAGGTAAAGACAATTCCAAAATCTGAGCACATAGATATCATACGTGTATAATGTCTCAAGTTAAGATCTGAAAGTCCAATTGCACTTTTGACTACACAGGAGGTTTGGAAATGATTATTGCATCACTCTTAAGGGGTATTGTATGTTGACATATGCTCGGGTCTACTCCCTTAAGATCTTGGTACAACCAAGCAAACATATCTCTATACTATTTGAGAGTAGCTATTAAAACCTGCTCTTCCTCTTTCGTGAGATTCATGACTTTGTAAGCCAATTTTGGTTCTTTGTCTGGTTCAGCTAGGTCAATTCTCTTGACATTCTCTGGCTCATCATACGATGTTCTTAGTTCTTTAAGTTCCCTCATTGGTTGTTGAACCACAATCCGTCTATCTTGAATGGTGTACTTTCTATAGTGAGAGGGTGCATCAAATTTTTCAATGTTGGACTCTCTTCACTTTCCATCTTCGTTGACTTCTTTCAGTGTCTATTTCAGCTGTATTCATGTTTTTGCTTAGTTTTGAATAATTTTGTTGATGTTTTCCTTTTGTCCTTGGATTTCTTTTTGCTTTGCTTCTTCAGATTTGTCTGTAATGATGCTAACTTCAGTGGCTTTCTTGTGATTTTGTCTCAGATATAATCATCTGCTCTCACGAGCATGAGATCCTGCGTTTTGCTCATCAATCAAGCCATTGGTTTCTCAAGTCGGTTTCATTGTTTTCTCACTCATTTTGTTTGATATCTTCATTGCCTCCTCAATTTTTTGTTGGAAAACTTGTAGAAGATTGGCTCATCTTGTTTTGGTGTGTCTTTGTTTTCTGAGCTACTGGAGAGCTCGTCCTCAGCATCATTCCCTAAGTCATCACTCTGCCATAGAACTCCTCACTGTTATCATCACTAACATCTTGAACATAAATCTTGTCTACCATTCGTTTACAATCGGTTGTTTCGTGAGTTTCTATCGTCCCATATTCCTCTTCTAGTTCCAAGATAGTATTTACCATCTGGAAGGACATTACGTCGTAACCATCTTTATCGCAGTTGTGCGGGTTATCTCATTCACACAAACATCTAGATTCACCAATATCTGCTCCCATCCAAAGGGTTCAAATAACTCCTCTAGAAATGGCTCTTTTATATAGTATTTTTACTCTACCAATGTTTTATCGACCAAGAAAGTAGTTGTGTTTTGGATTAGTTACATCAAAGTCTTCCACTAGGGTTTGATTTATGTCTCATAGCTATGATCCTTTGTGTTGACCCTCATTGTTACACCCTTGTGTCTCAAGTAGAGGTGGTCATAGCCCCAATCAAGGACCATTTTGAGTTGACGCATGATTGGCCGTCCCAAAATAACCTCAAAGTTGTTGCTCTTTCCAAAGTCTACAACAGCAAAAGTGTGCTCGAATTCAATTCCACAAGAGGATACAATAATTTTTTCAAGCATCCCCAAGGGTATCTCTACAAATCCATCTACTAGTTGCAATTTCATATGTGTTTTCCTGAAAGCTAGTCTCTCCTACTTCTCCCAGATTTTCTTTGTAGCGATGGCTACCCCAACACCACTATCAAGTATGGCTGTCGTTTTTACTCCTTTGTACTCGAGTGGTAAGGCAGTATTTCCTTCTTCTCCTTCACAATAATCACCCATCTTATTCATCAGTACCAGCATGGATTTTGGTTTTTTGGATTGAGTTTTATCCATGTTTTTGTCTGCAGGTTTATCATGTGGAGGGATCTTCAACCCCGTCTTTTCCAAGTTTTTGCTCATTTGACCCCATAAGTGTGATCTGATCCTCAAGAGTTTCATGAGAGTAATGGTGCATCTTATAGGGGAAGACATTAGTTTGTGGAGGCTTTTTGTGTCCAAAATTTGCGTAATTGGACTCCATTGATGTGGCACGATCCTCACCTCTGATTTTGTCCTGTGTTCCCCTACAAAATAAGGTGAATTCCTCAACGTCTCTAGTTTGCTTTCTACGGATACTTCTATCCCTTCATCTCTGCACAATGATTGGATATCCCCAAGATCAATCTCATGGTCCGTGTTGATCTACGGGATTGATTTCGACTACAGCGTGGCACTATTTCTTTTCTGTTTTTTATTGTCTCTCATAAGGATTGTGGACATGGCTTGTCCAATTCAAAAAATTGGTTGTATCTCGTGAGACTTGGGCTAATCCATTGTGTTTGCAACCACCCTCCTATCCAATGGTCCTTCATTTCCTAATTTGGTTGGTTCGACAGTTTTGTTTTGTTTTAGTCTTTCAGAAACAGGCACTGTTTGTTCAGGAATGTTCAATATCCCTGGTTGCATTGGAGCTTCTACTGCTTCTATGAGCCTTTTCACATTTCCAACCATTTTTTTTCAATCTCAGGATGTGCATATGCCAAAAATATTTGTTTTAGTGTCATATTGTTCTTCAGTCTTACTTCATAGGCTTGCATCATGGCATCTAAGTGCTTTTTCACTTTCTCAACCAAGATTGAATCACTCGATGTTGTTTTTTACTCTTCTACTCCCTTGGCTTTCTCCTTATTCTCTTGTTTGCATTTGAGTTGTTTTCTCATTTGATTTAGTTCTATCTCTAAGGCCATATTTTCTCTCAACCTCTTTCCTTTCATTCTGTCTCTCTTTGCTTTCCACAATTTTTGTTGAGTCCTTAATGATAAGCTTTCAAACTCGGTTTGTTCTGGAGGTTTTGGCTCTTCTACTCTTGGTGTGCTCTTAGTTCTTTCTTGAGATCAAGCTCTAGTCACTGTTTTGACACGAACTGTTAGCTCTGACTCAAATTTGCGAGAACAAGGTAAAACCCCAATGACATTCACAGTTGCCTTTCTTGTGTTTTCTAAGTTCTTTGCACAATGTTGGATCAAGTGTTCTTTTCCACAGTCCTAACAAATTCCAAAGATTTTAGTTCTCTTGCCCTTGTGTGGAAAAACTTGTGCCCAATGGTGCATGGACCTCCCGTTGGCTATCTATCCTAGGAGGATATCCTCTAGGGTTGTAGTTTTGGTTTGCTATGAACATGAGCCTATTTTTGTCCATTGTATACTGGTTTCTTGATGTTTGAGCCACATAGGAAGCTTCTGTAGCCTCATTTGTACTTGCCGAAGGATAGTCCTTTGTGTTATAGGCTATTCCCTCTAGCTCTCTCCCATGAATTCCTATAGGCTTTTCGTAATAAATAGTGGGTGGCATCATTTGATAACTCATGGTGATAACTCATGAGTGGTTCTACTAGCTGTGTGCATCTAGCAGTAGCTTGATTGTCTTGAGGTAAAGGTGGTTTTTGGCCCAATACAGGTTGTGGTTTGTTCCTCCCTTATTGTGCAATGTTGGGTCCTATCTGGTACCTCGGAGGCTGTGGCATTTGTTGCACCGCTGGAGGTTTGTACAATATTTTTCTCACATAATTTTGGTTGTAAAAACACTCAGTTTTTTCATGGTTGGTGTATTTTTTCTCGATTGCATACCACTTTAATGCTCTTGATACATTTGCCACATGTGGCTACTGTGGTCGTAAGTTGGGATTCTCTCGGTAAGCTTGATTCATCCCTCAAATCACTTCCTCAACTACTTGATCAACATTTTGTGTGATTGAAGTAGGAGCACTACGTTTCATAGATGACTCACTAATGGTTAAGGAGGTACTGCTAATGGTTAAGGAGGTACTGCTAGTGGTCGTGTCTGCATCTTTGGCTACCTCTCTATATGTCTTGCAGCTGTCAACTAGATACAATGCTTCTCTAGTGACTTATTATAATATGGTGCATGCTTTTAAGTGAAAATACTTCTTGAGAGTTTCATTTCTCAAGTCCTCTATGAAGAGATTGATAGTTGTTCATCTTGCAATAACTCTCGTGCAGGACATCTTTTGATATACTATCTGAAGCAAATTTGAGCTTCTTTCACCTTCTTGTTTTGCTTTTGCTTAAAAGCGTAGATTTGGGAAATCCTATTGTGCTTGATTCCTCTTTTGGAGAATTCTTAAGAAAACTCTTGCAAGAGTTGATTGATGTTTAGGAAATCTTTGCTGCTTAGCGGGTGAAACCAAGTCAATGTTGTTCCTTCCAATGTCAAGCCAAATCCTTTGTATTGAGTGTGGAAATCTGTGACTTGTTTAGCTCTTAAGACTTGCTTAAAATGTAAAACGTGTGCACATGGATCTCTTGACCCATTGTACTTTCTGACAACACATTTGGCCACTTGAGATGGTCGCATTCTTTGTGTTTTTGCTACCATTCTCATCATTCCAGGCTCCCCTAACATAGCATATCTTGCCTCATATCCATTGGTAGGTGCTCTAGAGAAAGTTTAATCAATTACTCTCTCATTTGGTCTTGCATCTCTCACTTCATTCCAGGTATCTGGGCCTCTCATAGTGTGAATCGTGGCTAGAGCCTCACTGCCCCGATCAAACTCAAGGATCCCATCGGTCTAGGTACAGAAAATTGTGGTTGACTGAAAGAGTCTTCCACTTTAGTTCTCATCAGACTCGCTCTTGGAGTTTTTGGCCTTACTTCAGAGACATTTAGTCTGTGCGTGTTGGGAATGACATAGTATTGATGAAGAGGTCCTCCAAAATAAGTATATCTCTCCAGTTCTTTACAATTTATGGTAGAGTAATGTCATCCATATTTATCGAGCATTATCACACCTGGTATCTCTACCTTCCTTGTACGTGAAAACATATAAGCATTTTTGCTTCGTTAATTCCCCAATGTAGGGCTCGTCACATTTATAGTATAGCATTTTCTCTCCATTGTCATAATTGTACAAACCCACATGTGTATTGTCAGTTTTGATTTGAGTCGCCACATTTCTGGCCTAAGCTTTGCATTATGATGGTCCAGTTTTAACGGCTTCTCTTTAGGCTGGACATCAACCTTATCGTTGGTGCCTATTAATCCCCACTTTTCCACAATATAGGGATTTTGCACAACTAAATACATGGTTCCCTCATCATCGAAGAATCGATCACCGCTATAGTCCACAAGGACTATGTCCTTGAACTTGATAAATCTCTCCTCTAGTTTCACACAATAGCGATCTATACCATCTTTGTAAATTTTAGCACCTTATTCATTTTCAAATTGAAATTTCAAGTAAAAAGGTTTCATGGTTGGTACCGATTGGGATGGTCCCGCTCCCACGATTGTTTCCTCCTTAAAGTCACACTCTTGAATTCTTCAACCATATAGGTGTAGGATCTCTTTGAAGAAGTATCAAAAAGACTTTCCTCAAGGATTGGCTCTAAGGTCGGCAACGGCCCTCGATTCACTCTCTTTGGTTGAAATTGACTAACTTGGTCTCTAGCACTAGGGTTTCTACTCTGGTATAATCTACTTGATTGCAAATACATCAAGAATTTTACTTTGTAGACAATAATCTATTATCTTTTGTGGTCCATACGTATTCTCCAATTGAAAGCACTTTGAGATGCACACTCTAGCTCTTGCAATCTGTACAAAAAAAACACTTGGTGGATATGAGTTTACAGTCGCTCTGTTAGTCAAAATCTGGAACCAACAAAATTTTATTGCACTTTTAGTAAAATTTTTGTTTTGCTTGTAAATCCACAATACAACTCCAATTTGTGTTTTGAAAAGACCACTATGCTTCTAGGGACTATTGCTAGCTATGGTATGAGTTGGAGTTCAAATTGTGACAAAAGAACATGGATCGTGATCCATGTACCTTTGTGTTAGATTCATTGAAACTTGGTACATAGCTTCCTCTCAATCCATTGATCCTTGCTATATGGTTTTTATGTGTTTTGGATCAATTTATGTCACTCAAAAGTCAAACCCTAAGTCTGTCTGGTAGTTTTTGGACTTGTACTTTTGCCCCCTTTTGACCCACTTCTTGAAGTCGTTTGGCTACCTTGCTTTTGGATTATTTTTTTCAATGGTCTCTACTACAAGTCTGTATGGTCTCTGTCCAAAAAATCAAAAAAGGTACATGGATTGCAATCCATGTTCCATCGGATCTGGAGGCCAAATTTTACTTGATGATTTTTTGCAATTTCAATAGTCTACTCCACCACTTAGTTTTGGATTTGAAAAAAAAGTTGTCAATCAAAGCATTTTTTTGTGTCTGCACTACGCTTTTTGACTAGCTACTGGTTTTTTTATGATTTTGTCAACTTTTTTATAATTTTTCTATGGCGCCCTTTGTAAAAGTTGTTCCAATTATTATCAGCTATCTGCTACTCAAATCTCAGTCTCAAATGGTCAAAAGGTACATGGATCGTGATCCATGTTTGACAGCATTTTGGCATGAAACTTGGTCAGCAAAATGCTCAAGCCTTGTAGAGGCAAATTCTCACCCCTTTTTGGATTTGGATCTATGAAATTTAAAAAGGCCCAAATTTTGGCCAAATTCCAAGTTTTTTGTGCCTTTTGCCCAATTTCTTGATTTTGAGTGCATTTTCAATGTTAACTTTTTTCTCCAACATTGTCTGTTCATTGACAAGGAACCACCTAGGACCCAATGGTATCTGTTTCTATTCAAACAGTCATAGAGATTCATGGATCACGATCCATATTCCTCCACCAAACTGGATGAAACTTTCCAGATTGATTCCCTTGGGTTTGGTTATCCCCTTTTCCCACAAATTTTTGGATTTTGATTAACCTTTAAGCTCTAACCATCAAATTTCCCAATTTTCAAAAGTCATTGTGTAACTTGCTAGTCAGAACCCCCTATGCCTGTTAATAGTAGATTGATCTAGCAAGTCCACAACTTCTACCAAGCACTAAATCCCATGTCTCGTTCCTTGACTACCAAAGTGTAAACAAAATGGATTTCAAAATCTAAAGACAAGAAAGCTACGGCTATGACTAGGTCACTCACCACCTAAGGATAACTCTCCCCAGCAATGGCGCCAATGTTAGCGGATTGTCGCAATCGGACGTGTACAACATAGCTGTCTGGTTCTAACATAATGTCAATACTCAAAGAAGTGACTTGGATTGGGCACAGAGACTCTTTGAGGGTGTCAATCTCAAGAAGTGAACCTACGGAATGAAGCTATCTAAAGCACTAGCAAATCTATCACTCTCTACTTTGGCAATCTGCCTATGTCTTTTCTCACCGCTCTCAATCATCTTGCCTATGCCTATGTCTTTTCTCGCCGCTCTCAATCATCTTGCCTATGCCTATGTCTTGTCTCATAGCTCTCAATCATCGTGCCATTTTGGCACTCAAACAAAGTCAAAATCAAGTGAAACCATTGGAGGAGGTCTAAGAGGTCTAGGGACACTATCCTACCAAGTTTGGTTGCAATCTGACAAGGTACTAAAATCACAACCCATCATGATCAAGGTCTAGAAACACTCTCTTATGTTCGAAACGTCAAAAACAACCATTTATGCACTCAAAACATTAGATTTAGCTTGCATACAGGCCATTGCAAACCACAACAAAATTGAGAATAGTTACACTTAAATTAAAGAGCACAAGACAAGGAACATAGTGCAATTGTCAAAAACAAACCTAAATTACCAAAGCTTGAGAAAAATGGATTACAAGTTGCTTGAGAGTAGCCGCTCTCAATCGTACACTTCAAACTCTCCAAAAAAACTTAAAATAAACATACAAAGCTTTTGTTCAAACTCAAAAATTCGAGTTTTATACCTAGGGCTCTTTTGGCTAGTGGCCAGCTTACAAGGCTCAAATCTCATAATCAAGCATTGCAACTTAGCTTTACAACGCTTGGGATCAGTAATCACTAGGCTCATTAATCAGAGCTTCTCATATTTATAAAGATTTTCTCAAAAAGATAATGGGAGTACAAAAGTGATGGCTTTATGAAGAGTGGTTGTCTAGGAGGGTGTCTGTCTACTGGTACATCTGCTAACATTAGGCATCTCGCATTGTTTTGGTCTTTGGCTACCACCATTTTGTCCAATAAATTGGCATATTCTTGCTCCTCTTTATTCTTTTGTTGTACATTGGTAACGCTTTGTGGGACAGGTTCTTAGGTTGCAGCAAGGATTGATGAAAATTTTGACAACTTGTTAAGCTCTTTAAGCATGTCTCCTTATTGTACCATTTCTTTTTCTCTTTTGAGAAGTGGTTGTAGCTCAAGGTTGGGTCTTTGTGTGTTAATTGAGTTTCCATCAGTGGTTTGGGACCCCACTTTGTTCTCGATTCTTGTGCAATTGCATTTTCCTTTTCATCTCATTAACTTGATGAGCCCTAGGCTTTGGTAGCCATATGCAACTATTGTTGTTGTAAAAGCCTTGCTCTTGTAGTAGAGATAAGGGATCCATCTGGAGCTTGTGCCATCCTTGGTGATGGTTTGTTGCCTATGATCGGAGCCTTGCATTACATGATGGTTCTTAGTGGTCCCAAGTTGAGCTACTTCTTTAGGTAACAAGATTTCAGAGTTACCCTCATAGAATCCATGTGTCTCAAGTAGCTTGATGAGAATCATTTGTAGCTTCACTTGACTTTGTTGGGTAGTATGATAGAGCTTCGAATTTGGTACTCATATTTTTTGCGTTGCTTGTTGCTTTGAAGGTATTTTCTTGTGCCTTTTGTGGTTTTTCTTTCTCTTGATTGAGATGTTTCTTTGGCACCAATAGCTCGGCTCGCGCTTTGTTAAATTTTTATCGAGGGATGAGTATTTCAAAGATATTACTTTGGGGTTTTTGGCCTAAAAATTTGTGGTTTTATGAAAGTAGCCTCGAGTAATGATTGACTCATTAAGTGCTACCCACCTGCTACTTCTGGTTGATGAGGTTGTTCTTGTGATTTGTATCCACACTTTTTCTTTGACTTTAATGTGCTCTTTGGATACCAACACCTGGTTGATTCTTTTTTCCTTTCTTTTAAGTCTTTGTTTTGATGGAAATTCTGGTCAATTTGGCTTTCCATTGCAATGTCGAGGGTTTGGCTTTTGATATAGAGGCTTCATATGAGGTTTGATGGAGAATCTTTGAAGATAAAGGTGACTTGTCAGGTTGATCTGCTCCACGGTCTGATTTTGCTTTACCTTGCTCAGCCATGGACGGTTGTGTCTTTTTTTAATGGGCTTGAGATGCTTATGGGACATATGATTGTTGGTCTTGTTAACTCTCTTTGTTGTTGGGCAAAGAAGATGTTCACCAAGCTCTTTGTTAGGAATAAAATCTCTTTGATGTGATGGAAATCTATTATGTAGAATGTATCTTTAGAATTCAACTTGAGTTTGGATTTTGTAACGTCAAATCTAGAAATTGTTGTCTTAGAACTTGGTGCATAAAGTGTTTCTTCTAGCTCTTTAACTAGTGGCTTTCCCATTATTATCCAAGTACTCGTAGATTTTTTGTAGGACAAAGATCTATTATAGCTAAACATGTAACTTTAAGTCTTGTTTTCCCACATAAGTTGAATTTAATCAATGTAGGGGATAATTGATCTTTCTATCTTTCTTTGTTCCTATCTTGACCTTGAATTTTTTGAATATTTTGTGTAAAACTTGGCAGCATTTCTTCTTCATGCACTTCCAGCTATGTTTTATATGGAGTCACTTCCTTAGAACTATTGTTGATTCTTCAAGTATGTCAAGGATGACATCTTCATGTTGCTCTACTCCCATGATCTATGCTTTTGCATAATCCATGACATAGCTATTTTTCCCAATTTCTTTGCTCTTAAACTCAAAGTTCTCCTTAGCTTTGATTGAAACAATCAGCATAAAATAGGGAGCTATATTGTAGCCTTCTCCATTGAAAAACTTCATCTTAGAGAGATCTCTTATGGAGATTACATCCCTCACTCGCCTACATGGTATTTTCTTTTCTACATACCTTTTTTGGTTGTCATTCGGGCTCTCTCAAATTATTTGAACCATTTGTAAGGAAACGCTATCATATCCATCTTCATCATAAAAAACCTTAGTAGCAGTTACCTCATTCACACACACGTATAATGTGGCTAGTATCTGATTCCATCAAGGTGTTCAAGAAAAGGCTTTAGAATATACTCTTTTTCCTCTACCGTCCTCTTCAATGGGCATGGTGCAAGATTAGGTATACCCACTTTTAGTAGCCGTTGAGGTGTCAGGTTTATTGCACCATGAGAACTCCCGCATCCAATGTGTCAACCATGTAACCATTATCCATGGATAAACCATGTGTGCAATGTGATGTCCTATACGTCATGTGAAGAATCAATGGCCAAGCTAGAATCTTGCCCTTTAGAGAAGATTCCATTATCCCTTGTGGATGTGTAAAGGCCACCTATAATGCCTGCATAAGAAGGATATTTGTACTCACAAGTTAAACTAATAATGCAATCACTATGTTAATTTCTAACATCAATGGTTCATTGTGCGATCCTCCATAGCTAAAATTATGTTTTTGATTGGTATCACAGCCATCATCATGTCGGCATGAGCATAACCCTTATCTCTATGCTAGATTGAGTATCATCAAGTTCTCAAGGTTTCCTTCTTTTTAGTGCAGTATTCAATAATCAAGCACTAATTTTTTTATTACCCTTGCGGATTGAACAAGTTCTTGATTTAAAATCTTGAGCCACTACTCTCATCCTTGTGGTAATGATTAATTAGATAGCTTTTTATGTATTTTTTGTGGATGTATTAAGTTTTGCCGTATTTGCATCTCGATTGCATACTTTTGCCATATAAAGGGTGTGTATTTCATCATATTTTAAACATTGCAAGTGTTGATCATCATAATCTTGATCATTTGATCAATCATATCAAGGGGGTCTGTCACCATTGTGAATGGGGATCATGATAACCTTGATCATTCAATTGATTTTGCGTGCTTGACTTGCCCCAAAAGTATGTAATTTAATTAATTCATTACTCCATGCTTAATCAAAATACTACAATGTGAATTGTGTGTGGAGATTATACTCTCTTAGAGCTTTGAATAGAACAACTTATATGCTTCTTTTGACAACCATTAGCCATGCTAATTAAGCCTCTAAGGTTCAATAAATTAGTGCTTAATCTCTCAATTTTGCCTTTAGCAATCCATTATCCCTTTTGCTAAACAAAGGTGTGTGTGTGCGCTCGCGCATGCCCATGCACATGCACACATGCATGTGTATGTGTACGCACAATATGTAAATTTTTTTAATTTCATTGAAATCCAAATGTGTAAGTTCATGTTGATCACGTCAAAATTTTGATAACCTATCTGCACAATCATCACACATCCCCACCCTATTCCTTATAGCTGTCATGCTCTCCAAACTATAGCAATGAGTGCCTAAAGCTTGCAAGTGGAGTTGTGCACCTTGACCATGCATCCAACCAAAGGTGGACCTGCACCAACGCTAGTAGCACTAGAGGTAGGCCGGCTATGAGTCCATGGCACCATGTCCTTGTTGTGGCACCTCATTTGCAAATCATACCAGCCCATAGTCTGCCTACATGTGCCTCTTCATGACACTCAGGTCCCTCGTTTATTTGATGCCTTGTTTTGATGTGATTCCAATACTCAATGAACATTGTCCATGTCATTGTCAGCCCGCCATCAAGAGCCCATGTTCCTCTTGTTGCCTTGCCTTGCCAACTAGCACCTGCCCCACTTTATGTTGGAATTAGGGTTGCAGAGAAACACACACAACTTGGAGAAGACAAAGGAAGCTCAAGGCACACAATAGAGAGTGTGTTACTTAGTGTGCAATGGAAAGATAGATAGCCCTAGAGTGATGGGCGTATATACAATGCACGGGGGAAAAACCCTCCTAAAGAGGGAAAAAATGCCCCGGCGGTCCTAGTGTGTTCACACACATCACTACCACATATATATGGTAACAAATCCTACCTGGAGTGATGCGGTGAACGAGAGCTGGCACATGAGTAAAGGGAAGTGCCATGCCTTGAGGACACGATCAGTCCACAAAGGGGAGTAAGCCCAAAGCTTTGCGGAAAGCTTCAAGCTTCTTACGACACAATTCCTTTGTGAAAAGATCTGCAAGGTTGTCCTGTGTTGGCACATAAGCCAAGCTAATCTCTCCTGCTGAGAGCCTCTCCCTGACATAGTGGTAATGCACCTCAATGTGCTTTGTGCGAGCATGAAAAACTGGGTTCCTCGCAACTGCCAATGCGCTCTGACTATCAGTGTAGATAGTGTTGGCAGTGTTCTGTCCAACACCCAAATCAGCCATAAGGCGTCTGAGCCATACACACTCAACCATAGCTGTGAAGACTACCATGTACTCAGCTTCACAACTCGAAGTGGCCACAGTAGGTTGCTTCTTGCTCAACCATGATATACATGAACTGCCAAGCATGAAACAAAAACCACTTGTGGACACTTCCATGTCAAAACAACCATCCCAATTTGAGTCCGAAAAAGCATGAAAGTCTGGCGGCAATAATCCCCCCTTGGGATAAAACAAGCCAAGATGTAAAGTGCCACTAAGGTAGCGGAAAATCCTCTTGACATCCTGCCAATGCTTAGACCCTGGGCTATGCATAAATCTGCTAACCTCTGAGACTGCAAACTGAATATCCGGCCTCATGTTGCATACATAAATGAGGCAGCCAACATCAGTTTGATAAAGAGTGACATCAGTAGGATCGCCAGCATCATGTAGAGTCAACTTCAAACATGTTTCCATGGGAGTGGCAATAGGTTTGCAATTCTCAAGTCCAAACTTACATAGCAATGTCTCTATGTAACTTTTCTGACACAAGACAATACCACCATCACACTGCTTAAACTGTATACCCAAGTAATGATGCAATAGCCCCAAATCTTTCATCTTGAAAGTATCATTCAAATTAGCCTTAAATTCAGCAATATGTCTCTCATTTGGTCCAGTGATCAGCAAATCATCGACATAAAGAACCACAATGAGAAGTACATCACCCTCGTGCTTTACATACAATGTGGTTTTTGTTGGACTGTTACAAAAGCCTCGTTTGACCAAACAAGTGTCAGCTTTCTCATACCAAGCACAAGGAGATTGCTTCAACCCATACAAAGCCTTCTTACATCTGCACACTTTGTCCTCTTGTCCTTTGATGACAAAACCGCGAGGCTGCGTTACATAAACTTCCTCAAATATGTCACCATTCAAGAAAGCAGTAACAATGTCTGATTGATGTAAATCCCAACCAAAATGAGCTGCCAATGCACATAGAAAACGCACAGTAGTCATACGACAAGTGGGAGCAAAAGTCTCTTCATAATCTATGCCTTTTGCTGTGCATAACCCTTTGCAACAAGTCGAGCCTTATGGCTATCGATCTCACCATCCGGCTTGCGTTTCAACTTGTAAACCCACTTCGTACCAATGGCCTTTTTGCCAGGGGGCAAATCACATAAAGTCCATGTGTCATTTTCTATAAGTGCATCATATTCTGATTGCATGGCAGCCATCCAATTTTCTGAATTTCGTGCTTCATCAAAAGTCAGAGGCTCCTCAACATCATGTAAGCTAGACACAGCCAAAGCAAAACAATCTGATGCATAAGATGCATGGCGAGAGCCTGAACGAGTACGACTAGACAAAGGTGCATCCAATTTACTGTCACGCAAAGTGTGCACCAGCCATTTTGGCATACCTCTAGCCTGCTCATTTTCAGCCCTTTCCTCATCAAGTACATCATGTACATCTGCATCAGTAATAGGCTGATCTACGACATTTTCAGAAACCCCCATAGGCTGTACATTTGCCTCATTGGAACTTACATTCGTATTTCCACCACTGAAAAGAGGCAACAAAGTGTCATAAATGTCCTGTGAGCTTACATTACTGTCTCTAGTACATGACAGCAAGGGCTGAACAGAATCTTCCACAAACACTACATCCCGAGAAACCAGAATACGTTTTGTTTGCAGATGATACAACCTGTAACCTTTGCTTTTAGCACTATAACCAACAAAAATACATTTGACAGCCTTATCATCCAATTTTCTGCGCTGCACTTGTGGCACCAAAGCATATGCCAAATAGCCAAAAACACGCATGTGCTCAATAGAAGGCTTTCTATCATGCCATGCTTCATATGGAGTAATAAACTGCAAAGCTTTCGTAGGACACCTGTTTAGTACATAAGTGGCACACATGATGGCCTCAAGCCAAAAAGAATGCGGTAAAGCTTGACTTTTGACCATACATCGTGCCATTGCCGTCAGTGACCTGTTTTTTCTCTCAGCAACACCATTTTGCTGAGGCGTATAAGGCACTGTACATTGGTGTTTTATCCCACGACTAGCCATAAATGCATTAAATTCATGAGACATATACTCCCCCCCTCGATCGGAACGGAGGGTGCCCATAGTACATTTCGAGACATTTTCAGCCATAGCCAGAAATTGTTTGAAGCACATAAAAACTTCGGACTTCGCTTTAAGCGGAAATACCCATGCATGCCTGGAGTAGTCATCAATGAAAGTCACGAAGTACAGGTAATTGCCCAAGGACGGAGTTTGCATGGGCCCACAAACATCACTATGCACAAGCTGCAACCTGCATGTGGCCCGAACTAAACCATCCTTTGGAAATTTAGAACGCTGCATCTTACCCAAAATACAGCCTTCACAAACATGTTTGACAGGTGCTTCAAGAGGTGGCAAAGAAGCAACCATATCAGATTTCTGCAAACGCAGCAAACTGGCAAAATTCAGATGACCAAAACGTGCATGCCAAAGTTTTGCATCTAAAATAGCCCTTGAATCTGCAACAACATTTGCAAAGTTTTGTCCACACTTGTCATACAAAGTGAGCTTATACAGCCCACGGCACAAAAGCCCAGATGCAACAATTTCATCACCAAAACTGAGATCATGAACTGTACATCTGTCATCCACAAATTTGACTACAAGTCCAAGTCTAGCAAGTGCGGATACAGACAAGAGATTCTTCTTGATCCCAGGTACATAAAGTACATCAACAAGTGTGAAGGAACTGCCATTAGCAGCAGTGAGCACAATCTTTCCAACTCCCTAAACTGGATAAGAGGCATTGTTGGCACAAGTGACTGAATTCCCATGAGGGGCAGACTCGAGAGAGGTAAACAATTCACGATGTGAGGTAATGTGCTTTGTAGCACCACTGTCGAAATACCACACATGTGAATCTGCAGCAACTGACAAGCATGCATCATGGACAGCAGGATTGTAAGTGCAGTCTGCGCTAAAAGTCCATTCTACATCAACATCAGCAACACAGTATCCTTTCACAGAAGACTCAACAATGGCTGCATTTGTAGTGTAACCAGCATTTGCATTGGAACCACCCTCTTTCTTCTTAGCCTCTTTGGCCTTCAACTTAGGACACGACTTGATCAAGTGATCATTGACTTTACAATAATGGCAACGCATCTTCTTTTTGCCCTTATCACCAGAATTGCCAGACGAAGTACTGCCAGCAGAAGCATTAGGAACATAATTTTTGCCACTCGCAACAGAACCATAAGAAGTGGCTGCATTGCTGTTACCACCCTTTCTTTGAGAAGCAATAAAAGCCTGTTAGACTGCACGCTGTCTAGTCCTGTTTTTTCTGGACAGTGACTCTTGCAACAGCAATGTGCATAATGCATCAAACTTGACAACTTCTGGATTTCCTTGGGTCATCAATCTCCAAGTACTAGCAAAAGTCTGGTAGGAATCTGGTAAGGCATCAAGAACAGTCTGCACAAGGGAACTGTCTGTAATGACTTCACCTGCAGAAATAAGCTGCTCATTGATATCCTTGACACTAGCAAGGAAAGTGTCCATATCATCTTCCTCATGCATAATCTTCGACTCCAGCTCTTTATGCAGCAAAGCAATTTTAGCCTCATTCCGGCTTGCATAAAGACCTGCTTAAATATCCCAAGCCTGTTTTGCAGATTTTGCTGAACGGATGTGAGGAACAATGGTGCGCTTCACAGACAACGCAATCAATGCATGAGCCTGCGTATCCTTAACATCCCAACGAGGTTGTTCTGCCATATGAAAAACAACTCTAACAGCTGCAATCCTTGCAGCAAGACCTGCAACATCCTCAACATCGCCTACATCCTCAGAACCAGGACATACATCAATGCCCTGCACAATGTTCCAGACACCCTTTGACACAAGAACATGTTGCATCATATAAGCCCACATAGGGTAGTTGTCCCCATCCAACTTGTCCTCAGCAGCAGACATCTTGAACACATCTGTGTTGTTGTTGTCAGCCATGGTAAATGCTGCACCTGATGTGAAAACTGCCCGAAAACAGAAGAAACGGAGCGGGAACAACCTATGCTATATAGCACAAACCGTAGAAGATTGTAAGGCACCTGTTATGCAAAAAACAGCACAGACAAAAATTCTGTACAAAATGACGAAATAGCCTGTGCAGTACTGCTTGTAGTGGAAACGGAGGCCGAAATGAGCCCAAATCAAAATTCTGAGCAAACCAAGCTCTTTGAGCTAACCCAAAATTTTTGTCAACCTGCGAACGCTCCCCAAAGCTCACTGAAATCGGAGAAAGTGAGCAAGCGTGTGCTGGAGCAGCTGGCGACTAAGCCCGGGAGGACGTGACCTGCTCTGATACCAATTGTTGGAATTAGGGTTGCAGAGAAACACACACAGCTTGGAGAAGACGAAGGAAGCTCAAGGCACACAATAGAGAGTGTGTTACTTAGTGTGCAATGGAAAGATAGATAGCCCTAGACTGATGGGCGTATATACAATGCACGGGGGAAAAAACCTCCTAAAGAGGGAAAAAATGCCCCGGCGGTCCTAGTGTGTTCACACACATCACTACCACATGTATATGGTAACACTTTAGTCATGCTTCTTGCTTCCTCGTTGTCTACATTAGCCTATAGACTCCCTAGAAAATTCCCACCTTCTTTCCCAAGTCAAGTCTCATTCAACATTTAATTGCTTTGCTTACAACCTGCTCAAGCCATGCAGCCTTCACCCTTGTTGTTGTCACGCCCTCATGCCTTCAATTTTCTGCAGCTACATCTACAACACCATGCATGAACCCCTCGGGCCACCAACCTCACTATCAACTTGGTGAATTCACAAGACTTGTTGTTGCACGAGATCACCCCTACAAATCGCCAATTGTCTAGGCATGTTACACACCAGCCCATCATCGCTTCATCATTATTACTTGAAGGTGCCTCTGTCTAGAAGGTTCCCCAACCATGCTACCACATCAAACCAAGGGTCTCTTTTCTTGCTTGTCCAGCCCATGGTCCCATAGTCACCGTGTGCAAACGTGTCCCTTCAACGTGCATTTCCATCAGCATCCTCAAAATCCATCAACAACAACCTATCATCAATGACTGGGTGTGCAACTCACTTCCATGTCAAAGCCTTGTCCACACACAAAATTATCAAAACGTTTGTTGGCATGTGTATTCTCACATAGCAACACTTTCTTTTTCACCTCAACCATATTCAAAGCCTCAAAGATGTTCTTCCTTTTGTGCAAGGCCAAAGAAACTATTTTCTTACAAGTTGGCTTTATGTATTGCATGACCTTTGTACATCTCACCAAAGCCCATAAGCTACCAAGAGGAATCTTTGAGCACATGTTTGTTAAAATCTTCATAAACACAACATGCATAATTGATACATCACTATGTTGCTGGGTTTCAGGCCTACTGGACGGTTGGGTGCCTATCGATCATTTGTTTCACCTTATTCATTAATACAAAAAAAGTAATAAGGAGTTGTGTGGCATTATCCACTCAGAGCTCCACCCAGTTGTGCTTCTCTTCTTCTTCTCCTTCCTCCATTCCTTGCATGCATGTGTATGGGCCTTACGGCTCCACAACGGTATCAGAGAGCTGGATTGAGGAAGTTGAGCATCACATCAGATCTGCAATCTTGAGCAAAGCAATAGTGCAATTAAGCAACTTCTGGTTGTGGTGTGTGTTGTACGCATAGAGAGAGAGAGAGAGAGAGAGAATCGAAAACGCTGGGCAAGCTTCGTTGGTAGCATCTCTGGTGAAATCGGGAAGCATCAAGACTATGATAAACCTTGCAGTCCTGCAGCCCATAAGTAGAGCATCGAGCACCCAAGCATCGAGAGCCGAAAGCAGTTTGCAGCAATTGAATCGAGCAACACATAGGTCTTGGAGCTGTTGAAAGGAGAATTTGTGCAGGAGCAAAGCAATTGGGTACATTTCGAGCATGGAATCAAAGCACAAGTAAGCAAGCAAGTGCATGGAGCAGTAGGGTAGTGCTTGACAGTTTGAGGCTCAAATCAAGCATAGCCAAGTAGTGAGTGCAGGCTCTTGAGCACATTTGGAAAATTGATTGTGTGTGTGGTTGCATACACACACACACACACACACACACACACACAGAGGTCAACAGCGAGTGAAATTTTTCTATTAAAATTCCTCTTGGAGCTTCGAATGTGTTCACACACTCGAATCAAAAGATAGAGAGTGCAAAGAGCTGGCTTGCTTTGATAGTTCTTCATCAGCACGAAGGCGGCATCGACAGTCCTTTTTTTACTTTGACAAAGTGTTGAGAGCAAGACAGAAAGCGTACTGGCTTTCTTGATGCTTTGTATCTACATTCAACACCGACACTAGCATTCCTGCGGACGAGTGATTCCTCATGGTCAATAGCGTTCTCACGACATGCACGTGTGAGGTACCTCTATCATAGAGGAGTGACACCTGGCATCGTAATCGAGCACAACGATTATTCTTTACGACATATTTTAGCGCATTTTCGTCTGGCAATGGAAATTTGGATCGACTTCCTAGTCTACACCAACATAAAGGTTTCACAGGTTTACATGTACAAGTTGTAGTACTACTCATTTCCAATGGGAGTTTTTCATATCAGATTCATGCATTTTTTGATAGCACATGCGTACGTTGTCTGTGGGGTCAATTTGGCTTGATTTTTTGGCAGTTACTTGGCCATTTCTGAGACGAGCCCTTTCTGAGATTGTGGCTAATCTTGAGTCTGCTTAGCCTTTGGAGGGTCGTTTGCGTGAGGTTTTCTTGAGCTGGGGTATTCTCAAATGTTGAGACACTTTTATTGATACAGGTTGCTAGAGTATCCCTCTTTTGGTATCCTTGTCATAAACTATGTATCTAGTCGAACGTTTTTGCTTTTAACACCAAGTTGACAGTCACGCAATAGTTTGTTAAAGCATTTTACGTTAGTCTTATGCCCAATGGTTGCTTTTGTCAGTTTATGCATTGATTTTTGTCTTGTCGGGTTTGAGATTTTGATCCCCATATAGAGGAGACTTTGCCGGATTTTTCTCGCGAGTCGACCATATTCTTGGCACATTTGATTGCTCATAGTCAATGATTTTGTTGCATTTTGTCTTGAGTTTCTGCTCATGTTTTAAAAGAAACTCTATTAAAATTATCCCAAATATTTTGCCATAAATCTTTGATCACATTCTCTTGAGTAATGGCTGCTAGTAGTGCTTTGGAAAGGGAAGACTATTACATAAAGAAGTTTGATGGCACAAACTTTACGATTTGGAAGCAATGTGTGCTTGATGTCTTGTTCAACAATGGCCTAGCAGCACCATTGAAAGAGCGTAGAGAGAATGCTTACACCGATGATCAGTGGGAAGAGTTGGATACCCGTGCTATGGCCATGATTAGATTACATCTTGGCAAGACTGTACTCTTCACGATTATGAACAAGACTATAGCCCGAGAGCTTTGGGACTCTCTATGCGCAGCTTTGGATGGAAAAAGTACTTCTAACCAAGTTTCTTTAATGAAGAAACTTATGTGTTTGAATGTAAAAGAAAGTAGCATTGCTAGTGCACACTTGCATGAGTTCAATAACATCTTTTCTCACCTGACATCAAAAGCGTTGAATTTTGATGATGAAATGAAGGCCATTTTCTTGTTACAATCTTTGCCTTCTTCTTGGGATACGTCCAATACTACGATTAGTAACTCCACACCAGGCGGTGAACTGAAATTTGGTGATGTTACCAGTGCATTGCTCAGTGAAGAGTGCTAACCCTCACGCACATTCCTATCACCTACGACAGACGCTATATTATTTATTTGGTAGAGTCACGTACCCGGCTTGTCGGTCCAATAAGAAAAGGGTAAGAGTGATCGCCGATTAGAGGTGCACTCTAACTGGAACATTCAAGGGTTAGTTGGCTAAGCATGGCCACCCAAGTGTGAATGGGGCGAGCTCATATAAAAGTCACCTAAACCTAAAAATCACTCATTCTCTCATATGTGCAATTGAAGAGTGCTCTTGCTCCACCTCCATCTTCTTCTTCTTCATCTCCTTGTGTGTGTGTATACGTGAGAGGGGGAGAGAGAGAGAGAGAGAGAGAGAGAGAGAGAGAGAGAGAGAGAGTGCGATCAAGCATTGCGACGACGAGATGGTGGCGGCGAAGCGGTTGAGTGCGGCACGGCGGTAGCTCCTTCTTCTTCGCGGCGAGGAATCCTCCACGAAGGCGAGCGTAGGGTGGTGAGCGGTGTTGGGGGATATGCGTTCAAAACTTGAGCCAGGTCAGCACCGGGTTGCTGGCTGTGGAAAAATTGAGTGAAAAATTATCACACCGCACAATACAACAGCTTTTAATCACTGGATAATGCTATCGACGCACAAAACTTGCTCGAAAACCGATAACACCGACGAAATTTATGCACAATTATGAAGAAGTGTCGTTAACGACACCGTTAATTGAAACTGATGACGATTTAGGAGCTTAAAATCCCCTTACAGAATACTCCGGGCCGTTAACGGCTCCGCGATTCATAAAAAAGAGATAATTAGACTAATTTGCCTGCTGACGAGGAAAATCCTACTGTGTCGATTCTATCTGTTGAATTGGTCTTCAATCAATGTCTGTGCCGAAAGCGTTTCTTCTCCTATGAATGCGTACAAGCCCTTGATGATATCTCCTTGCCAAGATCTCGAAAGAGAGAGCTCGCCCTTGCTTTGATGGAGTTCAAGGAGAAGCCCTTGCTTTGATGGAGATTGAGAAGGTCGATAAGAAGCTCTTGCTTCGATGGCTATCAAGGTAGAGATCTCTTGCTTTCCTTCTATGGAGATCAAGGTCAAGAGCTCTTGCTTTGCTTCGATGGAGATCAAAGAGGCAAGCCCTCGATGGAGTTCAAGGAGGCAAGCCCTCGCTTCGATGGAGATTGAGAAGATCGACAAGAAGCTCTTGCTTCGATGGCGATCAAGGTAGAGAGCTCTTCGATGGAGAGCTCAAGGAGCTTGCTTTGATGGAGATCGAGGAGGTCCCTTCCTTCCCCTTTGGTTCCTCTTCTTTTTCCCTCGAATCCTGCTTCGTTACCTCTCTTCCTTCGCTTATTGTCTTCCTCCTGATTAGTAAGATCCTCTCTTGCAAGAACAATATACTGCATCTGCCAGACACCTACTGGCATGGTAATCAGGTCCACCACCCACTTGTAGTGCATAGCCAATGGATAGGTGGGATGCAATCCATCTCGATGTCACACATTAGAATATTGTTGGCATATTAGGCATGTCTCCACAAACTGAGCCACATCTTTATACATACCTTTCCACCAGTAACGATCCTTAATCTTGACAAAATTTTCTCAGACCCCTCTATGTCCAGCCCATAAACTTTCATGAAACTCTTTGATAACCTACTGTTGAGTCGCTTTATCACAAACAACCCGCTGCGGTACTCCTTTAGAGCGTTTTGGATGCTTCCATAAATGGCCATCCTTCAGAAAATAGCCGTAAGCTTTCTTCCTTATCTTTTTGTACTCTTGATCCGTCCACTCTTCATGCTTAGTAAGAGTGCTAAGATAGCGACCAATCAAAAGCCATTCTCCTTCATAGAACTCTTCAGAAAATACCTCAAAATTATGAGCAATATTGCCACAATTTGCATGCAAATAAGAAGACGAATAGAACTTCAAGCCAACATCATCACTCGTGGTCAGCATCTCTTCTTCATCTTCAAATCTAGCTCTTGATAACATATCTGCAACAGGATTATCTCTACCTACAATATGACAAAATTCAAGATTAAGAGATTTAATGTAGGCTATCCATCGCAGCATAGCAATATCCGGAGTAGAGCAATTTGCAATCATCCCTATCAGTGGTAAGCAATCTGTCTCTACCATGACTGAAGCTCCAATAAAGTATTCTTTATCATACCTTAGAGCAGTAGCAACGCCCCAAAGTTCTCTCTTAACCTGTGGGTAGCCTCTTTGGCGAGCATTGAGCACTTTTGCTCCAAATCAAACCGCATACCTGTTACCTTCTTCATCATCTTGACCTATAGCCCAGCCAATACCTGTCGGGCTAGTGTCAACTGTTAAGATTACTGGCCTTCCGCATTTGTAGTCAACTTTCCTCAAGCTCGGAGCCTCAAGGAGCATCTTCTTTAATTTTCTCATAGCTCGTGTGTGAACTTCTTCCCAAACAAATCTTTTACCTTTTCTCAACAGTTGATAAAGCACTTCTGCAACATGAGCAAAATGTGGCAGCCAAATAAGATAGAATACACATGCATCCAGAAATCGACGAACTTCAATAATCGAAGAGCACGTTTCCTTCATCTTTTGAATAGCTTCAACTTTAGCTGGACTTGGCCTTCTACCTTCTGGACTGCACATGTGCCCTACAATTAGAACCTCTTTGGCACCAAAAGTTGATTTTTGCCCTGAAAGTGTTAAGTTAACTTCTTCAAGCCTGGATAAAATAGCCTCACAGTCAGCAATATGTTGAGCAACAAAATGTCGGCACCCCCTCTGATCTTTTACTTCATCTTTTGATCCTTCCTCACAGCCCTTAATCGGTGGATCATCAATGAAAGGCATAGTAACATGTGGGATAAAGTCCCTTAATACCTTATTCATGTCGTTCATCATATGAGCTACAGAATTAGTAGCACCCTGTGGCAGAGTGCACATCCTTACCAATCCGAGAGATGTACGCATCGTAGTAAGATCCCTGCTCCCAAAGCTAACTGAAATTGATCATATCCAGGATAAAGATCACCCATAGAGTAAATTGACCTACCTGCAAAAGCCTCAGCAAATTCATCCACAATTGGGCCGGTACCCACATTGCGGATTGTTACCTTATTAACAGGCTGCATATCCTGTATGAACCTTAAAGTACCATTTTTCTTTGGAACAGTGAACCATCGGTTAGAGTATGGTGCACATGATGGTTCCAAGATTCCCATTTGTATCTTCTCATTAAGCAAATTGTTAAGCTTTGGCAAGTGAGATTTAGGAACTGGAATAGGACGTAAGCTCCATGGCATGTGAGGAACAGTGAATATAACCATAGGTGCAACAACACTTGGATCCACACACCCAATCTCACTTGGCTCAAAGGCAAAAGCTTTACCATGTTTTTTGAGCATACCTTGAAAACACTTGATTTCCTCTTCGTTGAGAAAACCATCTTCCCCCACCTTCAGCTGCTGCAATGTCTCTTTAGTAAACCTGTTGAAGGGGATCGGGGAGCACCACAGATGGAGAGTGAGCGAGAGAGAAGGAGACACACACATAGATATGGGTGGGGAGACTGAAAGTGGCAGCTCCCCCTATACAGTATACTCACTATAAGTAAAGGGTAATAGTGGGGAGCACCCACAGACGGAGAGTGAGCGAGAGAGAAGGAGACACACACACAGATATGGGTGGGGAGACTGAAAGTGGCAGCTCCCCCTATACAGTATACTCACTATAAGTATAGGGTAACAGTGGGCGGGCGCCCATGACCTGGGCGACCGGTCAAGGCACATAGGCCTTAACCCCAACAACCTCCCACTTAAAGGCTAATGTGCCTTTAAGGAAGATCTACTAGTGTACAACTAATAGAAGGTGAGATATTCTCTCAACCTATGCCCACTGACTCTCGATGAGCTAGTACATCCGGCTCTACTGATAAACAAACATCCCGCTGCTGCGGAAGCCACACAGAGCTAGCTCCAAGCTCTGCAAATAGTCTACAAGAGCTCATGCACTCCTGCAAGTATCGATCCAATACCTGCAAACCTCCCCTATGCTCTATGCCGAGATCAGTCATCAAACAACTAATCAACCCTGCTGCAAATGCTCCCACTGCAGCTGCTATGTCGGGCCTCAAGATCAGCATCTCGTACATGAGGACACCGAACGTTGATGCAACCCTGGCAACCTCTGCCACCTCCAACTCAGAACTCAACTCATGGCAATCCTGTCCCCTATCATAGAGACCATGGCACTCTGACTCCGAGCTCTGGAGTGACTCCTCGTGCCCACCACATATCACATGTGTACCAAGAGTATCCATCTGTCCTGAATCTGCATCAAGCTCTGGCATAAACATATCAAGAAATGACTCCACAATAGCCGACATCTCAGCATCCATGTGAGTCATCTCTGTCATCACCTCTGATGACTCATCCTGCCGTGACTCAATAGAGCTATCCCACTCTACCTGTGCATCCGTAGACGCAACCTGCACAACAAGGTCACTGCTCTGCACTCCATGCAAAGCATCCTGCAACCCACAAGCAAAAGAGACTCGCCTGCTCTCTCGCTCTCTACCTGGCTGCATAATCACAAAGATAGCACCGTCTCTCGCGTGATCCACATGCAATGGGTAACCTGTACCACTCCTGGCACCTCTCGCAATCACTAGTGAACCCAAATGCATCACAAAATATCGCTTTCATAGCGAAATCTGACATCCACAATCTCTAAGCTGACCAATTGAGATCAAACTCACTGTCAAATTTGGTACATAGCGCACATGTCGTAACAAGTAAGAAGCACCACTCGGTAATGACAGGCTCACATCTCCTGCACCTGCTATCGCATGCACCAATCCATCGGTCAAACGTACACTGCCAAGCATCCCGCTAGAATAGCTACAAAACCATGCACGATGCGGCGTGACATGAAACATAGCATCTGCGTCTAGCAACCATTGCGAAGGGAGTGCACTATCCACATGTATAGCATCTCGTGCATAGCTCAAGGTAAAAGTGACATCCCCGTCACTAGTATACTCCGACACTACATGTGCCTCAACTGTCAAAGCAACTGAGTCCATGGCATCACTACATACATCTCTGAGACTGCCATGTCTCCTACGATGTCGCATACGACGAAAACAGCGTCGTCTAACGTGTCCAGAATGACCACAATACCAACATGTCACCTGTCGGCGTGCTCGTGAATGTACATGTCTTACATGAGTCCGTGATGACTCATATCTATCATACATTTCATGTAATCTGCGCCAAAGTGCTCTCGAAGTAGCCTCATACATAACAAGAGCATATACAGATTCCACAAGGTGCAAAGAGAGTGTAGATAGTGCCATCTCCTCTAGCTCCTGCCACTGATCCTCAGACATGTTTGAAGGTCTACCTACATCACCACTCAATGGTCGATGCAACCCTCGCTGTGTCAATGCATCAAGAATACACTCTCTCCATGCCGCAAAGTCTGACCCATCAAACACGCGCATCTGTGAGAGGTCACAATCTGATCGATCACCTGTCTCTGCCATGAGCACAATGTAGCAAACTAGAAAGCAAAACCACCTCACCAACAACACCTGGAAACTGTCTACAAATATGGCCAGAAACACAATGTAAAACCTGTGAGACACACTCCAAAATAGAGCTCCCACAATGTCAATACAAGCCTCGCCTGCTCTAGTATCACACTGCAATCTGTGAGCTAATCACCAAGCCCACACTGTGCGGTATCGATGCATACACACGCACAAATCTCCCACCTATAGAGAACACCGCACGCAAATGCTGAGTGCAACCCGCAATCTCTACCTAGATCGCATAAATGATACGCATAAAACTCCTGGGAAAATTTTGCCAGAGTTTTGTCAGTAAAATGGCCACAAACCAGTAACCAAACTGACTACACGCTCAAAACCATGAGCAACCAAAGCGCATCAAACCGCACTCCAAATACATGCACCAATCTCCACACTTTGCATACATCATTGCAAACACCTGCAAATCTAGTACACAAATATCTGCTCTACCTGTGACTGCCAAAAAACATGCTCGAGGCATACATTGCCGAGCTCAAAATGCAATCACATTAGTTTCCCTGAGCATCAAACCACATAAGGCATACATCGTATCCTCCCACCTGTGAGGAAACTTGCAGCAAATATCACTCTCACATCTGAGAGCAAACCATGTGTGGAATCCTCGACACACAATAAACAATTGCTGCTGCTGCAAAAAATTCAGCGTTCAGAATTTTAAAATTCTGATATGAAGAGCGTGTCCGGAGCGTGCCAAAACCCCAAGGTAGACTCCTGGATCACATGTATCCGAGTCCTGGTGTGAAAGCTATGCCAAAAAACCTCCGTTTCGACCCAAAAACGCAACATAAACTGCCAAAAGAGGGTTGAAAAATGCAACTCCTCAACCGTAGCTCGAATGAAGTTTTTGATGGCTCGAATGGCTTCGAAAGGGGGGTAAAATGTCGGGACGCCTGCTGGAAACGCTCTCGGAAAGCTGAATTTGCCGATGCCGAAGTCGAAACCCTGTTTGCACTCTTGAAAGTGCGCACGCGCGAACGCCATTTCGGGAATGAAACTGGCTCTCCGCTGTCGTCATGACTGTGCACACACGCGCTCCCTCCGCACCTACGCTCTGATACCAATTGAAGGGAATCGGGGAGCACCACAGACGGAGAGTGAGCGAGAGAGAAGGAGACACACACACACAGATATGGGTGGGGAGACTGAAAGTGGCAGCTCCCCCTATACAGTATACTCACTATAAGTATAGGGTAACAGTGGGTGGGGGCCTATGACCTGGGCGACCGGTCAAGGCACATAGGCCTTAACCCCAACACCTGTGCCCAATGTTCTTAGGATTTCTGAGCATGGGCTGTTGAGAAGCTTCTTTAATTACTCCATCACTTCCCTCTGGTAGAGGTGTAGCCACAGGTCTCACTTTCTTTGCAACTGTCTTATACTTCGTCTCTACCTGTGCTTCAACTTCTTTATCCAAGTCATCCTTAATATGCATAAGTGCCTCGTATATGTCCAGCTCTTCGTACATGTCCATTGAGTGCACTTTAACAACTTCAGTTCCACTTTCTAACATGTTTTGCTTAATATCCTCAAGCTCTGACATAGTATCAACATAAGAGATCTCTTTGAAGATTCCTGAAATCACATCATCCGGTTCTAGCACATCACATCCCTACAAGTCACTTTGAATGCTTGAAACATATTGTTTCTCCCACTTAGTCAAATCATTAAATTTCCTGTAAGATACTGAACCCTCAGATGTCAACCCTAGAAATCCTGAAGAGAAGGTTTCTCTTTGCGAGAACTTCTCCTCACTTGCACCACCATAGTCCAGCTTTATAATGGCACCCTAAGAAAATCTTGAGCAAATCTTTGTTCTTTAAACTCCTTACGTATCTTTGGCATTGGACGATCATGTAAACTGTCTTTGTTTCTAGCATGATCAACACATACAGTTAGAAATTGAACCGCTTTCTTACCATCTCGGCTTCGAACCCTGGCATAGGCTGAGCCATCATCCAACACCTTAGTTTCCATCCGCACAGCCGTAATGTATGGTTGTCCTAGAATCAATGGGTAGGAGGAATGCTCCTGTATAAAAAAGTTCTGCTCATCACAGACATCCCCAATAGTTACCTTAACATTTGCGCATGCACCGTAAAGATCTCCAGGAAGCATGTTGGCAGCTCGAATCCGCCACCCGTGATCTACATCAATAAGCCACTTCCCTTTTTGGTGCAAATTCTTTGCCATAAGATTGATTTCTGACCCATGGTCTATGAGAGCTAAGACCGGCTCCTCAATGTCTCCAAGCTTTACCACTGTTTCTGTCGTTGCTCTAGCCCAATGAGTCCTCGAAAAGTGACTCTTGGGTATAACTTCTTCATCTTCACCATCATTAAAGTGCATGTTTCTTACCTCAGGTATAATCCGGCTTGGAACCACCACAGGCTTTGGCTCTTCTTCTTCCAGATCTGCTAAATACACTTCATAGTCTTCCAAAATTGCTTCAATGTGACGAACCACTTGGCTTTTCACTGGATCTGACTCTTGATCACTCGGTACTTGTCGCTTTCTTTTTATGATGTCTATAATCTCTTCATGGAACTCGCGCTTAGCAATTCCAAGAATATCCCCCAATGTGAGCTCCACTTTACTATTTAGGATACGTTCTTCAAAAACTTTCTTCAAATCTGTAGCCAATTCAATATCAGACTTGAGTTTATACAAGGGTCCTTTAGGCTTACCTTGCTTCTTGTCCTTCGGAGCCTCTTCCATAACCACCTCCGGAGTAGGTTTAGGAGCTGGCACTTCTTCTTTCTTATTGATGGATCTCGTCTGCCTTTTTGACGTCCCAACCACCTCTTCATCTCTTTTCCGCTTCTCTTCCACCATAGCTTCATTGGCTTGAGCTTTAGCAATATAAGCATATACTGAAAGAGAATCCGCTGGATCGGTCCACCCAGTAGTTTCTCGAATTGAATTACCCACCTGGCGTAACTTCCCATATGTTACCTTACCTGCTTCTACTGTCTTTAAAGCATATGGCCACAACTGGCCCTTTGTACCTGCACCATCATCATCTTCCTTACCACAAACTTGCAGCCCATACGTAGCTGCTTCCACAAGGGCAACATTATGTTGTATTTCCTCCACTATCTTCTTCATTCCGCCTCTGCCAAAGTTCAAGCGGAGTAGTTCCCCTATCGCCCTCAAATGAATCTTCTTGTCTTTCCAGAAAACCACATTCTTCTTATAAGCTTCATCAAACTCATGACACTCTCTCACAAACCTGTGGTCTTCACTATCACACCACATGCATCGATCCCAATTTTTACGTGGTGGCTGCTGCTGCTTAGGTTCAGAAGTAGATGCCTTTGCAGCTAGCCCTTCAAATTTAACAGTTTTAAAATTCAAATTTAGTTCTTGAATACCTTTGACCAGGTCGTCAAGAACAGGCCCCTCCACTTTGGGTATTGCAGAGGGCGGCTTCTCTTTAATCTCTTCTTCATCATCATCTACAATCTCAACCACGATCTGCTTGTCAGCTCGCTTCTGTCGTTTTACAATCATATTCACCGCTTCACAGACTATTTTCCAATCTGATGTCAACCCCAATTCTCCTGCCAGGTCCTCCAATAATTGCACCAAATTCTTTTGAAGTCGCGGATCAGCAGCTTGAATAAACAATTCTACCTTTTGATCCCTCAAAGAACGTTGTTCTGCTGATGATAACTGATCAAACTTCTTTTCGAACTCTCGCAACAGTTCTCGTGCAGATAAATTTTTACCCTTCTTCTGCACCACTTCATAAAACTTTGTCTGGTCATTCGTTGAGAATCCTCCAGAAAATATTCCTCTTGCAACGCCTTCTTAAAATCCTGCCAGTTCGGCCCTTGAGCCGCTTGAATTTCTTTAATCCGGGCCCTAAGTTCTGGCACTGCAATCAGATGAAATCCTTCCACTGCATCTTGGTCTTCAATACCATTATCTTCCATGGATTGTTCATACAAAATGCAAAATTTTGAAATATCTCGGCCCTCAAACCGTTGCAGCTTTTCCGTAACATTTTGACGAGCTTTACGAATCCGCTCTTGCAAATTATGTTGTTGCTGGGCAGCCTGTTGCTGTTGCATGTATGTTGCAAACTGCTGCATGGCTGCTTCTTGTGGTGTAGACATATGCTTCAACAATTTTCCCACCCCGGCTCGGTTTCGCGTCGGGTTCACCAGGTGTCCGGGGATATGCGTTTGAAACTTGAGCCAGGTCGGCACCGGGCTGCTGGCTGTGGAAAAATTGAGTGAAAAATTATCACACCGCACAATACAACAGCTTTTAATCACTGGATAATGCTATCGATGCACAAAACTTGCTCGAAAACCGATAACACCGACGAAATTGATGCACAATTATGAAGAAGTGTCGTTAACGACACCGTTAATTGAAACTGATGACGATTTAGGAGCTTAAACTCCCCTTACAGAATACTTCGGGCCGTTAACGGCTCCGCGATTCATAAAAAAGAGATAATTATACTAATTTGCCTGCTGACGAGGAAAATCCTATTGTGTCGATTCTATCTGTTGAATTGGTCTTCAATCAATGTTTATGCCGAAAGCGTTTCTTCTCCTATGACTGTGTACAAGCCCTTGATGATATCTCCTTGCGTACAAGCCCTTGATGATATCTCCTTGCCAAGATCTCGAAAGAGAGAGCTCGCCCTTGCTTTGATGGAGTTCAAGGAGAAGCCCTTGCTTTGATGGAGATTGAGAAGATCGACAAGAAGCTCTTGCTTCGATGGTGATCAAGGTAGAGAGCTCTTGCTTTCCTTCAATGGAGATCAAGGTCAAGAGCTCTTTCTTTGCTTCGATGGAGATCAAAGAGGCAAGCCCTCGATGGAGTTCAAGGAGGCAAGCCCTCGCTTTGATGGAGATTGAGAAGATCGACAAGAAGCTCTTGCTTCGATGGCGATCAAGGTAGAGAGCTCTTCGATGGAGAGCTCAAGGAGCTTGCTTTGATGGAGATCGAGGAGGTCCCTTCCTTCCCCTTTGGTTCCTCTTCTTTTTCCCTCGAATCCTGCTTCGTTACCTCTCTTCCTTCGCTTATTGCCTTCCTCCTCCTTCTTACCCTATTCACCCCTTAAAAAATAGACCCCACCACACAGTCACGGCGCCGTGACTGACGTGGCATGGGACTCCCTTCGATGACGTGGAAGCCCGGCCATCGAGATGCACAAAACCCTGCAAGAGTAGCACCGAATGTGGTCGCAATGCAGAGCTGAGCAAACTTCCCTTCATGCACGTCGTCTTTCTGGCATCAGAGAGCGCTGCGCGAGCTCTTTCAACTCCGCCTCTGTCGTCTTTCTTGCTCACCCGCCATGCTTCCCCAATTTTATTTTTGTTCCCACACCTATTAACTTAGGGTGCCATGCTTTTAAGTCATTAGCGGGCGGCCAGCTTAATTTGGGTGGCCTCAGCTTTGTAAAGGCATCACACTTGGGCATACACGCCGGCCATAGTCCTTATAAGGGTACCACATTTGGCATACATATTGGCAATTCAATTTGGGCGGCCACTTTACCGGCAGGCAGCCACTTTATAACTCATGTGGGTGGCCTTTGGCCATGGGTAGACCTTCAGTATGGGCGGCATCCGGCCTTGTTGGCTTTTCTTTTGGCGGGCTTATGCCTTGTAAGGGCACCACATTCGACATACATATCTTTAAGCTGCAAGTATAGGTGATTACATTGAAGTAAAGCCTTCTCATCACATTCGATAAAAGGTGTCAAAGTTTATTTCTTGTCAGCTGGGTATTGCCAATTACGACCACTGCCGGCCAAGCATTGCAACTCTCATCGGCAGCCTTGACTAACAATACTCGAAAATTGTAATGCCTAATCCTGCATCGGCCCACATTTGGCATACACATCGGCACCGCACTACATTAAGCCAGATGAATGTGATTGAACAGAGCGACCAGGGCGGTTCGAACCCGACCCCCGGCGATTCTTTAACGGCTAATAACTTGGCGATCGGAACTCCGATCGCTGATTTGAAAAGACCGATGCGCGCCACAAAGTGAGCACTTCAAGCCCGTGCATTCATTCCATTTTTTTCACCTCAGCTGCAATTGCCCAATCCGGTACGGATTTGCAATCGACTTAAACTTCAAAGTGCCATAACTTCTTCACCATAGCTCCAATCGACGAGCCGTAAAGACAGGCCGGTAGAGCACTTCAAGCACTACAATTCTAGATCATAATCTTCCTTCTGTGCTCACTTCAAGCATAATCACTTTTGGCATCATTAAGGCATCTCTTGGCCTTTTTAACCGCGTTTGGCATACATTGAGCATTGAACTTGTCCTGTTACCAGGCCTTAACTACTGTTCATTAATCATGTAGGCTTCAAACAACTTGATGTGCATTTTTCTAGCATCTTTCTTAGCATGGGAGCGGAGCTGCACGACAGCGGCACACCCTTGCTCTCTTGAGCTTGCTAGATTAATTTGGTTGTGTGCTTGCAGCCATTTGTTGCTCGCACACAGTAAATACAAGTCCCTTGCATTGACGCGTGCGACAGACACGCACATTTTTGGCACCCCTGCCGAGGAAATGCCCTACATAAAGCTCGAGTAGCACTCTATGCTCCTTTGTGGTGCATTATGAAATGTAGGAAAGGTAGAGAAGGAAGGTGTGTGTGTTGAGAATGCGCTTGTTTTGCTGCAGTGTATTGTTTTGTTAATAAGGTGTTGAAAGGTACCGTGTTTTCTCTGTGATAAAGTGTTAGAACTAAGGTAGTAGATCCATAATGTTAGTTCTATGTAAAGTACAATAAGTAGATATGTTAGCTAATGAGTTGATGTAGTAGTGTGCTAGTGTGTAACAGTAGCTCTATTAGTTGTAAGTAGGTAGATTAAGTGTGTGTGTGCTCGCGCGCACAACGCGGCCGCGATAACCTTATCCCCCCCAAAAAAAAGGTAGGACCGCGGTCGGAAACATTCCCCAGACCCAAGCCCAAGCCCACGCTCAAGCTCAGGCCTTAGTCACCCTTTAAAATTACTTATTTTAGTCTCACGCGTAAGTAAAAATCGACCCTTTTGAGAACCAACAGAGCTTCGGGTGACCGAACGTTGTGCTATAAAGCACACCATGACCCCCCGAGCGATACGCTCGTTTTGAGCTATCACATGCTTTAATCCAAAAATCGATCATTAAAAAATATTTAAAAACAAGTGAAAACAGGGTGCAAAACACCCAAAAAATCAGGCGGTTAACCTTCGAGAGGGTATTCGTTGACGCTTGTAAGGTGCCAAAGGCACATGCATCTGCGCTCTGGTCATGTCTAGAGGCTGAGCAACTAGCGAGCATTTCGAATTACGTGAGTTCTCAATACCCACCTACCTTAGGTCCCAAGCCCTCGGCGGGAACCCAAGGTAGTACCACGCAGGACCCACATAGAGCGTCTAGTGACTATTCCTCTGACTACGACATCATGGAGGGTTACCCAATGCCTAATCCTGATAGCTCAAGCCAAGACATGCATGCCATGGGCCCACGGTTCGGACCGAGCGTGCTTAGCCGCTTGAAGGAAACCTTTAGTAGAGCCACACACTTCGAACATGGAGCTAACGATGTAAATGAGGGGGTGGGAAGTAAATTCGCCATTCATGACCGACATAGACCCTATGCTCTTAGAGAGTGTGCATGTGAATACTCCATTCACTGCACCCCTTGACTCTTCAGAGCTATTCCCCTCCGAGGTTATATAACCTCATGGTAGAAGCTTTGCCGAAGTACAAGAAGTTGAGGGGTATATCATTGCGGCTAGGGAAAAAGAAATCGAGAGCTTACGCAAGGCAGAGCAACAAAGAGAGTTAAAAGCGAAAGCTCCTAAGTCAATATCATTGCTAGGAGAGCAAACGAGTGCTCCTGAGTTAGCAACCACTAAGGGTCAACCCATAGAGAGCCACATTGCATCTAGTTCAAAAGACACCCCTAGCACCTCAATCCTAGATGGAGCGTTCTTAAATGAGAACTGGGAGTATGAACTACAAACAGAAACTCTAACCGACCTATACACGGGTCACTCCTATCACGTGGGTTGGTTAGATGTCCTAGAATCCACAACGGGTGCTACTAGTGTGGAGGATAAACAACAAAGAGTTTGTGAGGTCATCCATAGGGTTATTGAGCTAGAGAGACAGAACAAGGGGATCCACATGCCTTCAACGGGTCTCATGAGATTCTTGGATACGGGGAAGGCTAAACAACCAACCTTATTGCAAATGGAGACTCCCTCGGTAAGTCCGATGGATCCTCCATATGTTGTTTCGCAAGGGGTCTCAATGCAATATGAGCCCACAAGTGATAGCTTTACTTTTTTAAGTCTAGCTCATCTTTCCCTTGATGACATCATGGCTACCATGCCTACCCCAATGATGGGCATGCCAAGAAACACGTCATGGACCTCATTTGTTAGTAAAGCACCGCTACATGGTAGCTCAATGCCTGCATCATTACCTACAAGTGTGTACCAATTGTATACACCTATGGTCCTCGTACTCATGTAGTCCCTACCCCTCCCATTTTTTCAACAACCACAACACCCAAGTTCTTATTTCCATGGGACCATACCGCCTAGCACTACCATGACACATCCGAAGTCTGCTATGCCTAGGGCCACACATATGAACTTTGGGCCACCACATGGCACAACACCGTATCAGAATTGGAACCCAAGGGCTTTCTATGCGCCAAGCCCAATGCCAAGACCTACTCCACATGTAGTCTCTGGAGCGCTTTCACCCATGGTGCTTGCTCACTTAGGTGACCTGGCAACATTTGCTCAAGCTATTGGTCGATCTATTGCTGAGAATATGCGTAACACGCCTGATAGAGAACCTAAAAGTAAGGCAATGCAAATAGCCAAGCTCATACAAAAATTTAGTGGAGACGGGGATGTGAGAAAGCATATCGAAGTGTTTGAACAAATATGCGATTCTCTAGGAGAACACAATGACCTGCATAAGAGTAATGCGTTAAGCCTAACCTTAAGTGGGAAGGCTAGGGATTGGTATAGAACCCTAAGGGTGGAAGAAAAAACGATTTACCCTTCTCTTAGGAGATTGTTATTGAAAGAATACATATAAGAGGGAGTGCTTTGGGGTGTAGCCTCTCAACTCCGGAAAGCCCAACGAGAGGAAGGAGAGTCGGTGAGAGACTTTATTAGTCGCTTGATACATTTGAATTCTCGTTGTAATCCAAATGACTGCTTCAATAGTAATAAATTGCTTGATAGATTCATTAGGGGGTTAGGACATGAGGATATCTACAATGGCCTAATCATTAGAGGTATCACCACTTGGGAAGTAGTCACCGCCAATGCGATCCACTTGGAGGATAATTTAACGATTCAAGGAGAAAGAGTGTCTGTTGAGCTTAAATCTACTAGCTCACAAGCATCGGGCCATCAACCAATTACCCTAAAGCCTATTGCTAAGGAGCCAAAGATATATGAGATGACTTTAGCAGATCTCACCAAGGCCATTCAAGGGAGTCTTACAGACAATCGTGCTCCGCAAAACAATCATATGTATCCAAGAAGGGAGCAACAATGGTGCTAAGTATGCTATGGACCGCATAGCACCAGTGAATGCCCTACTTCTAGAGTAAAATTCAATGGGAATTGCAATGCCTGTGGGAGGTATGGTCATCAAGCTAAGGATTGCATAGTATTTAAGAGCGCGATGGCCGATAGACCAACCTTAGCATGGACAGACACACCTCGAGTGCCTGCATGGATGCCGGCCCCACCTCTTGAACAAACGTCCCAACACATGGTCCCTAGGGCCCAAAATGTTGTTCAAACAACACCCTTACCACCTCTAGTGCTAGGACCGCAACCACCACATTCGAGGACTGATTATGTGAATCAAGTGGGTTGTGAGTCATCTATTGCTTGTTTGGAAGGCTGTGAGGAAGATATAGACCCTAATATTGCCTATGGGATTGATGCGCTTGAAGAAAGTCCACAATACTACATGGAGGCCTATTGGAGACAAGTCAAACCTGTCTATCAAGTAGCTGCTCTTGCTGCAAGAGGCCAAAATATCAATTACACTACTAAGAGACCACCTCTTCAATGCTATGAGTGTGGAGGTCCACATCGTGTGGCCGAGTGTCCTATTAGGATACAAAAGAACGTCACACTAATGCAAACCAATCAAGCGAGCACGTCTACAGTACCGATACTCATGTGTAATCGATGTGGCATAGATCATTTGATTGCCCAATGTCCAAATAATCCAAATGCGCCAAAGATCACGCCATTAAACTTGATTGAGGTTACCTAGGAGCCATCACAAAGTACACCTGCGGTATCAGTAAACGTTCTCACACGAACGATGTTTCAAAAAAATATATATATTCTTGAAAAAAGAGACACGGCTTCAATTGCCCAATCTCAGAAAAAGGAAGAAAATACAAAGGAAGAGATCGCAAAAAGCAGCGAAGTCAGACCCCAGTTCAAAGACCAACATAGGGATTGGTGACGACCCCGTATATATGAACGACGTCGAATTCAGGTGAAACCATGGAGACCAAAACGACCACTAAGATAGAAACCAATAAGGAAGATCTTTATGAGCCACAATGGCCAAGATCTAAGAAGAAGATAGGAACTTATCCAAACCCTACAGAGGAGATCGAGCGAGTCAAGCAATTAAGGAGTTTGGTAGAAGATACCCAAAGGGATCTAGAACCAGCACCTAGGCAGATCCAAATTACAGACACAGTGTTCCCTACGCAACAACAACCTCACCAAGTCCATAGACCCTTAGCCATACCTAGTGTCATCCAAGAAGAAAGTGACTTAAAGTCATGGGAAAGTGGGCGTGGCGTACTCACTTCTTGATGGAAAGAATGTTTACAGAGGGACTACCTGACCCTATCAAAGAAATGGATATCCCATCTTCCCCACATTAAGGGCTGAAGCCCAAAAAGGTGTTGTTAAACATTGCAAATTGATGGGTTTCATGTCTTTAGAAGTTAGAACCACCATCATGTCCAAACTATATAAAGACCCTGAGCTAGTCTCAGCTCTTCGAGCTTTCCTCAATGGAGAACTGAAGGTTAAGCTATTACAATTTGCACAGATGGATGGAGCTGGGGAGATGCCAATAGAGGAGAACATTAGATCCACAACCCTACCTAGATGAGAACCTTGTTGTAGAAATACCTGTTAACAAGTTGGGACAATACGTTGAGAGCGATGAATCCAATGCGACTATACCAATCACTACTAAGGGATTAATTGTGATGGGAATTCTTGATGGTGGCGCTGGGGTTAGCATTGTGACTAAAAATTGTTGAGAAACTATGGAAAGACCTTACCTTGGGACCACAACCATAATAGTAAAGATGGCCAATGGATCTATTGTTAAACTTATTGGGATGCTAGAAGATCTCAATATCAAGGTCTTTGGACATAAAATAAGAATTACCTTCATTGTTATGGATTTATCCAAGCACACTATGGCATCTGAGATGATCTTAGGAAGTCCTTTCATGAGGGAAGCAAAAATGGTGCATGACTGGCCTAAAAACCATGTCTACTTGCAGTTCAAGGATTCTATTATTTGAGTAGATCTTGTAACTGGTCGAGCACATCCTCTAGGAAACATGTTTATAATTGATCATAGATCTGACACCACAGTTCACTCGGCTCCATTGCACTATTCTTACACGTGTAAAGCGGACACTGATGTTGGGGAAGATTCTCCTTATATGGATGTACTACCTTGGATGACTGAGTCGAACAATGTCGATTGGGTCCACCTAGCGGCAACCATAGACACTTGGGGAAACAGGGGGACGACTTAGGTAACACCTGAGGGGGATGAAATGCTACCACTCGTACCCTTAAATATGCTAGAAGCAATGCATATAGCTTCTGACAAGACTCATCCTCATATAAAAAAGAAAACATACAAGTCGGTCCCTAAATCTTCTTTACCGACCATGGTTGATGCCAAAAGACAGGAGCCTGGTAAGAGACAAGACTCATCCTCATATAAAAAAGAAAACATACAAGTCGGTCCCTAAATCTTCTTTACCGACCATGGTTGATGCTAAAAGACAGGAGCCTGGTAAGAGACGTCCCACTCGCCCCAAGAAATGTAAAGAAACATTGCGTTGGATTCCTAAAAAACTATTGGAAGCCCAAGGCTACTATAAAGGAAATGATCAAATATGGGTGCCAAAGCGTAGATTGTGTTCTTACATGTCACCTGACCCATGTGAGTCAAACCCTGTGACGACAAAGCCGATGAAAGATCATGGGAAAGGAAAAATTACAGAACACTATACACCGGATCCGGAGCTAGTATGGGTTCCCAAGCGGAAAGGCTTGTTTTGCTCAACTCAATCATAGATAAAGCTTCTAGCTCCTGATGTAATGCATCCATAGAGGTAAAAGCTTTTACACAACCTCCATCTACCATAGGCAGCCTCCATGAAGTTACAAAATATTTGACACCTCCCATTGTTCAATTATTACCTCATGCACTACTTCAAGTTCGTTCATGGGAGAGTACCTTACCACCCTTGCAACTCAATGAGGCACCCAAGATAATAGAGAACTATTGCCTAAAATCCTTACCCATTACCAATTGGAATAATTGGTTCCAAAAGGTGACGACATCTATTTAAAGTATGATCTACCCAAGGAAGGGGGGAGTCTTCATTCACGTCAGCCTATTGATTTATTTCCCTCTTACCCTTCTTTCCCTGACCCTTGAGCTTTCCAATCTTAGGGAATGTATATATAAAGACTTATACTCACAAAAAACAAAAAAAATAGTAAAGAGCAAGAGCGATTAGCAAACGAGTGTGCACAATAAAAGTCAAAACATTGACCCAAATCTACACATTCACATCCCGTACATTGAAACAGAAACCTATGTCATCAAACACCTTTGATCCTCATCACTCGAGTGATGGAGGGTAGGTAGGATTAGTACAATAGGAGTGTTTCTGTTTTAAAGTTTAGTCATTAACAAAGTTCCTTTTTCCCACTGATGTGCCTTTTAGAGGTATTCTTGTGTTTCATAGTGTGTACAGGAACATGTTGCTGTTGTTAGGATTTGGATCTTCATGGAATCTTTCTCTCGTTCACTCTTCAAACCAAGCGCGACCATCAACACAAACAAGTGTTTCTTGTCCATTAGCATTGTCCCTTATCTTTTTTGCATCTATGTTTGTCTGCTTTAATTGTGATTTGTAGCATAATATTCAGCGCATTTGCTTAGTACCAAACATTAAATTCAGTGTAATTTTTTGTCATAATCACTTGTCTAGGTTTAAAAAGCAAGCAGTCCGTCTAAGCCAGTTTGACCAAGCTAGGCGTTAGAGATCTTCTCTTAATACCATGGAGAATGCCTTCCTAATAATCAATGGTTACTTAGGTTCCTAATCCGATTTAGGCAGCATTGTGTGCAATGTACTAGGGCTTTCTAGTGGGCTTAGTCCCTATTGACCTGTAGCTTAAGTATTATAAAGGGAGTTTACTAGTGTGATGAGCCTTGGGGGGGGGGGGGGGGGGGGGGGAGGTAACAATGTTATATGACCCCCCAAGTTACAACATTAAAATGCTGAAAACGAACAAACAAAACAAGAAAATCAAAGTGCCACAATGTAAAATCTTAAGCTGGAAGCGAAATCTCCGCTTGATTTGGTACTTCACTCACATGTATCGCCTATGGTATTTAGAGCCCTAGAGGTTCCCAGTGTGGACGCTTTTCCTTGAAAAGCAAAAAACCCAAGGCATACAAAATAAGCACACACATCAAAATCGAATCAATGTGAAAAGACTTTGGGGGGTCAAAGAAAAGTAATTAAGTCAGGCAATGATTTCATGAGAATTCCTTTTATCGTAGCTTAACTACAAGGTCTTCTAGGTATAGCCTCTAGTCAGCCTTCGGACATGAAATACTTGGCTCTCGCGATTAAACAACTTAATTGACCAGAGAAAATTGAGAAGCTTGCCCATGGTATTAATAATTGACCTCTAGTGTCTTTCGATCGTTAAATTAGCGACCCCAAACTTGTTTAGTTTTTTACCTTCATAACTGTTTATGCGTCTGATTATATTACAATTTAATGTTTATTGTTGACAAATGGTTTAGATTTTGTTACCAATCAATTTGTCTGTCTACAACTAAATATGTTTTTTTATTGTATATGAAAATGCAATTATTGTGCCAATGTTGTTTGATTTCGCAGTGACTGAAGAAGGCTAAGGACATTCATCTCAAATGCTCTTCCACCTCGAAGAACGAGCTTCAACTCAATAGCTTCCGAGGACGGAATCTACATTAGGAAGGGAGGCATGTTAACCCTCACGCACATTCCTATCACCTACGACAGACACCGTATTACTTATTTGGTAGAGTCAGGTATCGGGCTTGTCAGTCCAATAGGAAAAGGGTAAGAGTGATCGCCAATGAGAGGTGCACTCTAACTGGAATGTTCAAGGGTTAGTTGGCTAAGCGTGGGCGCCCAAGTGTGAATGGGGCGAGCTAATATAAAAGTCACATAAACCTAAAAATTACTCATTCTCTCATTTGTGCAATTGAAGAGTGCTCTTGCTCCATCTCCATCTTCTTCTTCATCATCTCCTTGTGTGTGTGTGTATGCGAGAGAGAGAGAGAGAGAGAGAGAGAGAGAGAGAGAGTGAGATCGAGCATTGCGACGAGGGCACGGCGGCGGCGAAGCGGTTGAGCACGGCACGACGGTAGCTCCTTCTTTTTCGCGGCGAGGAATCCTCCACGAGGACGCGCGTAGGGCGGTGAGTGACACACCCTTGCTCTCTTGAGCTTGCTAGATTAGTTTAGTTGTGTGCTTGCAGCCATTTGTGGCTTGCACACAGTGTATGGCAAGTCCCTTGCATTGGCACGTGCAACAGACGCGCACAAGGAGATTATACATCAGTCTCTTGATAGCGGTGGGCATGGAGATGCATATATGGCAAGTGGTCATAATGGCCATAGGCAAAGAGGTGGACATAGTTACGATCATTCACAGGATTGTAAGGATTGCCATAATCATAGCAAGAGTCGAGCTCGTGTTTTGAGAATTGTAGAATGTTATCATTGTGGTAAGAAATGTCATTTAAAGAAAGATTTCCATGTTTTACAGATGGAAAGGGCAAGCTATTGTGTAATCTGACGCTCCAAGGAGCAATGTAAAGATAGAGGAGATCAATATGGTTGAATCTCCACTTGCAGATGTTGTCCTTGATATGTAGCAGCCGTTAGATGTGCTTGTTTTTACTTCCAATTTAAGCCATATACGTTATTGGCTCTTGATGAGTGTTACATGCAAAATTGGATCATTGATTCATGTGCCAGTTTCCATGTTACTCCCCATAGGGAATGGTTTACTTCTATACATGGTTTAGTCAAGCTTGGAGATGTCTATCAGCTTGATATATGCGGTATGGGAGATGTCACGTTATGCATGCAAATGGCACTGAATTTATGCTTCGTGGAGTCAAACATGTTCCAAAATTGACTAAGAGTTTCGTGTCAGTTGGTCAGCTTGATGCTCTAGGCTATACTACTATTTTTGGCAATGGTTCTTGGATGGTGTGTAAAGCAAATTTGGTTGTCATAAAAGGTCACAAATTTGGTTCATTGTGCAGCATCTTAAGAGGTGATTAGTTGAGAGCCTACCTTTTGTGACCTTCTTTTGGAACACTTTAGGCTGTGTTTAGACGAGCCAGACGGTAGAAGCTTGCTTTTTCAATTGCCTCCACCTTATGTGTTCACAAGGGGTGGACGAGCTCTAAGCTCGTAGCCCAATGGGAGCACAACTACGTCACATTGTCCAATTGGGTTCAAAACGTTTTGCCCGCGCATCACGCCTGAAAAGCAAGGCAGAAGAAGTGTTTTCCGAAGAGGGGGGGGGGGGGGGGGGGGGGGGGGTGTTTCTCGCTAGACCTATGGCGGGCCCGAAAATGAGGAATCCTTTTTTGCTCCAATAGGAGCTTGCCAACCCGGATGCACACGCCTTTCGCTTTCTCTGCGGCCCGTTATCTGAACCTGCCCTTAGAGTCAGTTTTCAAAATTTTGAAATATCAACTTGCCCAATTTCTAAAAAAGATTAATATTGGTTTTGAAAAAAGTGCATTGAATAGATAGATCCAAATATACCTTCAAATGTCATATCATATTTACAATTGAATAGCAAAATCCCCCCCAAATTTTTTTGTTAGGTGCACATATACTATACTACCGGCTCTCTAAAATAAAAAACGCCCATTTAATAAAGATACCCAATTCCCCCCCTCCCCCCCAATGAGCCCTGTGATATCCCCCCCCCCCCTCCCCCCCCCTGTGCCGTCGTCTCCACTCGCCATTGCCACAGAAAGCCAAGGAGGCAGGTTTGTGTAGGGTGCACGCGATGTGCTCCTCCCGCGCCTCCACAACTCTCCTCTCTACCCTCACCTTCGCCTGTTGCACATAACCTATATACGAGCTGTGGGTGCAACTTGACGGGACTGTGTGCATGTCCCCTGTCTCAGCACATCAGCACATAGCTCTCTTGCACGCACACATAGGAACACATCCACAATAAGGCAAGCTGTTGGTGAGGATGACGATAAAAACCTAGAGAGAGAGCTCCCTCAGCACAGAGCTACGTTGAGCAGAGAGAACTGAACCGAACTACATTGTGACAAGGATAGAGCGAGAGGGATGCAATGCGTTAAAAAATTCCTCTAGCTTACAATTCATGCTGAGAGAATGTGCGAGAGAGGTGAAGTCGGCGAATAGCCGCCACCGTCTTCACGTTGAGAGAGAGAGAGCGAGAGAGAGAGAGGGTCTCACAAGGTTCGAGACACAAGGTTCGAGACACAGAGAGAGAAAGGGCGAGAGACCATATTGCCCTGCTTCCGCTCGGGGCAGCTGGCTCCTCGTCCTGCTTCCCTTGCTGGCCACGTGGAAGGCATCGTCTACAGATTCCACATTTTGACGATTTCTTTAAAATCGACCAGACAAAAATTGGTACAGTAACCCTCCACAATGAAGGTTAAAGCACGTTTCACTTCTGTTTGGTTAAATTACTGACAAGATCTATGGGCCGGCGTCGCATTCATTATATTCTACCTCCGACGTCAATGCAGACGGGAGAGAAGCGCAAGTATACCTTCTTAACGGAGCAGAAGGAAGGCCCCGCGGGTGCACAAGCGCTTGTATACTAGCGAGAGAGAGAGAGAGAGAGAGAGAGAGAGAGAGTGCGCGTGTCCCTTCTTGACAATGAGCGCTTCCCGGTCAGAGCGAGCGGCTTTTCTCCTGAACAAATGGAAGGAGATTGAAGCTCTTGAAGAGGACGATGAACATGTCTCGGAACAAGAGTTCTCTCGCTGCAAGGAATCTTGGTAAGCCTTGTTTTAGTTCTTTCTATCAAGTGTTTCTCAATCCTAGTGGTCGCTTGCATGGGTGCTTATTATGCTTTTTACATAACACGAAAAGGCTAAGCCTGCTGAGACTACTGTTGTGACATTTGCTGATTGTTCCAGCTGGAGTATGAAAATCCTCATCTTAGCATGGGGGAAAACTGCTTGTAGCTTCACCTTGAAATGGATGTACTTGAGAACGCTCATTTTTTATGCATTGTGTCCACACTGAATCTCAACCTCTTGCAATATGCCACCGTACAAGAAACTAAGACTTTATCTGCCATGAGGAGCATCCACATTGTGTTGATTTTGCATGCGTGATCTGGTATTGCGAAGGTGGATGAAGGTGTTGATAAATCTTATGTCGTGCTTGATGAGATCGTGCTTGTCCCTTTAATGCTTCCAAAGGTTTAATTCAAGGTTTAAATACCAGCAATCGTCATGCCAGATTTTTATGTCGTGCTTGATGAGATAGTGCTTGTCCCTTTAATGCTTCCAAAGGTTTAATTCAAGGTTTAAATACCACCAAATTTTCCAAGGAGGTGAGCTTGTGGTTGAACATACATGAATATATTTTAATGGCTAGACATTTTGTAAAAGTTTTTTAAATGGTCGGAGAAGCGTTGTTTTATTAGAGTTCTGGAGGTCACCTCGTGGGTTTTCCATCTAAACCTAGTTAGAGAGGGCTTCTTTGTTGCTGTGTCAGGCATTGTGAGGCTCTACTAGGGTCTAGATGTTATGGGGGATCACCAGTTTTCGTTTGCGGTTGTCGCTTGTAGGCCCATTTATAGAGGGCGCCGTATTTTTATCTAGTGGCTCTTCATGTGGGGCAGCCGGGTTGCACCGTTGCACTTTAAGGTTGTTGTCATCAGAGCCTCCTTCACTTTGTTCTTGAAGTTCCCTCCCAAGCTCTGGTCCTCAGGAGCCACCTTTAGCAAGTGGACTCGTCATGTGTACATCTAACCCTATGTGCATGTGGACAAGTTTAACTCCTACTTCTAGGGTTTAGGACAGCCTAGGAAGTGTTCTGGCACCCTTATGAGCCTGCTCGCTAGCCTAGGAAGTGTTCTGGCACCCTTAGGAGCCTGCTCGCTGGCTGTGCATATCCAGGCACTTTAGTGTAGTTACATACCCTTTGATTGCACATGAGCACAGCCAATGTCTACGAGGTATAGGCACTCGAGAGTGTTCCCATACAGTTGCATTAGTACCCAGCCTAGGTGTTTAAACTTTACCTGCATGTGAAGCACCTCTCATAAGTGAGTTCATTAACTTACTGATAAGTGACATTTAGCCGGCCATTAAAAATCGTGGGTTTTTTATTGGCATTGACTGACCCAGCTTCAATTCCATATATAAGTGACCCTAGGGGTCCCTTCTCAAGCATAAGTCAATATCCTCGGTACAAGCACCAAGTACCTATAGTACCTTAGCATTCTAGCGTTCTTCACCAACACATCCAGCACCCATGGCGTTTTTGCCTAGCATCAGTCTACATTCCTCGATTCAGCCCGCAGTACTAGTCAGCCCTAGCGTTAGCAGTGTCAGCCATACCTCACCGTATTGTCGCAGATCAAGTAGCCATACTAGCGTTTTCAGATTCAGCCTTTAGATCAGCCTGCGTTTTCAGTTTTCAGCTCACTCTCGACGTCGGCCATAGCAGATCAGTCATAGCCTCATTGACGGTTGTAGATCTCATCAGTTTCACTAGCCTCTCAGATCCAAGCATCTGTATCAAGATCCCATCAACATCTCAGCATCTAGGACCATTGTATCAACATTTGTGCAATCTAAAACAAATACCTCTCTATCACTAGAGCGGGGGGCAAGTTTTGGGACCCCATCTGGTGTTAGTCTCCTTTCTGCTAGAGTTACACCACCGTTGTTTCGCTATTTTGTACGGCTAGTGATTGTCCCGGGCTGGCTACCCATTGCACACCACGTAGGTTGCACAGGTGGACACTTTAGCACGTGTTTGGTTGGTCATTTTTGAGCTTGGCTTGGTGCACACACATTTTTAAGCAATTTTTGGGCTTTTATGTTTTTGGCACCAGCTACACATTTTTGCCATTACCGTTTTCAGATTTCAGTCCGTCTCGCCGTCGTCCTCATCGTCGTCGACATCGTCGGCAAGTCCAAGCATTGTAGAGATTTGTGCAATCAATAGTAGACCGCTCTTGCCATAGAGAGTGGGGCCTTTGGAGGAGGGTTTGACAACATTCTGGTGTCGTATTCTTCTCTCTCTATCTCTCAGTCTCGGTACCTTCATTCACAGTGTTCACCACTTTGTTTGTGTCCATTGCGCTCTCTCACCAAAGGAACGGAAGGCTCTCCCTTCCGTAAGTAAAAGGAACCTTGAGCACAGTTCGGAGCACTCATCTTGAGCAAAGTTCAACATTCACTTCCGCTGCACCTTACATTGGTATCAGAGCTTTAGCAATGTTCTGTATCACTCGAGGAAAGAACCACAAGATTTTTTTTTTGCTTGTTGAGGTCGCACATAACCCAAGTCCTCTTGGGCGTGTCGATTCCTAATCGTGTTTTTGAAGAGTGACAAGAAACCCAAGAAAGAAGGGCTTGTCCAGCCTCCCCTTTTGCCTCTTTTCACTCATTGAGAGCGGACCGTGCACTTAGCGGCCGGCCAATCGACGTGAGGTGGGAAAAAGCAACCTTTGTGTGAGTGCAAGGCCGCCAAGGGTGCGTCCACGGAAAAGAGAAGAGCTCGGGTAAAGAGAAGATCCTTCTCTAACACAGATTGCAAGCGAAAGAAGAACGTCAAGAACCTCAAGACCCTCAAGAACCTCAAGAACTCAAGAACCTATCACTCCACCATTGGGGTGAAACAGGGTGGCCCATTGTAATGCAAAATCGCCAAGGCTGATCTGTCTTGCAAAAACGCTAGCTTGATGCTGAGTTGCAAAAACGCTAGGCCATGCTGTTGGGGGTCCTGTTGAGAAGGTGTCTGTTGAGCGATGCTCCTGTTGCCTCTTCTGCCAGAAAGTGCTAGCTTTGGTTTGCTTATATATTATCTTAGTAAAATTGCCCTACCTAGTTTTTAACAAAAGTCACTAATAATAAGTAAAAAATGTCAAAAATTGGGAAAATAGGTATATGCACTATAAAATGCTCCTGATGGAATCTGATGTGTTCTGATGTTCATGCTGTGTGCAACCAAAGGATATGCATCTAATCTAAGTGTCTGAACATGCACGGTCTGCGAACAGACTCACAAAAGTGCAAGATCACTTCCTATCCTAGACTGACTTGACTGATTGAACCCTGGTCATGCTATAGCTTGTCCACGGACACACAGGGTTGGATGTGTCACGTGATATCCCCTCCTTTTCAAAGTGAGGTACTGGTACCGAATTGTATGGCGTCGAGGGAGAACAACATCTGGAATCCTCGAAAGGACTCTTCGCCGGCCCACTCTGAGGTGTGGGTCGTGCGATACTTGAACTTCATAAAGGTCTGCAACGCTTGCTTCTATGGGCCGCGCCGAAAGCGACACAAAATCATCTGTAGCTCCTTCAATGCTTCAACTTTGTCTAGAGTCATGCTTCTTTTGTAAGGTGCAACGGAATGAATGTTTGAACTTTGCTCAAGATGAGTGCTCCGAACTGTGCTCAAGGATTACGGAAGGGAGAGCCTTCTGTTCCTTTAGTGAGAGAGTGCAATGGACACAAACAAAGTGAATGGACACTGCGCGTGAAAGTGTATAAGACTGAGAGATAGAGAAGAGAACTAGAAACCCCCCTCCGAAGGCCCCACTCTCTATGGCGAGAGCGGTCTACTTATGATTGTACAAATCTCTACAATGCTTGGACTTGCCGACGATGTGGACGACGACGAGACGAAGGGCTGAAATCTGCAAATCTTCTATCTGTTGAATTCTGACTCTATGTCGGGGACGATGTCGATGGCGACGACGACGCGCTGAAAACACAGATGCTGAAATCTGCATTTTCCGGGCTGAAACTGTAAACTTCGCGGGATCTGACCATGTGGCAAGGATCTGTTGCGGGAAGGTGAGATCTGCGAGGTTCGGGACTTGTTCTACGGGTTCTAACTGCTGAAAACCGAAAACGCTGAGTCTAGGGCTGATTCCGTCGCGAAGATCTGCAAAAACGTTGAGGGGTCAGGCTGATGCAAAAAACGCTAGGGCTGATTTGTCTTGATATGCAAAAACGTTGTTGATCTACTGGTGCAAACCGCTAACGCTAGGGCTGATCTGTCTTCTGCTGTCGCTAGGCTGCTGCAGATGCAAAAACGCTTGTTGATCTGGGTGCAATACGCTAGACCTTCTTGCAGATGCAAAAATGCTAGGCCTGTTGGGGTTCTACTGAGAAGGTGCCTGTTGAATTGAGTTCTGCTGCCTCTTCTGCCAGAAAGTGCTAACTCTAGTTTGCTTATATACAAACTTAGCAAAATTTACTTCCCCCCTAGGACGTCAGTATATGCTGCATCCAGAGGACATTCGCCTTTCTCTATACTAGATGATGATATATGGGAGTTTTCTAGCGATGGTGATATCATCCTCCTAGGGGACTTCAATGCCTGAACGGACAACTCTCAGACAGTCTTCTACGACACTTCAGATGAGATGCTTAGAGAGCTGGATGTGGGTGAGTTTGGGCTCGACAGATGCTCACATGACAGAGAGCAGACGGAGTATGGGAGATACCTCACAGAGATGACGACTGCACATGGGTTAGCCATACTTAATGGCTTACAACGATTTCCTGGAGCAGCCAGTTTCACATGCTTTCCGCACAGACACGGGGCCAGTACAGTGGACTATGTTATGGCACAGCCGACCTTTATTGCTTGTATTCAGGATTTCATAGTGGGAGCCAGACTAGTGGGCGTAGCAGTGGATCATGCACTTTTGACATTTTCTGTTTCATTTCAGTATAGTACAGCCCAGACATCAGGAGGTAGGTCACATACCCGTTATACATTTACACCAAAGACTGACTTAGTTTATATAGAGGAGATCTCTAGCCGTCTATGAACAGCTAGTCCTGGCCTCTCAGTGGAGGAGTGCACCACTTTACTAATTGAGACATTGCATGGTGCAGCATCAGAGGCATACCCACACACTCAACCGGGTCGAAGGTGATATTCTGGGAGCATGCCCCAGAATAATTTGGTATGATGAGGAGTGCAGAGAGATGAGAGCCCAACTTCAGAGGGATCTTCTTTTAGGAGTCATTACAGACAATCTCGGATTGCTTCCCGACGCCTTGTGTGACGGAAGAAACGAGCTTACTTGGCCTAGATGGAGCGAGACTTGTATCAGTTGTTCTTGAGTAGAGACTCAAGAGAGGCATGGCGATTCTTTCTTGAGTACTCCCCTCCCCTAGTGTTTACTTCTTCTGATGTGTGGGGCCAGTATGCCTCATCGTTATATATGGTTCTTGGAAAGGACCCCCGTCCAGATCCTACAGAGCCATGCCCACCTACGAGCACCTTCTTTACCACTGAGATGGTAAAGAGAGCCATTGCCAGGATGAGGACCAACAGGGCATATGATCATGATGGTCTAGTAGCAGAGCACTTTACACATGCTAGAGATATGTTGGTAGAGGTTCTTGCAGTGTTATTCAATCGTGCCATGTGTGAGGGGTTGCCTGAGACTTGGAGGTTGTCTACTATTGTGCCTATCTTCAAAGCAGGTGATCCTACAGAGCTTGGGAATTACCGCACTATTATGGTTGGGCACACATTGGCACGGTTGTATGCATGCATTCTTGAGCAACAGTTGAGTAATTGGGCAGAGGGTGAGGGTGTACGAGCAAAGGGCCGGGTCGGTTTCAGGAGGGGTTTCTTTACTCTTGATCATATTCTGACACTCAGAGCCATCATTGAGGAGGGCAGGTCGCATGGAAGACGGATTTATTGTAGCTTTGTGGATTTTCGCAAAGCATTTGACATGGTACCGAGAGCTCGATTGATGCATAGACTGCAGGAGATGGGGGTGCCCATAGTGTTGATTTGGGGGATTATGGCTCTATACAGATCAGTGATGGGACATGTACGCACTCCGGAGGGGATATCTGATTTAGTTCACTCCACCATTGGGGTGAAACAGGGTGGCCCATTGTCTCCTACTCTATTTGGTATGTATGTTGATGAGGTGTTTGATTACATTGACAGAGGGTGATAGAGGTGCCCAGTTGGCAGGGACGTGGATCCCATTGTTGTTTTATGTTGATGACATTGTGTTGATCTCTGACTCACCAGAGAGTATGCAGCGACAGTTGGATGCATTACACAAATTTGCAGAGGATAGTGGATTGTCTGTAAACCTTGGTAAAACCAAGGTTATGGTGATCAGCACTGACTTTCACATATGGTCAAGAGATTGTAAAGTATATAGATGCATACACTTACCTTGGGGTTGTCTTCATTGGGCCGAGGTTTTCTTTGCGGAGAGCAGCAGAGACTAGATTGACTAGAGCTTTTGCGGCCTTGGGAGGCTTGGAGAGGATGTGTTCGTAGGTTCAGTTCCTGGAACTTCGGACAAAGTTATGGCTCTTTGATACCTTAGTAGCCTCAGCTATGTTGTATGGGGTGCAGACATGAGGATCTTCTGTAGGCCAGGATGGTTGGAGACGTATGGAGAGGCCCTTGGTATCTATGATCTCTCAACTGATAAAAGCCAAGGCCTCCGTACCCCACGCTATCATTCGAGCAGAGCTAGGTGCCCCTCCTATGGAGATTGAGGCACTTACCAGATCAGTCTCCTATGTGCACAGCTTGTGGGATACTACTAGAGACAGATATGCTAGACTGGCCCTTGAGTCTTCCAGACAGTTGGCTCTTCAGGGGGACACTTCATGCTGGTGTGCACAGATGACATCATGGTTTAAGACGCATGGTTTCACCATGGACAGGTTGCCCCCTTTCCAGTACTCTCTTTAGGCACCCTCGATGTCTCTTACACGGGTGGAGATTACTAGACTCATTCGTCAGGACCTGATCCAGCTGGATACTAGGAGGACATGGATAGAGCCGCCACAGGAGTTGGGCACAAAGATGGCTTTTTATAGAGAGCATCTTCTCCACCACACAGGAGATGGGTTTGTGATTCGACCCAGCTACATGTCCACACATATGTCGCATGTTTGCGGTGTGCCATTGGTCATATACGCACATCCTCACATCAACCGGAGATTGAGACTGGTAGATTTAGAGGGATACCAGCAAACAGCAGGATATGCCGCTTATTGCAGCTAGAGCCAGAGACAGAGCTACATTACATATGTCATTGCACAGTGTATTATGAGATACGGAGCCGTTTCCATTGCTTATTCAAAGAGGGTTTCGATCGTTTCTCTAGGGTCATGAGTTATGAGGATCAGAGATGTCTTGGGCTATATCTACTTGAGTTACATAGATATAGACGCTTTACTGGGGAGAGATAGAGAGAGACAGTCCCAGAGACAGATTACAGATTTCTTTTCACTAGATATGGGACAGCCAGAGGAGCAGTCATCATTGCAGAGCTCGGCCCACACTCATTCGACCACTACTGGCACTCTCATCGATCGAGCACTGGAGCTACGGAGATCCCGATGGCCACGATTGAGGAGAGGGGCTACACAACATCGACGGAGACTACAACAGAGGATTCGAGCCATACTCTCGATATCTAAAGTGCAGATGAGGATGGATTCTAGTAGAAGTATCTAGTTTTTTTGTACCCAGACATAGTATTAGATTCACCATTTTATAACCGATTGGTCTCATAGGTCATTTTGGCCTTTTGAAGACGTTAATATAACATTTCATTTCATTTCATTTCTCTCTCTCTCTCTCTCTCTCTCTCTCTAATATATGTAATTTATTGCCCAGGTTGATTGGTTCAGAAGTCTCTCTCTCGTTGAAGAGTCCTCTATCGCGAGCGGAAAAAGGAAAAAGATAAGATCCCTGAAGCCACACCGACATCGACTATCATCAATATGACAATTGAGGAGGAGCAAAAGAGAAAGACTAGAGCTCTTAAAGTGCATGGGTATTTTTGAACCCACACACACAGGTGCTTGGAGAGTTGGCAAGAAGGGAAGTGATGAGAAAGTAAGGCCCAAGGAAAGAGAACTCATTATACGTGTCCCTACACTGGAAGCCAAGAAGGAATTCATGAAGAAGAGACCAACACTCAAGCAAATTGGGATATTTTTGGGTATGACCTCACTCTAACACAAGTAGCACACATGCAAGAACTGATGCCAGAGATCAAGGCGGTGAGGGAGAAAGCGAAAATATTTCTACAGGGAAGGGAGAGTAGTGGTGCTGGAAAAACGCACCGCATGACGGTGCAAGACCTATGGCACCAACCTTAAAATGGCAGCATGGAATTGTAATGGATCAATGAAGCTAGATGTAGGCGCATTTGAGGATAGCTTTAAGGGAAGAGACATTATTTTTTACTCGGAGACGCATCAGACTCCTGGCGATGTAACAAACTGCTACGTGTCAAAGCCTAAAGAATGGAGCCAACTTACAGATGCCGGTTGAGGGGCCTAAACCCTAAGAAGAACAAGTAGCAGCAGAAGAAGAAGTTCTACCAACTTATGGGGACCCTGTCCGATGGGGCCCCAAGTGACATAAAGGATTAAAGTAAAGCATGACCCACACACACGGTAAAGGAAATTGCGTGGAACTGATGATGTGGCAGGTTTTTCCAAAAATTACGTTGGTTGATGACGTGGCAGCTGTACGGATTTCCGTGATTTACGTTGGCATCTTTTTGGCTTTGCTTTTAGACCAGAAGCTTTTGAGTTTGAAGGCTTTTCACTGTAACTGCTTTCAAGCCAAGGGCCTTTAAATAAGAGGTTAGGGCTTATTCTCTGGCATGCTTCCTGGAGAAGGTGCAAAGTCTGGAGTACCGGCTTGTACTGTGTTGATGCAATATAAAGAAATATCGAAAAGGGCGCCAAGGTTTGGGGCCAATACTCTCTGGGGTGGAATTCCGCCACTCCGTGTCGCGTGTGCTCTCTCTTTCAGTTTCAGTTGTTATTGAAGTGCTAAAAGTTTGTTCAGTTTGTTCTTTTCTATTGGCACGTGGTGCCCGCCTTGTGACAGTGGTATCAAAGCATCAGCCGTATGCTTTTCTGAAAGCATACCGGTCCTACCAAAGAGCAGACAGAGTAAGATCGCACTTCCAAAGTTCATTGGAAATTTTGGCTTCGTGCCCCGACCCCGGACTTACTAGCCACTCCCACCCTTACTACATCGCGCATTGGGCGCGCTCCCGTCTTCACCGCTCATGTCTTACAGGGCATAAGCCATTAAGATCACTTGCAAGAGAAGGATCCAAGATTTGTTTCGAGATGCTGTTTTTCTCAGAGATAGTACCATGCAGATGTTGATAGCTACCAAGCAGCATACTCCAAGTACTTGGCAAGCTTTCAAGAAAAATTTTGCCCGAAGTTATATGGTTTCTGACATCTTCCTTCGGAGTGCAACTTCTGGCAGAGTGGGGTATCCTGAAATGCTTGCTATGGAAACCCTAGCAGATAACTTGAAGTCTCTACACGAGCAGATGACCTTGGAGGTTTGGTGCGATTGCTATCTTGGGACTACCATCACTGCCAAAGAAACATTGTTTGTCCAAGAGCTGATGGACCATGCTGTGCTTGGCTACGACCTTATGGAATGAACCTAACCCTAATTTTTTATGCAGGTTCTAGGATGGAAACTTAGTCGACTCGACTGATGTTGAGATTGCATTTTAAGTTTGAAATCTGTCTGAGAACTTGTTTGGTAATCTTGCCTGAAATTTGTTTGAAATGGATGGTACCTGTTTTGAACTTGTTATGGTACCGATTTGAAATGTTTTGACTCTGGTTTTAATACTGGTGTCATTGATTGGTGATTTTTACTCCCGGGTGGAGAAGTGAGAAATACTGTTTTGGTATTGTTTGAACATCGGAACGACGCATGCCGATGCTTGGGGAGCGTTCTGTTGTATGCTTGAACCTCCGAGCGACGCAAACTGCGGTCTGGGGAGCGTTTGGTTGTACAGTCCTCTGAGCTCATGGCCCGGACCTTTTACGGTATTTGCGTGGGGAGTGACGAGGTAGTCGTTGAGTAGCTTCATTCTGCAGACCGTTTGTCTCGGGGGAGTGCTCAACGGTGCTGTTTGTTGTGTCTTGTAACATGCATATGTAAGCATTTGCGTTGCATTGTGATGTGTCAATTACTGAATATTCCTAATTGGATGAGATAGCCTGGGTATGTAAGTTTAGTGCATCAAGACACCCGTGGAAGATCAGAACGGTCTGGGGGTGATGGCTAATTTTAATACGCTGGAATATCAATAGTTCCGATCTGGATGAAAGGAGAAGCTAACTCCTTGATCAAAAGAGCCGAAAGGAGAAGCTAACTCCTTGATAAAAAGAGTCGAAAGGAGAAGCTAACTCCTTAACAAAAAGAGCAAACTGATTGTCCCTTGTAATGTTCCTCGGAATTTTTTTTGAGCTAACTTGAGTTGTTTTGCAGATATGCTGTAATCGCGGACGATTACTCTCTTTCAAGAGGGGAGATGTAACAAACTGCTGACGTGTCAAAGCCTAAAGAATGGAGCCAACTTACAGATGCCGGTTGAGGGGCCTAAACCCTAAGAAGAACAAGTAGCAGAAGAAGAAGAAGTCCTACCAACTTATGGGGACCCCGTTCGATGGGGCCCCAAGTGACATAAAGGATTAAAATAAAGCAGGACCCACACACACAGAGTAAAGGAAATTGCGTGGAACTGATGACGTGGCAGGTTTTTTTTTGTGGAAAATTACGTTGGCTGATGATGTGGCAGTTGTACGGATTTCCGTGATTTACGTTGGCAGCTTTTTGGCTCTGCTTTTAGACCAGAAGCTTTTGAGTTTGAAGGCTTTTCACTGTAACTGCTTTTCAGGTCAAGGGCCTTTAAATAAGAGGTTAGGGCTCATTCTGGCATGCTTCTTGGAGAAGGTGCAGAGTTTGGAGTACCGGCTTGTATTGTGTTGATGCAATATAAAGAAATACCAAAAGGGGCACCAAGGTTTGGGGCCAATACTCTTTGGGGTGGAATTCCGCCACTCCGTGTCGCGTGTGCTCTCTCTTTCAGTTTCAGTTGTTATTGAAGTGCTAAAAAGTCTGTTCAGTCTGTTCTTTTCTATTGGCACGTGGTGCCCGCCTTGTGACAGGCGACACATTACCTAGAGTGATGGGATACCATTGGGAGACTACTTTTAGGCAAGAAGTGAGATCAACGCATAGAGGACGGGGGTTAGGAGGTGTGGCAGTCCTATTTAGGGAGGAGCTGCAACCCCTCACTCGTATTTGGGAGGGATGAGCATGCTAAATATATGTGGGTCAAAGTGAGAGTAGAGAGAGGGAGGCCACATTACATTACAATATGCTATTTTACCCCCAGCACATCTCATTATGCATCAACCAAGGGGGAGTCACCCTACATAGTATTGGATGAAGACATATGGGAGTTTTCTAGGGATGGAGATGTCATTCTTTTGGGAGACTTCAATGCCAGGACGGCGGGTCAATCTCAGACAACTTTCTACGATACCTCAGAGGAAATGTTGAGAGAATTGGATGTTAGTGATATGGGTTTGGCCAGGTGTTCCATCACAAGATGAAAAGCACACTGGATATGGGGTATCTTTGACAGATTTGGGGACACACATGGACTGGCCATCTTGAAAGGCCTCCACAGATTTCTAGCGTCGAGTGGGTTCACTTGCTTTCCTCATAGACATGGGGCCAGCGTAGTGGATTATGTTTTGCCTCAGCCCAGTTTCATACCCTCTATTCAGGACTTTACAGTTGGACCCATGCCTATTGGGGTAGTAGTAGATCATGCTCTCCTCACGTTTACCGTCTCATTCTAGTTCAACACAGCTCTACTGGCACAGACACCTATTCATACCCCATAACTTTTACTTCAGAGATTGATTCTGTCTACATAGATGGTATCTACAGACGCTTATGCACTGAGGATCCGGGGAGACCTTTAGGGGAGCTGACTTATATATTGACAGAGACACTACAGGATGCAACAGTAGAGGCATACCCCCATATTGAGCCTGGGCAGCGTCGACGTTGTGGGAGCACACCCCAAAATAGCTGGTATGATTAGGAGTGCAGAGAGCCAGAGGGAGGTACTTCTAGGTGTCATTACTCACAGGTAGTCACGGATTCCTTCTTGGCATTTGGTACGACGAAAGAAGAGGGCGTTTCTAGCTCGTCTAAGGCAGGATTTATATCAATTGTTTTTGAACAGGATTCAGGCGAGGCATGGCGACTCTTCCATGAGCACTCCCTCCCATCGGTCATCACTTCTACGGAGGTATGGGGTCAGTATGCATCATCTCTCTACACCGTCTCGGGGCAGCCACCTCTTCCAGATTCGCCAGAGCCATGCCCACACACGTGCTTTCTTTACCGTCGAGATGGTAAAGAAAGCCATTGACAGGATGGAGACTAGGAGAGCATATGATCATGATGGCCTAGTAGTAGAGCATTTTATACATGCCAAAGTTTTGCTTGCAGAGCTTCTAGCAGTGATGTTCAACCGCGCAATGTGCCAAAGCCTACCTGATATTTGGAGTTTGTCCATGATGGTACCTATCTTTAAGGAAGAGGACCCTATGGAGCCTGAGAACTACCGCACTATCTGAAACCGGCCCGTAGGGCGGTAGGCGTTGGCTTTCACCCGAAATTCTTTACTTTATACACACACACACAGCACTTGGCAAAGAAAACCTGCGACGGGAGTTAACACTTGAATACAGACACAGCTCGGAAGCTAGAATGCTCCGAGCAGACGCCGACAACCTGTAGGCCCCAAAATTGGCGCCCCTTTCGGTATTTCTTTATTCTTTAGGAGGGTAAATTACAAGGTAAGATCCTGGGAATCCTTCACGTGTATCCACCTAGATACCATTTGATTTGGCCAAATTTCGGCAGCATAACAGCCCCAAAACTTGCGCGAAACCAATTCCCCTGCTGGAACTCGCTTGCACTGTCGTATACCCTCTGATTCCTGTCCAAAAACAGTAAATTCAGCACGCTGTATTTACTGGTTTTTGCCCTGTTTTCAGCCCCAAACAGTCCCCTAACTGTCCTTTGCCAGTGGGGCACGATTCCCAATGATCCTGGCGTTCGTATGGCTGAAAAACAGTGAATTTACAGCGCATACACAGCGCTGATTTTGCACCTGTACGGTGAGGTTATGACCCTCACCAGTGCCTGCTTTGGAGCAGCAGTTAGCTACCCCTGTTCCTGCTCAAGGAGGCTCTTGCCTCAGCACAAAAGCATGAACCCACACAACTGTACATCAGTCAAATCAGTAGCCCTCTTGTGGGGCATCACATAACTGCACGTAGGGGAGAAAGAGAGCAGTGTGTAGTGTGCAGGGCATCACTCCTAGCACCACACTGTACATGAGAGGGAAAGAAAGCACTCCATAGCTCTTAACCTGTGACAGGCTCTCAATGAAGCATCCTCCCAGCATAAATCGAGCGCCCCCTCTTTTGCCCTTGACCTGTAATGCATCTGTGAACAAATAGATGCAAAAGGGAGAAGATTTCCATGGCTGCCAAAACCTGCGTATCGCTGAAAACGCAGCAAAACAGCCCTGTAAACACGCATCTGATGCCTTCCAATGCTGAAAATGAGCTCCTTGGACCTAGGCAAAGTCATGGGAAGCTCAAAAATGGAGAGAAATGGCTGAAAATCCAAGTTAACAGCCTCCAAAACTGCTCCAGAAAGTCAATTACGAGTTCTGTTCTCCCAGACTTGGTAAATTGACCACAAAGTGCCACTTGGCACTCATACATACAATTTCCCCGCATTGGGCTTCCTGCTTAAAAATCTCTTAACTTGTGCATCAGTTGACTTTGCAGCAGAGTACTAAAATGTTCCCTTGGTCATACCGAAGGTAATGACGCGAACACATTTCACGGCCCAAAATAGCAGTTCCCTAATTTTTAGGAGATGCTTCCGTGGGGCTCCCGCTGGTCTTCTGACCATCTATCCTCATTGGGACCGCATCCAAAAGTGCAATGTGGCCCAACTGTCGGATACTTTCTGTTGGTGATCCCACCTTGACTTTATGCCTTTATTGAGTTCACTTCCTAGTATCCACCAACTTGCTAAGTGCGACGGGGGGGACCTATATGATCTTGCTCTGAGCCTAGACATCCTCTTACCATACGAATTCCAGTGCCGACCACTTCCCGTCTGCGGGTGAATCTACCGTTCACATTGGCCATACAATGTCCGACCATTTGCAACTTTAAAAAGAGGGTCTCAAAAATAAAACAAAAATCATTGGAAGAAACCAACAACTAAGGTTAGCAATTGCCACGTCCTCGTGACACTATCATGATTGGACACACATTGGCATGGCTGTACGCATCCATCCTTGAGCAGCAGTTGAGTAGATGGGTAGAGAGAGAGGGTGTACTGGCAGCAGGACAAGCGGGTTTCAGGAGAGGTTTCTTTACTCTTGATCATATTCTGACACTCAGAACCATTTTTTAGGAGGGGAGATCACGTAGGAGACGGCTCTATTGTTGCTTTGTGGACTTCCGCAAAGCCTTCGATACAGTGCCCAAAGGTAGATTGATGCGCATACTGCAAGAGATGGTGTCACGATTGTGACTATGTTGCAGTATTACATCTCTTCCTAGTTGCAGATACGCGAAGTGCCATGCCAAGGAGGACCCCTGCGCTTGGATGGTCACACCCCTTCGCCCAAAGGACGTGTCTCTTCGCCAAAAGCCACTCCTTCGACGATTGGTCACACCCCTTCGCTCTACGGGTGCGACTCTTCCCCAATGGTTGCAGCTCTTTGCCGAAAGGATGTGTCTTTACGTCTAAAGTCGCGTCTCTTCACCATGAGACGTGTCTTTTCATTTATGTCTCTTCGTCTTCTATATAAGGAGCCCTTGTATCACACATTCAATCAATCAAACACAGAGTCTTCTAAGTCTTGTTCTAAGTTCAATTTCAGTTTCTTAAGTCTTAATCATGAGTTTAAGTACTTAATTAAGGATTAGCGACCAGAATCCTTACAATGGTATCAGAGCTGATTTTTTCCCGGGACTTGCGGGTTTTGGAGCCTCTCACCCTCGCCGCTACCCTCTTCACCCTCTCTCCTTTCCGGAGTTTCATGGAGGAAGCCGAAAGGCGACACGTAAAGGTGATGTGGAGACGACACATTTAAACCCTTACCCGCATCGGACACAGAGACAGAGAAGGGATGGCGGCCTACTCTTACTTGGAGGACGCAAAAGGAGGTATGACCTCGATGTTGGGCACTTGTCTCTGCACAATAGACATTTCTCCCGCGTGCTCCGCACTCTTCTCCTTCTCCGCTGGCACCCCTTGGTGAAGGGGCGCACCCTTTGCAAGTGATCGCATCCAAAGTTTCTGATTCACTGGATATATACCCTTTCGAAATTCTCACACTGGATATACCCTTTCGCTGGTGATTGCCTTTTCACCCTTGTGCCTCTTGCACATTTCATACCAAGGTGGACACACTTATTAAAAAGGTTTGGTCCCAGCCCTATTAACTTTGGCCACTTTGAGGCAATCTTAAATTAAACCATCAGCGTAAGTCCACAAAGCCCAGCCAGCGTGCGTAAAATAACCAGCCAGCGTATAAAAAAAAACCACGCAACCAGCGTACAAGAGAAAAACACCAGCCAGCCCATGGACCTGGATAATAGCATGATTAAGAACACCACTTCTGTCAGAATTTAACATAGCAAGAGTTTGATCAGACAAGTTTAGATTTCCGCATGGAGTTTCAACTTTCTCCTGGGTGATGTTTTGGATGGTGTCTCTCTTCAAGAACTCTCCACGATTCAACCCAACAGCGAACCAACCCCTAGCGGCCCTCTTCAGCGTGGGTTCGGCACAATCGACAGCCCCAATCCAGTTATTGGTCACTAATGATTGACCGCCCATGGTCGCCAGAATGTCTTTGCCTTTACCTTGGTGCCCGTTTTACAGAAAAGCAAAGCCCAACAAGAAACAATTGTTCTCTCGGACTTGTTCCCGATGTTTCCGGGTGGTTCCCCACACTCCTCTTTCCCATAATAGGCGATGGAGCCAGATTTTGCCTCTATGTCACATACACCTGTATCCGAGGATCTGATAACAGTTCTCAAAAAGGGGATGGCAGCAATTTCATCAAGCCTTGCATCACTTCACAGTCGCTTGGATAAGATGCAGATGCAAAATTCTTCTCGGAGTCACCCAACAGCTTCTCAGACAATACAGGCAATACAGGAATCTTCTTCCGACGCTTCAGTGGTCGACCAGGAAGAACCACTCAAACAAAAGCCTTCGGAACTCAAATTTTCTCACTCAAAGTATGGTTTCTCAGAGACAACTAGACACAAAGTACCTTCGTGCGAGGAGGAAAAGTCTCAACATGAAGATTCTTGGAAATGCTACAATTCTAAGCAACCAACTTCTTATTGGAATCATCAGCAACAAAAGCAGCAATATGAAGCTTCCAACAGATCATCAGCAATATCAAGATCGGCTTATTTAGTGACACATATATCCGACCCTAGTCAAGTACTCGGTCGTGAACGCCGCGACGTTGGACAAGTTTCCCCTCGCGAGCCATGTCCTACATTTAAGTCTTTCTTGTCTGATGGTGGTAAAGTTGAAGATTTATTGATCCTTTCCTTGTGCAAGAGGATCCTTCAGAGGTCTAAGAGGCGACAACTCCCTCGACCTCCCCCTTCCCAACTGGAAGCCTTAATACCTGCTGAAACAGCCGAAGATTCAGAAGATTCCAATTCTTATGTGACAACCAACAAGCACATAAACCCTTCTTTGACCGTGATCCAAGCAGGAAAAGTAGCCTCGTCACCGCCCTTGCATAATACAGTCTTTGTTTCTAAACAGATACCAAATGCAGTGGTGAATGATAATTCTTCAAACTTGAAGACTCCAGTCCTTAGCTTCAACGGTGCAAAGGATAAAGCAGATACAGACTCTTGCAGTACGCCTTTAGTCGCTGAAAATGAATCTTTGGACACAACTTGTTCCAGTGATAAACTTTTACAGATGGATCTATCTTTGAACACGACTCTGTCTCAGTCTACGACATCCCTTCAGGAGGTTTTAACTGTTCCAGACAAACCAATGGAGTACCTTACAGATTTCCAACCAGTGGTCATCACTCAAGCCAGTTTATCAATAATTTCACTCGAAGCAAATACAGATTCAATCTTTTCTTGGACAAAGCTTGAAGTTAGAAAAGACTTTGACAAAGACACTTATCAAGTTGCAGATATGATCAGTTTTCAGTTTGGCAAAATAGTCATGGTCAACAACAATGCCATGACGTGGGACTTAACAGAAAGAGCTTTGGATGCAGAAGCATAACAACAATACATTTCCTTCTTCCCGGAGTTTCTACAACTACCGTGGGTCTTATTTAAAGAGGGAGGGAATGTCACGATTGTGACTATGTTGCAGTATTACATCTCTTCCTAGTTGCAGATACGCGAAGTGCCATGCCAAGGAGGACCCTTGTGCTTGGATGGTCACACCCCTTTACCCAAAGGATGTGTCTCTTCGCCAAAAGCCACACCTTCGACGACTGGTCACACCCCTTCGCTCTACGGGTGCGACTCTTCCCCAATGGTTGCAACTCTTCGCCGAAAGGATGTGTGTTTACGTCTAAAGTCGCGTCTCTTCACCATGAGACGTGTCTTTTCATTTATGTCTCTTCGTCTCCTATATAAGGAGCCCTTGTATCACACATTCAATCAATTAAACACAGAGTCTTCTAAGTCTTGTTCTAAGTTCAGTTTCAGTTTCTTAAGTCTTAATCATGAGTTTAAGTACTTAATTAAGGATTAGCGACTAGAATCCTTACAGATGGGGGTTCCAAAAGAGTTGATTTGGGGGATCATGGCTCTATACAAGTCAGTAGTGGGGCATGTATGCACTCCAGAGGGGATTTTTGATTTGGTTCACTCCACTATTGGGGTGAAACAGGGTTGCCCGCTATCTCCTACACTATTTGGTATGTATGTGGATGAGGTTGCTGAGTACATTGAGAGGGTTGGTGATAGACGAGCGCAGTTGGCAGGGACATGGATCGCACTACTGTATATGTTGATGATATTGTGTTGATTTCCAACTCCCCGGGAGGGGATGCAACGTGATTAGATGCTTTGTACACATTTGCCCACGATAGTGGATTGTCTGTTAACCTAGGGAAAACCAAGGTTATGGTGTTTAACACCACACTGCAGTGGGTTAGGAGGTCAACACCTACTTTTACATATGGCCAGGAGACGATGGAGTATAGAGATGCATACACCTATCTTGGGGTAGCCTTCAGTGGACCGGCATTTTCATTGAGGAGTGCAGTAGAGACTAGATTGACGAGAGCTTATGCAGCCTTGGGAGGTTTGGAGAAGATGTGTTCGCAGGTTCAGTTTTAGGAACCTCGAACAAAGCTGTGGCTTTTTGACATTCTAGTGGCTTCAGCTATGCTCTAAGGGGTTCAGAATTCCGGGGCCCTTAGTGGACAACCAGGGCAGATCTGGTAGCACTGATGGATGGAGAGGCCTCTAGTTTGTATGATCTCTCGGATGATTGGGGCTAAGGCCTGAGTGCCACATGAGATTAGCTAGCTGTCCCTCCTGTCGTAGCTGAGGCCCTTTGTAAATCAGTTTCCTTCATGCAATTTATGGGACCTTCCCAGAGACAGATATGCTCGGCTAGCACTTGAGTCATCTCGACAGTTAGCGCTACAAGGGGTAACAACATGTTGGTATGGGCAACACTTGAGTCATCCCGACAGCTAGCGCTACAAGGGGTAACAACATGTTGGTATGGGCAAATGACATCATGGTTTCAGTCACACGGATTCAACATGGATAAACTGCCTCCATTCCAGTGCTCCTTGGATGATTGCAGATTTCAGCCCTTAGGTCGACTTCGTCATCACCGTCGTCATCGTCGACATAGCCTAGACTTGCATCAGTCTCATGCATACCATTTGTACTAGATTGTGCAATCATAAGTAGACCACTCTCGCCGACGAGTGGGGCCTTCGGAGGAGGGTTTTTCAACGTCTCTGGTGTCGTATCTCTCTTCTCTCTCTATCTCTCAGTCTCATACACTTGCACGCACAGTGTCCATTCACTTTGTTTGTGATCATAGTACTTTCCATTAAGAACGGAAGGCTCTCCCTTCCATAAGAACTAAAAGGAACCTTGAGCACAATTCGGAGCACTCATCTTGAGCAAAGCGCAAACAATCATTCCGCTGCACCTAACATTGGTATCAGAGCTTTGGCAGTGTTCTATATCACTCAAGGAAAGAACCACAAGAATTTTTTTTTGCTTGTTGAGGTCGCACGAACCCAAGTTCGCTTGGGAGTGTAGATTCCTAATCGTGCTTTGTTGAAGAGTGACCGGAATCCCAAGAAAGAAGGGCTTGTCCAGCCTCCCCTTGTGTCTCTTTTCACTCATTGAGAGCGGACCGTGCACTTAGCGGCCGGCCAATCGACGTGAGGTGGGACAAAGCAACCTTGGTGTGAGCGCAAGGCCGCCAAGGGGTGCGCCAGCGGAAAGGAGTAGAACTTGGGTGAAGAGAAGATCTTTCTCAAACACTGTTTGCAAGCGAAAGAAAACCTCAAGAACCTCAAGAACTCAAGACTCCCAAGAACCCAAGCCCACAAGAATCCACGACTTCAGAATGATCATCACTGGAAGCGGAATGGATACTTCGCTTGGAGGTGATGAGCATGAGAGAGGCGAAGAAGAATTTTCCCCACCAGGAGGTTTTTCCGACCCTTCCCCATCTACGTCAAGGATTGCGCTAACTCCTATGGAGGAGTTGGACCAAGAAAGAGAAGCAGAAAGAAAGGCCTATGAAGAAGAAATGGCCGCCATAGATCGTGACTACGAAGAAGACATGGCAGCCATAGAACGTAAGTACGATTTGGCAAAAAAAGAAAGTCAAGCAAGATTTGATCGCGAGAACAAAGCAATAGTGCAAGAGATGTTGCGACTCTTTTCTCAAATGCGGCACAAATTCAATAGGATCAGGAAAAGGAGACTCTCTCAGTCTCTTCTTCTCCACAGCAAGACACACAGGATTTGCATGATTGTGTGAAGCATGATGATGATTTGATCGACAATGATTTGCATGATGATTTGAATGACAATGATAAGCATGATGATTTGGATGCCAATGATTTGCATAATGATTTGGATGACAATGATAAGCATGATGATTTGCATGATCAAGATGTGATTTCTCACAAGCATGATGATTTGCATGATGATCAAGATGTGATTTCTCACAAGCATGATGAGTTGCATGACGAAGATGTGATTGTTCACAAGAATGATGATGTGTTAGTTGATGCTTTTTCTAGCGAAGCTAACCTCGTTGTAGATTCGATCAATCACGAAGAACCGATCTTGACTTTCGAGTCAAGGCCCAAAGAACCCCCATAGGACGATTCGATCATTCAATAAGGATCGATCTTGGCTCTCGAGCCTAGGTCCAAAGAACCCTCACAGGAAGTATTATGTGTTCGCATGATTGATACGCACGCATTGTTCGAGTGTTTCATTCGTGATCGTTCCCTGTATTTTAGTCAGCATCGTTATGTGATCCCTTTTCCTAGGCATGACATATGTATGTTGAGCACATTTCTCTCATGGATGAGTACGAATGTATGCGGATTTTTCATAAAAAGTTGGAAAGTATGTATGTCAGGAAGTCACATTCCATGTCTCTTTCTTGGCATGACACAGTTTCCGAACGAGCACATGAAAGTATGAGCACCAAGCGTGGGCATTTCCATTGTGTTTTGCCACAGTTGATTGCTCTAGATCATAAGAGAAAGATTCGATCTCATTGTTTGCATGTGTGTGGTGAACGGGTTGTCACTCCGTCTCTATGTTCATCTACATTGCATACACAGTCTTCAGAGAAAACAAGATTTTTTTCCTTCACTTTACATGGAATGGGTATGTTCATGGTTTTGTGTTGGAAATGGTTTAAGGAATTTTCAGCCATGGAGATTCTTGAAGACGAAAGAAAAGGACTCTAGACGAAGTTGAAGCATCGAAGGGAGCCACAAAAGACTCTGTCGCTTTCGGCGCGGCCCAAAGAAGCAAGCGTTGCAGACCTTTATGAAGTTCAAGTACCGCACAACTCACACATCCGAGTGGGCCGACAAAGAGTCCCTTGCAGGATTCCGGATGCTATTGGCGATCTCCCTCGACGCCATACAGTTCGGTACCAGTACCTCACTTTGAAAAGGAGGGGATGTCACGTGACACATCCAACCCTATGTGTCCGTGGACAAGCTACAGCATAACAGGGTTCAGTCAGTCCAGTTAGTCTAGATTAACAGTGATCTGACACTTTTGTGAGTCTATTCGTAGACCGTGCATGTCCAGTCACTTAGCATAGATGCATATCCTCTGGTTGCACACAACATGATCATCAGTATTCCCTTCAGAATCCATCAGATTTAGTTGGGGAAATTTTCCAATGCATTTAGCCTATTTTTCCTATTTTTGGTATTTTTCACTTATTATTTTCAAGTGACTTTCCAACAAAAGTAGGTAGGGCAATTTTGCTATGTTAATATGTAAGCAAACCCAAGTTAGCACTTTTTGGCAGAAGAGGCAGCAGGAGCACATGCTCAACAGACACCTTCTCAGCAGACACCCAACAGAACCCCCAAGTGACCTAGCGTTTTTGCTCCCAAGCAACAGCCTAGCGTTTTTGGACAAGACACCACAGATCAGCTAGCGTTTTGCATTTGCAGAGCCACGGCGACAAGACCACATCAGATCAGCCTAGCGTTTTTGCATTTGCAGAATCCTGGTGACAGAAACACAGATTTTCAGCCCTAGCGTTTTGCAGATCTATCGCGACAGAATCAGCCCTAGGATCAGCGTTTTCAGTTTTCAGCGCGTCGTCGTCGCATCGTCGCCATTGACAACGTCACCGACATAGAGTCAGAATTCAGCAGATAGAAGATTTGCAGATTTCAGCCTATAGCGTTTTTGGACAGCAGTAGAAAGATTACTATGATCACAAACAAAGTGAATGGACACTGTGCGTACAAGTGTATGAGACTGAGAGATAGAGAGATATGACACTAGAGCCTCCTCCGAAGGCCCCACTTCGTCGGCGAGAGTGGTCTACTTATGATTGCACAATCTGGTACAAATGGTATGCATGAGACTGATGCAAGTCTAGGCTATGTCGACGATGATGACGAAGTTGACCTAAGGGCTGAAATCTGCAGCTCTCCCTTCCATAAGAACTAAAAGGAACCTTGAGCACAGTTCGGAGCACTCATCTTGAGCAAAGCGCAAACAATCATTCCGCTGCACCTAACATGCGCACATCATCGCATCAGCTAGAGATTGAGACTTGCAGATTTAGGAGAGTACGAGCAGAAGCCAGGATATGCCAGTCATGTCATATAGAGCCAGAGACAGAGTTACATCACATTTGTCATTGTTCGGTATACTACGAGATACGAGGCCGCTTTCACTCTCTATTTAGAGAGGGTTTTGGACCGTTGGCTAGAGTCATGAGATGTCAGGATCAGAGATGCCTCGGGTTGTTTTTGCTAGAGCTGCACAGACACAAGAAAAGTCTCTTGGGGAGACCAGGTAGTGGGAGACATTCACAGAGGGAGATCACCGACTTCCTTAGAGCAGGGACTCAACAGCCGGATGAGCATGCTTCGTAGCAGACTTCAGAGCCCACTACTACCATATGTATATTAGTGAACAGAGCCACTGAGCTCGGGAGAGCTAGACGCTCACGTCACCGGGGTGACCATTACGTCGAGAGGCTCCACCAGAGAATCAGGACTATTCTAGCACGTCATGGGAGACGCCCAATACGATTATTTACAGAGGCGGACATTGACGAAGCTCTTCAGCGACCGACGCAATACTTTATCGGACAACGCCCGATACCGGGTATCCTCGGGCATCGATGATGATGATGTTGATGATTTTCAATTTACGATTTGAGTCTTTTAGTCATTTTGGCCTTTTGAAGACGTTTAATATAACATTTCATTTCATTTTCATGTGTGTGTGTGTGTGTGTGTGCGCGCAGGCAGTGCGCAACCCACAGCGCGCCCTCCCACTACCCAGCAAATCCCTCCCCCCCCTCGCGACCCCCCCGTAGGTGCAGGTTTATCTGCTTTCCACACAGACATGGAGCCAGCACAGTGGATTATGTCATGGCACAGCCGAGTCTCATCTCTAGTATCCAGGATCTCACGATTGGACCCATACCTGTTGGTGTGGCAGTGGATCATGCTCTTGTGTCACTGACCATCTCTTTCCAGTTTAGTGTAGCACATAGGCCACAAGAAGCAGCCCCTACTCGCTACACCTTCACGCGGGAGATGGACTGTGTATACATAGATGGGATCTACAGACGCCTGTGTACAAAAGAGCTAGGGCGACCTCAGGAGGAGCTTACTACTATATTGACACATACATTACTTGATGCAGCAGCAAAGGCGTACCCACACACCCAACTTAAGCAGGGACGCCGTTCTGGGAGCATGTCCCAGAACAGTTGGTATGATGAGGAATGCCGCGAGACTAGAGCTAGACTTCAGAGGGAGGTGCTTTTGGGGGACATCACTCATAGACAGTCACAGATTGACTTCCGACGCCTAGTGCGGCAGAAGCATGACCTATACTAGCTATTCTTGAGTCAGGACTCACGTGAGGCATGGCGGCTCTTTCATGAGCACTCTCCCCCCCCCCGGCCCGCCATTACTTCTACAGAGGCTTGGGGCAAGTACGCGTCATCTCTGTACACAATTCCTGGACAGCCCCCCTTCTCGACACACCCCCCCCCCCCCCCCCCCCCCCCCCCCCCCCCCCTCGATCCATGCCCCCCCACATGTGCTTTTTTCACCTCTTAGATGGTGAGGAAGGCCATTGTTAGGATGAGGACTGGGAGAGCATATGATCATGATGGCTTAGTGGCTGAGCACTTCATGCATGCCAGAGGTCTACTAGCAGAGCTTCTAGCAGTTATGTTTAACTTTGCCACGTGTGAGGGCTTGCCTGATCTACTATTGTACCTATCCTCAAGTCAGGAGAACCTATGGAGCCTGGGAATTATCGCACTATCATGATCGGACACACATTGGCACGGTTGTACGCATCTATTCTTGAGCAGCAGTGGAGGAGATGGAGAGACATTCTTAAGCAACAGTTGAGCAGATAGGCAGAGAGAGAGATAGGATATGCGCAGTCGGGCAGGCAGGGTTCAAGAGAGGTTTTTTTACTCTTGACCATATCTTGACACTCAGAGCCATCATTGAGGAGGACAGATCACATGGGAGATGGATCTGTTGTAGCTTTGTGGGCTTTCGCAAAGCATTTGACACAGTACCCAGAGCTAGATTGATGCGCAGATTACAAGAGATGGGAGTACCCACGAAGCTCATTTGGGGGGTCATGGCATTATACAGATCAGGAGTGGGGCATGTACGCACCTCAAAGGGCCTATCTATTGCGGTTCACTCCACTATTGGGGTGAAGTAGGGTTGGCCACTCTCTCCTACTCTATTTGGTATGTATGTGGATGAGGTTTTTGACTACATTGAGAGAGATGGTGATAGAGGTGCACAACTGGCAGGGACATGGATTCCACTATTGTTATATGCTGATGATATTGTGTTGATCTTCGACTCTCCGGAGGGGATGCAACGTCACTTGGATGCTTTGCATAGGTTCGCCCATGAAAGTGGTTTGTTTGTCAACCTTGGTAAAACCAAGGTCATGGTATTTAATACCACCCCACAATGGATCAGGAGGTCAGCGCCCGCATTCACATACGGCCAGGAGACAGTGGAGTATACAGATGCTTACACTTACCTTGGAGTGGATTTTAGTGGACCAACATTTTCATTGAGGAGAGCAGCAGAGACTAGATTGACCAGAGCCCATGCAGCATTGGGTAGATTGGAGAGGATGTGTTAACATGTTCAGTTTCAGGAGCCTCGGACAAAGCTTTGGCTCTTTGACACTCTGGTGGCTTCTGCATTACTCTATGGAGTTGAGATTTGGGGACCTTCATTGGACCATCACGGGAGGACAGGTCGCACTGATGGATGGGGGGACATGGAGAAGCCACTAGTCTCTATGATGTCGCGGCTCATTAGAGCCAAGGCTTCGGTACCACGTGTCATTATCCGAGCAGAGCTAGTTGCCCCCCCACTAGTGGTGGAGGCGCTCACCAGATCTCTCTCCTTCATACACCGCATGTGGGAACTTCTCAGAGACAGATATGCCCCCCTTGCACTTGAGTCCTCTCGACAGTTAGCCATGCAGGGAGATACAACATGCTGGTATGGGGAGATGACATCATGGTTTCAGGCGCATGGGTTCAGCATAGACAGATTGCCCCCCTTCCAGTACTCACTGGATGCACCCTCTCTGACTCTTCCACAGCCCGAGATCACCAGGCTCATCCGCCAGGACCTGACTCAGCTAGACACCAGGAGGACATGGATACATCCAGCACAGGAGTTGGGCACGAAGATGGTTTTCTACAGAGAGCATCTTCTCCAGCTTACGGAGGACGGTTTTGTGACGAGGCCTAGATACATGGACACCCACTTGTCTCATGGGATACGATGTGCTATTGGCCAGATATGCACATCTTCACACCAGCTGCGGAATGAGACTAGGAGATACAGTGGAGTACCAGCAGAGGCCAGGACATGCCTCTTGTGTGACATGGAGCCTGAGACAGAGTTGCACTACATATGCCACTGTCCCGTCTACTACGAGATACGTGGCCGCTTCCACGGCTTGTTCAGAGAGGGCTTTGGACCACTCTCCAGAGTCATGCGGTACGAGGATCAGAGATTCTTGGGTCTGTTTTTGCTCGAGCTGCGCAGACACAGAGAGAGCCTGATGAGGGGAGAGGCTAGCCAGTCTCAGAGACGGATCAGAGACTTCTTTGGAGCAGACACTGGACACCCAGAGGAGATACTAGCACAGGAGAGCTCGTCGCCTCACACCAGAGGCACACTGATCGATCGAGTGACCGAGCTAGGGAGATCGAGACACCCATGACTGCGGAGGACTACACAACATCGACGGAGGCTGCATCAGAGGATTCGGATCACGTTGGCTCGACATGCACGACGCCGGGTCAGGCTATTGACCATGGAGGAGATTGATGAGATCCGCTAGCGACCGATGCTGGATCTTTTGTGATTTTGCTATCCCACCTAGCTGCGTAGCTCACACCTAGCAGTTTAGGATTCCATAGTATTTTATTTTGTCATTTTTGTTACTCTGACTTTATATTAGATCCACCACATTGTAACTTTCTGATCTCATAGGTCACTTTGGCCTTTTGAAGACGTTAATATAACATTTCATTTCATCTCTCTCTCTCTCTCTCTCTCTCTCTCTCTCTACCTCTCTCTCTCTTTTCAATACCTTTTTTATTTTTGGTACTCGGACATTATATCAGATTCACCGCGTTAATATAACATTTCATTTCATCTCTCTCTCTCTCTCTCTCTCTCTCTCTCTCTCTCTCTCTCTCTCTCGTGGTTGAGGCGCTCACCAAATGTCTCCTTCAAACACCGCATGTGGGAACTTCCCAGAGACGGATATGCCCGCCTTGCATGTGAGTCCTCTCGACAATTAGCCATGCAAGGAGATGCAGCATGCTGGTATGGGGAGATGACATCATGGTTTCAGGCGCATGGGTTCAGCATGGACAGACTCTTACACGTTCGAGATCACCAGGCTCATCCGCGAGGACCTAACTCAGCTAGACACCAGGAGGACATGGATACAGCCAGCCCAGGAGCTGGGCACGAAGATGGCTTTCTACAGAGAGCATCTGCTCTAGCTTACGGAGGACGGTTTTGTGACGAGGCCCAGATACATGGACACCCACTTGTCTCATGGGATACAATGTGCTATTGGGATACGATGTGCTATACCCACGACTGCGGAGGACTACACAGCATCGACGAAGGCTGCATCAGAGGATTCTGATCACTTTGGCCCGACATGCACGACGCCCGGTCAGGCTATTGACCATGGAGGAGATTGATGAGATCCGCTAGCGACCGATGTTGGGTCTTTTGTGATTTGCGATTTAGCTATCCCACCTAGCTGCTTAGCTCACACCTAGCAGTTTAGGATTCCATAGTATTTTATTTTGTCATTTTTGTTACTCTGACTTTGTATGAGATCCACCACATTGGAACTTTCTGGTCTCATAGGTCACTTTGGCCTTTTGAAGACGTTAATATAACATTTCATTTCATTTCATTCCGGAGTCATGACAGAAACTCAGTACGCTGAACTTTGTGTTGATGTATGCTCATGTGTGTGTGCGTGTGGTGTGTGTTGTGTTGGGGAGCATATGTTACCACCTAGTTCTACACCCACTATTGGGCACTGACGACGTTAGTGGGGATGTCGTGGTATTTAGTCAATACTATGCATGATGGAGCTGATGGTTATATTGTCTTGTGGGTGACTACCATGGGTCTATACCTTGCACTTTCCTTCAAGGGTGAATGTGGGCTTATCCTGGATTCATCTAGGTACATTTCATTTCATTTCATTTCTCTCTTGCGCGCGTGTTCCCATGTTTGTGTTTCTTCTTCCATTGCGAACTTTGACAATTGCAGTGAAATGACCAGTTTAATCCCTTCCCTAGTTTTTGGAAACATATTTATAAGTGGCTTCTTGGCATTGCCTACCAGGCTACTTTGAAAGATGTCCCATTGGCCATTTTGGGTAAACACCTTGAAATATCATAAAGAACCTGCATTCTAGGCATTGAACTTTTCAATGTCCGTTGTGTGCTACCTCATCAAAGCAAAAATTAACTTATAGAAAACTCTGAGCAATGTTCACACACACACTTGACCAACCTGCTTGCTCTTTGCCGTAGGAAACAAGTCCTCCCATGAAAGGATGTCCATAGGGGGAAGTGAGAAAAATTGCCTAGACTGTATCATTAAGCCCAAATTGGCAGTGTAGGGGTGGCTACTGCTTTGCTTCTCAGTATGCCATTTGTGTGCAGATCGATGGAAGGGGGGTTAAAACATAACTTTAGAAAAAGGTAAGACCTTGGAGGTCTCAAATTTTTTATAGATTGATGTGGTTTTGTAATCTGCTAGATTGGAAAATTGTGGCAAGTGAAGTATAAAACATGATATGCAATTTCTTGGAGACACACCTTGGCAGATCAGATGATTATGGTTCCCATTAAAGTTGTTTTTTGAAGAGTTCCTTGCATCTGTTGCAGGTTTGTTCAGGCCTTTTTGTTTTTCCAAAATCTTCCATTGGAGGAGCACTGTTGGTGTGTACATCACGAAATCGCATGGCCCCTTTTGGAACCATTCTACTCCTATTATCAGGTTTCTGAGAACAACTCTGTAAAGGTATTATGGAGAAGATTTTCACAAGAATTACGCAAGTGCACAAGGTGTGTCCTGCAGTATTACAAAGCAAAGGAATTGTATGCCACTGAGTTCCTTGAGGATATTGTGGGCACCCTTCTTGCTGTTTTGCGGAAAATGGATGAAGAAAGAGTGGCCACACACTTGCACGAGATTTTGTGCAAGATGAAGAGCGATAGCTTGAACTCTGAGAAGGATTCAGAAGAGATAATTTGTGTATTATTTGAGGTGCTTCTCTGCCACATTCATCAAGCTTCTTTAAAGGTTTCGGTTTTCTGCATACAACGTGCTTGTTAGAACTTGTTAATGGCTTGTCATTGTTCGCCTTTTTCCTGATATTTATCTGTTCCCCATCCGTTCTGTCGCTCAAGATGTATGCATTCCTTTTAGTGTCAGTAACAGTGCTTCTTTATGAAAGACACATATCTTTGCTCTTGAGGTCTTGAAGGTGTTATGTTATATGCTCCTTCGATATAAGCCTCTAAGGGTGTACACTGCATAGCTTTTTGTTGAGGTCTATAATGTCTCATGTCATATGTGTTTTGGATATAAGTCTGCACATTATTCTTTATGTATTCCTGAAATATTTATGCAGTATTTTCTTCAGATCTTCTTTCGTGTTTCAAGTGTAATTCTTATTTTTTTCATATGTATGTACTTAAGCTTTATATTGTAGTTGTTTTGGTGTTAAGAATTGATTTTCAAGCGTATTTGTTGCATTGGTCTTTGGTCGCTTCCAGCTGTAATCTTTACAGTGTTGCTACAAAAGATAAAAAATGGTACATAATGGTAGCCCTTGTGCTTTTATGTACTCAATGAAATGATACTGTGAGATGCAGTGTGCATGCGAATTTTCTCTGAAGCTTATTTTGTCATCATAAACTTTGATAAACACAAAAGCTGCGTTTTGTTCTGGTCATATGCTCCTTTTCCCGTGAGCCAGGAATACTGTCTCCAAGGTTATTTAGTCAGGTGTTTGCTGTCTTTCTTCTCTGCAGCAGGCTTGTCCTTGAGCTTTCTTCTTCTTCCAACTTTTCATTGTTAACACTGCCCTACCTGCAAACGTAGGTTATGAGGTTTCCTGCTCTCTTGGATGATGCAGAAATTGACTCAGCATTTATCAAGTTTCTTCAGTATGTCGAGAACACATATGATCTTTCACTTGCTACAGATCAATGCTATGCAGTAAGTTTTTAAGGTTGCATGAAAACAGAAGCTGCCTTGATTGTATTTTTGTTTTTCTTAAATTGGTTTTGGCTTGGAGCAATTTGAAGTGTTTGCGTAACAGACACTCTTTATATTGGCAATATTTTCAGGGAGTCTATGCCCTTTTCTTTCATAATGATCAAGCTACCAGACGCATTGCTCTTCGACTAGCTGGAGCCTTTGGAAAATTGAGGCAATGTTTACAGTCTGCAAAACCTTTTGTTGATTTGTGGTTTGCTGTCATTATAAAAAAATTAGCTCTTGACAGGACTGCAGGAGACTTAGAACCTATTCAACCTGTGCTGCAAAAGCACATGCATTATTTAGAATTTGATTTGTTTGATTCCAAAAAGGCCATAAATGGGAAGGCAAGCAGTGATGTAGACTCTCGCGCAACTGAAGAGCCTTTATCATCATCTGTTGCAAAAGGCCGACCAAGAGCACAATGCACTAGGGAATCTCTCTGGATAGGTCTTAAGACACTGTATGTACACATTTAGTGCTGCTAAGAGGTTAATGTGAAGATGTCTGTTTGGAGCACTAAATATGTGTTGTAATTTGAAGGCTTGGTATGCTTGAGCCAGCGGCATTTGAAGAGGGAGTTGTGGAGCGGTATCCTGTTTTTTTGAGCATTGTTTTGAATCATGCGAGTGAGGCATCTCCCGTATTTTGGAATGCTCTTCATTGCCTGAAGCTTCTGCTTGATGTGCTAGGTAAGGTTTTTATTGCATCATAGATAACTATTTATCAAGGAGTTTTTGCCATTCTAAGCTCTGATCCCATTTTTGTGTTAGGCTACAAGCTTTGGATCAAGACTACCTTCTCTCCAGGAGTGATGCGTAGTACATTGATAGGTCAATGCTTCCATACTCGTGAAGAGAAGATGCACAAAGCTATTTTTGACCTTTTTCAGCCATTTCTACAGGTGTGGAAAGATTGGTGATCAGCTATGATTAAAATTAATCGCTTGTATCTTATCTTGACAATACTTCTGTACTGGTAGTCCCTAGAGGCTCTTCAGGATGGCGAGTATGAGAGGCAACGTCGCAATATCTTGTACTTTCTTCTGCAGCAAGTTGGTCACAGCAGAAACTTTAGTGGCTTGATGAGCAAAAAAGCTAGTCAGGTTGGTATCTTGAAGAACTTTGAAGTTATGTTACTGGGTGTGCTGAGGAATTGCTGACTAAAGTAATAAAATTTTCAGATTGCTTTTCTTATCATTCTGCGGGGTTTTAAAATGGATCCAGCTTGTCCTCCTATGGAGTGCGTTCATGTATGGTAAGGCCAAGGATTTTTTCCTTTTTCTCCTTTTGTTTGCTTAAAGTTGAGTATTGACTGTTTCTCCTAGCTGGTCAGGTCGGTTTGTGTTGCCTTACATATAAACATGTTTGTGTCATGTCCCTTGTTGGATTGTTTTCTTAACCCGTTCCACCTCTGAGAAGTTAGTGATTGCTTTATTCAAAATGCGTGCTCCTAATGTCAAACTTTTCCTGTTCAATACATGAAGGGGTCCATCATTGCTTGAGTCTGTCAAGGATACACAATTATATGATTCTTTGCGGGCGCCTGCAGTTCAGCTTCTTGAAACGATCTTAATTGCAGACTCTGTTGTTCTTTCCTATCTGCACTCAAGGGGTTCTCAAGGCAAAAATAGTTTACCCTGTGACACATTTGAGCAAGTTGAGGAGGTCCCAGAAATTGATACTGGGGAGTATACTAGCTATTTGAACCAGCACAAGGCCTTGGATAAACTTGGGGAGAACTGGAATAGCTGGTTGTGTGCTCCTATTTTATGGGTGGAGATACTTGAAAAGGTGCTTCCCTCAGATCTTCCTGAGCCTTTTTCACAGGCTGTGTTGTGGGCCTCTTCAAGAATGAGTTTGGCTTATGTGGACGAGTTGGCACCAAGGGATGTGCAGACACGTTTTCATCGAGAGGTTGGGTTCACAAACACTCCAGTGTCGTCTCTAATCTGGGAGACACCTAAAGGTTGTGATGATGGTGCTGATGGAAAGCTATGCCCAAATACTGTAGTGGCACGGGAGCATGTCACTCAACTGGTCCTTTTACTAAAAAAGTAAAGTGTTTTGCCCCCTTTAAAGTTTGTTTCACATCTCATATGCGATATCTGATCAGAGAGGTGGTACTGCTTTATCATTTCTGAAGGTGTGTTGGTACTTTCCTTGGACAAATTCAACTCACGAGAGTCAGTGGAAGCTGGATTTGGGATCCGCATCTAGCAGAAGTACTGGTTCTGCTTTCTCTGGACTCCTATGAGGTTGGCGTGTTTATGCTTATTGTGTTTTCTACCCTTGAAGCATAAGTGACTTTTAATCACAGTGAGAATTATCTCTTGATTTTCTACTAGCTCCATGATATGTTTTTACAGAAAGTCCGAGATTTTGGAAGATACTTACTCGCGCATTTTGCAAATGATTCCAGTCTTGATTCTGGCCTGATCTTTCTTTGTAGCAATCAAGCATCAGCTACATGTGCCATTAGTGGCCTATTCTATGCAATCAAGCTGGTTTGTAATTCCAGACCTTTCTCTCTTAAGTTAATTCTTTTGTTTTGCAAAAAGATAGGCTCATAAATAAAATGTGAAGCAGAGGTTGAGAAGGCCTTGAGCACCTCAGCCTGCTGGAGAAGTGTGTGTTGCCCATGAGTACTAAGCAATTCAAGTGGGAAAGACGTCAGCTATTAGCATGGCAGTGAATGAGGGTGTGGCTTGGTTATGTTCCTCGAACCATTTTCCAGAACTTGTGAAGGATACATCATCCTGCATACTCATGCTAAACCATGTGGTGCACCCATGTATGTCCTGAAAGCTGGTATGGTACTGGTTTGATATAAATTTGTTAGAAAAGAACAATTGTGTCCACACCAAATTAAGCCAAAATATGCCCTCCCCCCCCCCCCACAACTCTCCCTCCCCCACCACCACAAAAAAATAAACCCCCCGCCCCCCTTCCTGCCTTCCTTTCCCTCCCCTTCATGGGGGATGTTGCAGGCATCCAGAAACTGGTCGACCTGGGCTTATGCTGCTTGCCATGCTAGACTGGTACATAGGAATTGCTATTTGATGCTTTTGTGCTAGGCAGCCCTTGTGCAAACCAACCTACCTCATCATAGAAGAGACTAGAGCGGCATCATGTCTTGATGCCCATGTGCATGATTCAGAGTAAGCCATCCATTCCTCATGGTATACTGAGAGCAGAGGTTTGTTGTTTCTTTTGCGGCGGTGAACTATAATGTGTTATGTCAGACTATTGGCTTCCCCTATCTACTCAAAGATATGAATTATATAGGCTCCGATAACTTGGTTGTGAAGTGAAATGAAATGAAATGAACTGATATATTAACGTCTTCAAAAGGCCAAAGTGACCTATGAGAGACCAAAACGTTACAAAGTGGTGAATCTGATACAGTGTCTGAGCACCAAGAGACCTGAGTACCAAAAGACTAAATGGTGGTTGAAAAAGATACTGTAACATCCTAAACTATTGAAAGTGAGCTAAGCAACTAACTGGAACTTTGTAGGGTATGATTAATAGTTGATACATCGAGTGAAGGGCTGATAAAGTGAGTGATACAATCTCAACGGAGGTGAGTGGATAATGTGTGACCATCAAGTCATAGGATATCCATATCGTTCGTTGGCAGATCTCATCAATATCCTCCATGGTCAGTCTTTTGACTGGGCGTCTCGCATGTCGAGCTAGAATGGTTTGGATCCTCTGTTGTAGCCTCTGTCCCATAGTGACATAAAAACCCGTTTCAGCCCTTTGAAACCCTGAAACCACGAAATGGCCGAAACGTTTCGGCGAAACGAGTTGATTTTTTCTTTTTTGCCCCCTTTTGACCAGTTAACCTCAAACCACCCGTTCGGGGATTTTTTAACAAAGGCCGCCTCAAAAAATTGATAGATTTTTTGACCCTCACGCACATCGAATAATGTCTCTCTCTCTCTCTCTCTCTCTCTCTCTCTCTCTCTCAACCTTACACGTTAGCATGGCCCCCTTGTCTTTACCTCCATGTTGTTGCAGTTGGCTGCCAACTTACCTTGTTCACTCGTGACTCAAGTCTCACATCTAGATTTTGGTATTTCACGTCTTTACATATGAATTTGTATGTATATTCAATGTATTATTATACGAACATACATATAAAACGAAACCTGTGTTTCACTTTCTTTGAGCTCCGAAACGGAACATTTCAGAAACCTTGAAACCCCGAAACGCACAAAACCCGGAAACGTTTCATGTCACACTGCTCCGTCCATGTTGTGAAGCTCCTCGTAGTTGTGGGCGTCTAGATCTCCCTAGCTCAGTCACTCGATCAATCAATGTGCCTCTAGTGCGGGTGAGATGTGAGCTTTGATGTGAGCTGCTCCTCAGGTTGCCCATTGGTCGGTGTAAAGAAATTTGTAACCCGTCCCTGAGACTGGCTCTCCCTTGATCTCCTCAATAGGCTCTCTCTATGTCTGCGCAACTCTAGTAAAAACAGTCCAAGACATCTTTGGTCTTGGTATCTCGTGACTCTAGAAAGTGGTCAAAAACCCTCTCTAAACAAGCAATGAAAGCGGCCACATATCTCATAGTATACCGGGCAACAACATATGTAGTGCATCTTTGCCTCTGGCTCCAAATGGCATACGTGACATATCCTGGCCGCTATTGGAACTACCCCTCCAAATCTAACAGTCCTAACTTGAAGCTGATGTGAAAATGTGTGTATCTGACCAATAGCACACCGTATCCATGAGATAAGTGTGTATTCATGTATCTGGGCCTAGTCACAAAGCCATCCTCCATGAGTTGGAGAAGATGTTCTCTATAGAAAGCCATCTTCATGCTCAACTCCCGTGTCGGCTTTATCCATGTCTTTCTGGTATCTAGATAAATGAAGTCCTGATAGATGAGTCTAGGAATTTCTGTCCTTGTGAGAGTCAAAGAGGGTGCACCGAGAGAGTACTAGAAGGGGGGCAATCTGTCCATGCTGAAGCCATGTAAATGAAACCATGATGTTATCTATCCATACCAGCAGGGTGTATACCCTTGCTGCACTAGCTATCAAGAGGACTCTAGGGCTAGCCTTGCAGAGAGAGAGAGGGAAATAAATAAGATAGAGAGCTTTATTAATGTTTTCTAAAAGCCAAAACTGGCCTTTGAAAATGGCCAATATACATGAGTGCGTCCTTTGGCTATCTGAAAAATGGCAAAAGACAAAATGAAAGTGCTACTAAAAAAACCTAAGCTGCAAGGCGTGGGTGGTACATACATATTTGTAGAGGAGGGAAATGATGAAGGGATGGAGCTCTACGTCTAGGGGTATGAAACATTGAAACTACATCGTCAAGAAGTACAATCATGATATGCAAGTGTCTAGCTAGCTCCATCGATTGCCAAACTGGGGGTGTAGGATAGCATGCTCCGGGTGGCTAAGGAGTGAATAGCCCACGAAGGATGGTTGCAAGGTGTGAGAAGGCTTGCTCCGATTGCTCTTGTGACTCCTTTTTGGGTGGTATGAGAGGGTGCGGGGGTCTTCCAGAAGAGTCGGTGAGTTGGGATTGTCCTCCTCCACTAGAGGTGGTGGGCGATTGGAGGAACGACTCTTATATATTCGGATCTGAAGTAGAAAGCGGCCTAGTTGCCTCTGTCTTTGGTCTCGAGACTCCATCATCTATTTGAGTGTAGGCTGTCTTGATCAAAGGGGTGTATTGGCTCCGTAGCTCTCATAAGCTGTGCATGTGCATACCTGTGTATCAAGGCCATACACATTGATGAAGGAAGCGCTAGCAGCAGGAGAAGGCAACGCTGGTAGTTTGCTGCAGAAGACGAGCGTGAGAGAGAGAGATATATCGCACGATGGGTTGCGTGTGTCAATTGTTGATACACTTAAAAAATTAAAGTGTATTAGTATGTATGGTTTTAAAAGTACAAGGGTGTGTTCCCACCCAGGGAGTTAGTGTACATAAAATAAGAGGAGAGGGCCTTTACGAACCCAAACAACCTTCCACTTAAAGGCCCGAAGTGGTATCTAACTCCAACTAAGTGTAGACAATGCTCATAAGGAGCCTTTGCAAGGCTCTTAGTGAGAGCATCTGCAAATAAGAGGAGAGGGCCTTTACGAACCCAAACAACCTTCCACTTAAAGGCCCGAAGTGGTATCTAACTCCAACTAAGTGTAGACAATGCTCATAAGGAGCCTTTGCAAGGCTCTTAGTGAGAGCATCTGCATGGTTATCTTGGGTTTTGATCTTAGTCAGTGTGACAAGACCATCATCCAAGACCTGCCGTATGAAATGGTACCGAACATCGATGTGCTTGGTATGTGCATGAAACATGGCATTCTTAGCCAAATATACCGAACTCTGGCTATCACAGCCAAGTACTGGAGCACGTGCAAGAAGACCAAAATCTTTGACTAGACGGCCAAGCCAAACTGCTACTTTCGCGGCCTCTGTGGCTGAAATATATTCAGCCTCTGTTGTACCAGTGCCACAATCTTTTGAAGTCTTGAACACCAAGAAACAACACCACCAACAAGTGTAAAGACATATCCACTAGTAGATTTTCGAGTGTCAAGATCACTTGCCATGTCTAAATCACAGAATCCTCACAATTCCAATGTACCCTTTCCATAGTATATACATTTCTCCTGTGTACCTTGTAAGTACCGAAAAATGCAGTTCATTGCTTCCCAATGTGGTTTGCTAGGATTAAACATAAAACTATTGACAACTCCCACTGCATGAGAAATGTTAGGCCAAGTGGCAACCATGGCATACATCAAAGATCCACAAGCTAATGCATAAGGTATATCCTTCAGAGACTTAGCAGCTACATCATCTTGTGGGCATTTAGCTTGCTAAGCTTTGTATGTGGCGGTAAAGGCACACCAAGAGGCTTAGCATCAGCCACATTAAACCTCTCAAGTACTTTGCCAATGTACTTGTCTTGAGAGAAATAACAAGCATTTTTCTCTATCCCTTCTAATCCGCATGCCCAATTATGTTCAGCTGCCCCCAAATCTTTCATTGAGAAAGATGAATTCAGCTGCTTTTTAAGAGCATTGACAATACTTTTATGCTTGCCTGCAATCAACATATCATCCACATATAAGACTAGCACAATAATGCTTCCATCCTCAAACCTTTTTCATGTACAAGTAGTGATCCGAATGGCTGCGTTTAAATCCATGGCTGAGCATAAAGGTGTTAAATTTTTTGTACCACTGTCTTGGGGCTTGTTTCAGCCCATACCAGCTACGTTTTAGTCTGCATACCATATGCTCTTTTTCTTGGAATGACAACCTTCCGATTGTTTCATGTACAACTCCTCATCCAAGTCACCATGAAGAAAAGTAGTGTTTACATCCATTTGATCCATCTCTAAATCAAGAAGAGTAGCAAGAGCAAACAAAACATGGAGGGTAGACCACCGGTGAGAAGACTTCTTGGAAGTCGGCATTCCAATACTCAGCAAGGCTCTTCATCAAATGGATCTTCGACTTCAAAGAAGGAAGGATTATGTGCAATTTGCGGTGGTGACCATAGATGGTATCAATGTCCAAAGAAACCAAATCCGTCTAATTTGAAAAGAAATTCCAACGCGGAAACATCATCGAATTCTGAACCACGAGATTCTGCTAAGGATAAAGGAAAATCAGTGGTCAATACTATTCGTGTCTCAGAGGATACGACTATTCTTATGAAGCATGCTCAGTGCAATTCTTCAGTTTTGGAGCCTCTCTCAAAGCAAGTTTTGAGCGTTCTTGGAACTATTAATGGTCGTTCCATCAATGTTTTGGTGGACAGCGGATGCTCGAATAATTTTGTCAGCACTTTGATAGTTCAACAACTTGGTTTGCCAACTCAGAAGACATCTCACTTATATGATGTGGAATTAGCAGATGGATCAATTTTGACTTGTGATCAGACAGTTCGACAATTACAGTTCTAGATTTAAACTTATGCAGATCAATTAGATTTCGAAGTCATGCCTTTATCTTATTACGACATGATTCTTGGTCAACATTGTTTATTCCATTATGATCCAGCAATTAGCTTTGGAGGACATACTATCAATTTGTTCAAAGATGGACGTGAATTGACTTTACACGGTCTTTCTCATGCGGAAAGAGTGATTCAAGCCTCACGTGTACTAGTCAAGCAACATGATACAGTGGATTATGAAGAGAGTATGATTTTTGATGCAGATGCATATATTATTCCTGATGAATTTTTGAATTCATTAACTTCTCTTGAATCAATTGCTGAAGACAAAGATGATTACAAGTAAGAAGATTTTCCAAGCGATACTTCGTTACCAGACAAAGATAAGGAGATAGTTGCAGATTCTGAGTCTGAAGACGACTATGCTTTCTTTGATTCTTTGTTGGATGATGATATGCCAATTGCAAGTTATGAAGTGACAGTTTTTGAAGATGGTTCTGAAGAATTTTGGGATTCATTATTGGAAGATGATTTTAGTGTCAAGCCAAAATCCTCTCTAGTGATTCATAAAGTTGAAGTTACCCCATTTGAAGAGTACCTTCAGAAGATTTCCTCTTCCCCAAATATTTCGCAATTATCGAAAGATTTTGAAACCAGAAGTCTTACATTGCATGAAGAATTTTGAAGACCAAACTCTTGTTGCAATCAACCTGATTATGCCAGATTCCTCTAAAAAGTCTTTGAATAGTGCAATGACATGGGATTTAGCAGTCAAAGAAAAAAGGTTTCGCAAGAAGCAAAGGTTCAATACAAAGGTTTCCGATAACTCAAAGATTGAAGATTTTCGAAGATTCAATGCTTTTCCAGAGTTCTATCAACCACAGAAGTCATTTCTTTGACACGACTCTCATTTTAAATGGGAGGGAATGTCACGATTGTGACTATGGTAACAACAATACATCTACTTCTAGTTGCAGATACGCGAAGTGCTTTGCGAAGGAGGACCCCTGCGCTTGGATGATCACACCCCTTTGCTAAAGAGACGTGTCTTTTCGCCAAGTGGTCATATCCCTTCGCTCTACGGATGCGACTCTTCGCCCAATAATTACAGCTCTTCGCCGAAAGGATGTGTCTTTACGTCTTAAGTCGCGTCTCTTCACCATGAGACGTGTCTTTTCATTTGTGTCTCTTCGGTTTCTATATAAGTAGTCCTTGTATCACACTTTCAATCAATCAAACACAGTGTCTTCTAAGTCTTGTTTTCGAGTTTAGTTCAAGTTTTTTAAATCTTAATCATGAGTTTAAGTACTTAATTAAGGATTAATACCTAGAATTCTTACATCTCTGGTCTGAAGCCCCGTCCACTCAAAAACACTCTGCTATGTCTGTGTCTAAAGACTTACCCTTTGAGGAGGTTCCACCAGGATGGTTACAAGAGGAGTATGCGGAGTTTCCAATCGATCAAACACAAGCCCATGATGTCTTGAAGCTCCAAGGGGCAACTCACTTTTCATGTTCCGAGACATCCTCTCCAGTTACACCTCCTGACCCGGTCAAAGAAGTCAACCTGGGTGACCCTGATAACCCTCAGCACGTCCTCTTAGCAGCTTGGTTATGAGAGCATCCTGCGTCACTCGATCAGGTAGTTACTTTTATACACTCTTTTAAAGATGTTTTTGCTTGGTCCTACAAGGATTTGGAAGGGATCCCACTAGAATTGGGTGTCCATACTATCCCTTTGGTTGAAGGGGCTAAGCCTGTCATCAGAGGCCGAGCTACAAGCTCAATCCAAAGTATACAGAGGCTGTCAAGCTCAAAAAAATACAAGAGAAAAGGATCATTGTACCTGTGGAGCACTCTGAGTGGTTATCACCCATGGTGATAGCACCTAAGAAGCAGTCCAATAAAATCCGTGTGTACGTAGATTACCGCGCTCTGAACAAGGTAACTATCCCAGATGGTTTTCCCACACCTTTCACTGAGCGAGTGCTAGAAGATGTAGCAGGGCATGCATTGTACAATTTCATGGATGGGTTCAGTGGATACAATCAGTTGGGCATCGATCCATGAAACTGTACAATACATGTCCTGCTACATCTTCTAGCACTGCTCAATGAAAGGTGTGGGAAAACCATTTGGGATAGCTACCTTGTTCAGAGCAGGGGAATCTATGTACACACAGATTTTATTGGACTGCTTCTTAGGTGCTATCACCATGGGTGATAACCACTCAGAGTGCTCCACAGGTACAACGATCAAATTAAAACGGCTTTCGTGACTCGTTGGGTATTTTTATCTACACTAGAATGTCGTTTGGGTTGAAAAACTGTCACGTGACACATCCAGCCCTATCTGTCTGTGGACAAGCTACAGCACGACAAGGGTTCAACCAGTCCAATCAGTCTAGATTTAGAAGTGATCTGGCACTTTTGTGAGTCTATTTGTAGACCGTGCATGCCCATTCACTTAGTGTAGATGCATATCCTCTGGTTGCACACAGCATGATCATCAGTATTCCCATCAGAATCCATTAGAATCAGTTAGGAGATTTTCCAGTGCATTTAGCCTATTTGCCCTATTTTTGACATTTTTCACTTATTAATTTAAGCGACTTTCCAACAAAAGTAGGTGGGGCAATTTTGCTAAGAAAATATATAAGCAAACCAAAGCTAGCACTATTTGGTAGAAGAGGCAGCAGGAGCACCTTGCTCAACAGGCAACTTCTCAGCAAGACCAACCCCCGCGACTACTCTGGTGTTTTCTCCACAAAAGACCTAGCGTTTTTGCATCAGATCAGCCTTGGCGATTTCTGCACAGCAAATCAGCCCCGGCGTCGTCAAGACACAACAGATCAGCCTAGCGTTTTGCATTTGCAAAACAACCGGCGACAACAGCAGATTTTCAGCCCTAGTAGTTTTGGTTTGCAGATCAACCTCAGCGTTTTTGCAGATCATCACGAAAGAATCAGCCACAAGACCAGCGTTTTCAGTTTTCAGTCTTTAGACATCGTAGATCAAGTCCCGAACCTCGTAGATCTCACCTTCCCGTAGCAGTTCCTCGCTGCACGATCAGTTTCAGCCTGCAAAACGCAGATTTCAGCATCTGCGTTTTCAGCGCGTCGTCGTCGCATTGTCGTCATCGACATCGTCACCGACATAGAGTCAGAATTCAGCAGATAGAAGATTAGCAGATTTCAGCCCATAGCGTTTTTGGACAGCAGCAGAAAGATTGCAGATTTCAGCCCTTAGGTCGCCTTCGTCATCCCCGTCGTCATCGTCGACATAGCCTAGACTTGCATCAGTCTCATGCATACCATTTGGACCAGATTGTGCAATCATAAGTAGACCACTCTCGTCGACGAGAGTGGGGCCTTCGGAGGAGGGTTTTACGTCTCTGGTGTCGTATCTCTCTTCTCTCTCTATCTCTCAGCCTCGTACACTTGCACGCACAGTGTCCATTCACTTTGTTTGTGATCATAGCATTCTCTCATTAAGAACGGAAGGCTCTACCTTCCATAAGAACAAAAGGAACCTTGAGCACAGTTCGGAGCACTCATCTTGAGCAAAGCGCAAACAATCATTCCGCTGCACCTAACAAAAACGCTCCACCTTCCTTCAATCGAGCAGTATATCTCATATTCTGTCCTTTACTTACTGATCATCTTCGCATCTTCATGGACGATTTTTTGACCTTCTCAGGTGCGCAATGTTCAACGCCAGTGGAAAATCTAGAGAAGCACCTCGCTCAGCTCTCTGTTATCTTCCTCAGGTGCAGAGAGCCACACCTTAAGCTCAATCCTAACAAATGTCACTTTTTGGTCACTGAGGTACACTTCTAGGGCATGTGGTGTCTGCCACAGGTTTAGCGTTTGACGCAAAGAAGATCGTAGCCATCTTGAAGTTACAACCTCCCATTAACCCGAAAGCTTTGTAGGCCACACATGTTATCATCACAGGTTTATACGCATGTATGCATAGGTGGCTCAACCACTGACCCGATCACCAGTGCTATTGTCCCCTTTCAATGCTATTGTCCCCTTTCAATGGTCCAATGCAGAGGTTGAAGCATTTGCGTACCTCAAAAAATGCCTCACTGAAGCGCCTATTCTAGTGGCTCCCGATTGGTCTCTTCCTTTTCACGTGCATACTGATGCCAATCAACTGGCTGTGGATGCTGTGGTGACTCAACCAATTAAGGAGTACAACTTGGATCGCCCTGTTCATAATGCAAATCGCCTGCTCACCAAGGTAGAGCGCAACTATTGCACTACAGAAAGGGAAAGTTAGGCCATTGTGTATGCTTTACAAAAATTTCGCCAATTATTTATCAAGAGTCCATTTCATAGTTATTACTGATCATCATGCCCTGCACTATCTGCTTAATAAGCCGCAAGTTGCAGGTCGAGTATGGTGATGGCTACTCTTATTTCAAGAGTTTGATTTCGAAGTGGTGCTCAGGCTCGGCAAACATCATGTCCTTGTTGACCACCTCTCTCGCATTCACACAGGTGAAGAAGCAACAGGGGTTGCAGATGACTTTCTAGATAGCAGTCTCTCTAAGGTGGATACCACTCTGGAATGGTTGTATTGCATTTGCTATCCACGGGCTTGTACCCTGATAATGCGTCTCCACTGCTAAAGAGAATATTGCTTTTAAAGTCGAGGCCGTTCACTCTAATTGGGGGCCAGCTCTACAAATCCGGGCTAGATGGTGTTCTGAGACGGTGTCTCCCCTCATGAAGTTGAGAATATTCTAGAGGATGCTCACAGTGGTCCCACTGGTGGCCACTACCCTGGTCACATTACAGCCCAGAAGATTCTACAGAGTAGTCCATGGTGGCCCTACGTTTTCCGGGATGCAATTGCCTATGTGAGAGTATGTGATGTGTGTCAACGCTGTGGACCTAAACCAAGCAAGCAGTCCAACCGTCCTCTGCAAGTCTCTATGGCATGGCTGTCCTTTGAGAGATGGGGCATAGATTTTGTGGGTCCAATTGCTCCCCCGGCCCAACCAGGTGACCGGGAAGGATCTGTTGGTGGCTACAGATTATGCAACCAAGTGGGTTGAGGTACTGGCAACAGTTGATTGTACTGGCAATACTGTAGCCAAGTTTCTATATGAAAATATTTTGTGCAGGTTTGGCTGTCCCCTGGAGATCACCAGTGATAGGGGCAGTCACTTTGTTAATGAACTGATTTCAACCTTGCACGCTAGCTACAAGATTTTTCACCGTAAGTCTTGTTCCTATTACCCTAGAGCAAATGGACAGGCAGAGAGTACTAATAAGGTTCTGATAGCCCTTCTGTGGAAAGCATGTCATCTACATTCGATGTCTTGGGCTCAAGCTATCCATGACACTCTTTGGGCTTACCGCACTTCTTTCAAAGCCACAACCAACCACAAGCCTTCGGGTTGGAAGCAATAGCACCCTTTGAATTCAACTCAGGATCTCCACGGGTGGTTTGGGGTTTGCCTCTGTTTCTCGTCTCGCCCTATTGGAAGAAAGCCGCTGTTTGGCTTCTCGGGCTCTCGAAGTCGAAGAGCTTCGTTGCAAAGCATGGCATGATCGTCATCGCCAAAAGCCAAAAATTATGCAAAGCTCATTGGTACTATTGTATCAGGCTCGATATCAGAAAAAAGCAAAGAAGTTGGTCCCAACTTGGCAAGGACCATTCATAGTACAGGAAATTCTACCATAGGGGGCGGTACAGTTAATGACTCTTGAAGGTGCTTCTCTACCACTAGTAAACGGCTCTAGAATTAAATGCTATTACCCTTCACCATAATCCATGGTTCAAGTTCCTAGTACTTTCCATCCTATCAGCCCACTTCTATCATATGCCGTATCCCATTCTTTCTTTAACTTCATCTTTGGGGCACTTCTCAACAGTTTCCTGGTTTAGATCTGCCTTCTTATGATTGTCCTCTTCTTGTCTTCTTCTGTCCCCAGAATTTCTATGAATCCTGCTCTTTGTCAAATCAATGACGTGTACTCATTCAATCAGCGAGTGTACTCTTTCATAGTTACATTTTGTGTGGTTGATTGCCTTGTCTATTTGTGGAGTTACTGAGTGTTGATCTGTCCATATTTATTTGGGTATTTCTCTCTTCTCATGGAGCTTTCTCTAGGTTTTCTCATCTTAACCGCGTTGCTCCTTTCCCTCTTTGGTGTCCCTTCTAAATAGAATATGCTAGTAGCAGTTGTTGTATCACTCTGTCTTTTCCCATTCATTACACATGTGGAATTCAAGAATTCAAGAACTGTTGTACATCAGAAGGGGCTGCGTTTGAGGCGCCACATCCAGCCTTTGGGTATTATTCTGGCCTCCTGCCTGGTTATGCTTGGTTATCCCGAGAGGTGGGGACTTGGCCTATGCTTCAACTTCCGCAAAGGAGTTCTAAGTCACAGAATGTCATAATTTTGTCTCGACTAGAGCTCGCCAGAAGCTCCCTATCTCCCCTCCAATAGCCCCCTTGCCCCTACTCACAGCATCTTCCCCCGACCCTATCTAATTCCCCCTCGCCTCTACCCACCAAATCTCCGTCCCTTGCCCCTATCTAATTTTCCCTCTCCTTACCCTCAATCCCTCGCCCTATTTAATTCCCCCTCGCCCCTATCTAATTTGCCCTCGCTCTTACTACTCACAGCATCTCCCCTCTGGCCCCTATCTAATTCCCCCTCGCCCCTATCTAATTTGCCCTCGCCCTACTCACAGCATCTCCCCCCTCTCGCCCCTAACTAACCCCCTTTGCCCCTATCCAACCAATCTCCCCCTCTCGCCCCTAAGTAATCCCCCTCGCCCTTACCCAAATAATCTCCCCCTCTTGCCCTAACTAATCCCCCTCGCCCCTACCCACCCAATTTTCCCCCCTCACCCCTATCTAATTCCCCCTCGTCCCTCACCACCCCTCCCTCGCCATATCTCCCCTCCCCTCGTCCCCTCTACTCTTGCCCCTCCTCCAACCCCCTCGCCCCTACCCTCAATCCCCTCACCCCTCACCCCTCATCACCCCTCCCCTCTCCCCTCTCTAATACCGCTCGCCCCTATCCTAAGCCCCCTGGCCCTACCCTAATCCCCCTCGCCACTACCCTCATCCCCTCTCTGCTCGCCCCTACCCTAACCCCACCCCCTCGCCCCTCCCTACAGTAGCAGGCTACAATGTCACTTTCACGGGACACACAGTTAGTACAGTTGGTCTGGTTTGGTTCATATTGGATGGACTCTCTGGGCAGGGCAGGGATACGGACCCCTCCCACGTACGATGGTCTAGTCGACATCATGGCCAAGTCACCACCAGTTTGGGATAGACTTAGATGGCTGACATTTATGAGCCGTTGGTGGCTCTTTATGATTGTACATGTGAGTAGTAGCTGTTGGGTCAGGATTATCATCTTCTTCATATATGGTCTTGCGTCGTCGACTAGAGTAGTGGTCTATACACACATCATGTCTACACTATCCCTGCACATCTGAGCCTCGACACCCCCATTGTACCTGTGAGTTCTGGGCTGAAGCCGAGTGTGTTGCCACGCCAGAGTCCGTATCGGTTCTTTGAGATAGTCGAGTCATATGTTCTGGTCTGTTGCTGTGTCCCTGTGTTGATCAGCTATTATCTATTGTTTCCTTTGTTTTCATTCTTTATTGAGTGAGATCTCACGCATATTACACTGAGGAGCACCCACTGTAGAGAGCACGACACACTATCCATGCTACACATATTCACTCTCCATAGGAAGGTGGTTCATGCGAATCTCTTGGTCAAAAGTGTCACAAAGTGATGACGTGGCATGACAACCCGGACAAGTAGATGAAAATGATTTTATAAGTTGTTCCAACTTATGGGTCCTTTCTGACGGGGTCCAAGGGAGACAAGACAAAAGAAAATCGCATGCTAACGTGGCAGAGCTGTACACATTGCCCGCTAATTGCGTTGACAGCTGATGTGGCATACCGTACGGAAATTCCACGTTTTGCGCTGGCTGTGCCATGTGGCAGGCCGTATGGATTTCCACCAATTGCGCTCGCTGCTTTTTGGCAGTTTTTGGACCAGATGCTTTTGGGATTTGACTGCTTTTGGGGCATCCTTTGTAAGAATGAATAGACCCTTCAGGCCTCACTCTGCAGAGCATTTGGATGCAGAGTCTGAAAGCAAAGGTCCCTCGAAAGTTGTACTTTGCAATGATTAATGATGAAGAAATACTGAAAGGGCGCGAGACTTTGGGGCCAATACCTCTGGGCACGGAACTCCGTCAGGCGTGTCGACTCTCTCTCTCTATATTTTTATTTTTATTCACTGATTTTGAAGTTTCTGTTCTTGTGTTGCTATTGATTTCACGCTTGGAGTGTCCAAGCGTGTTACAGTGGTATCAGAGCTCAAAAAGATTCTTCTTCTATAGAGGATCTGATCCTTTTTGCAGCACAAGCAGTTTATTTGTGAAAGAAGCTTCGTGGCCCGACCTCAGACGTATTAACCACTCCCACCCTTCGTACATCACGCATTGGGCGCGCTCCCATCTTCATCGCTCTGTCTTAAGCCATAAAGAACTTCAGATTACACATGGGTTCTCGCGGAGAATCTGACATAGATAACACTTCTCGGTGAGTAGGCAGAGAAAAGTTGAAATCCGGCACGGGAACTGAAGAAAAGAATGAAGATTTGGACAAATTCTCGGCAGAAAAGTTTGCCAGAACGGAGTACAAACGTCAACTGTAGGTTGGCATATGTGTGAAAAGATCGATCAAGTACTCCAGATGTGACTGCAGGGCGCAAGTGGGTTCCTAAATCTGCCCTTCATCTGCAATAGTGCTCTCTCTATCTGTGCCGGGGAGGCTTGCTGTGTATAAATTTCCCGACTTGTTAATATTTTCTTTGTATCATGCAGTCCATCAAATAATTTTTTGCTTGAAGATTTGCAATGAATATTGTAAGGGAAGTATTCAAGTGACCTTTTAGCTGAAGATTGCATTTTATTGTCTAGAGTAAATAATCAGTCAGCAAAAAAATCTGACCAAATTGAGTCACTATACACGATCTTTGCAGCTTATGATGAGCAGGTTTCAAGAAACTGTATCTTGTTCACAAAACCTGTTATTTTTGGCTCGGAAAGTCATTGCTTTCTGGCAAAGGGATTTGTTTGGTTGTAGCAATTCTCCCAAAATTCTGAAGGCTTCAGCCAGTGCTAGTGAGGAGGGTGGATTTCTCAAGCAACCTAATTATGACCAGCACTTAAGAAGTGTTGACATTGCTGTGATAAAGGAAAAGGATCTGAAGAGGGAAACAAACTTGCTGCAAGTTTCCAGTTTCTTATGGCCTTATCTTTTAAAGGTCATGAAGGACGGATATCCCTATGCAGAAGATCCTGCTTATCTGGTATGCTTAGATGTTTCTCTCTTTCTAATTTCACCAGTACGTCTATATAATTCAAAACTAACATGCTCATCTGTGGCCACCAACTGCAGACATTATTCACACGCTTGTTCGATCTCTTTCCTTCAGTTTTCCAGAATATCCTCTTTCCTCTTGTGGAACTCGAACACTTGAAAAACTTTGTAGACAGAATTATCAGTGATACTGAGAGGGCTTGGATTTTTGATTTTGTCAGTTGGGGGGATGTGAGCATTGTGAGCATACACAGAAGATGGAAGCTTGCTGTTAGTGCAATCTTGACCTCTTTAAGTAAAGCAGACTGCATGGAGGAGTTGGAGGCATTGAAACAGGCTCATGACTGGCTGGAGACAGGTCAGTTGTATGGGAATGCAGTTGTTTTGGCCTGAAAAAACAACTTTGAAAAGAAGCTTCTTAGGTTTTCATTGTTTTTGTGTTTTTTTTTTCCCTATTTGATAGGGGCATTTGTGTGCCCGGGTGTTTGTTACTATGTGCTTCATAATTCAAGGGGCTTATGACCAGATTTGTTTTTCACAGGTGGCGCTTTGGGTGTCCAAATTAAAGAAAAATTGGAAATGCTACTCTGCGTGGCATTGTCAAGAGCAAGCAAGAATGCCAAGCGCAGTTTTCCAAAAGTGCAGCCTTCCATTGTGGAAGCTGTGTCTCACCGGGCTAAAGAGCCTAATCTATACGAGCTTGATAAAGGAGTTGCAGCGGCATCCTCCAAGTCACAGGATGTGATAGTTCTCTCCGACGATGAATCTGAGTGTTCGTACAAGGAGAGTATCGTTTGTAAACCTGCAACAAATAGACTGCTTGCAAATACCACTGCTGAGAATGACCTAAGCTTACAACTGGATAAAGCTCCAATTTCACAGCCTCGGAAGCATGTGCACCCAATTTCGTTTCAGAAGCAATTGGAAACTCTTCATGGTGGTCGCGTCAAGAAGACAACTCTTGACAATTTTTTTGGCTCATCAAGCAGAAAACCTGTTGAAACAACGCCAGCTGTGAAACTGCCAATCTCAAGTGCTATGAGTAATGCTGGTGTCCAAGAGTTTTCAAAGAAGGGTAGTTCTGTAGTGGGTAGTATTGTTGCCTTGGAAGAGAAGAGCATTGTGCCAATCAAGGGCAATGATGCATTGGATAAAAAAATTGAGGAAAAGGCTAACCAGTCTTTAATTCTTGAGAGAGTGTCAGAACAGAGACTAAAAGATAGCCTAGATTCAGTGCTCAAGGAGCTTATTCAGGATGAACCTAACAAATCAGCTGTAAACGCTAAACCTGTGCCTGCAGTTTCAAAAAAAGGAATAGGCCTTGTAACCAACCCACAGCTTAAGCGTCAACTGATACAACTACATGTGCCTAATGAGCATACAAAAGGAAACATCACAAAGGCTGGGATTGCAGCAAGGCCCCCACTTCCAAGACTGGACGAATGGTATAAGCGGATATTGAGCTTGGATTATTTTTCTGTGGTGGGCCTTAGTTCAGACGTGAATGCAGAAATCACTCAGGCAGACCCCATGCTGAAAGTCCCTTTGGTTTTTCGGTCTTCTCAGCATTACATGGATGTGTTTAGGCCTCTGGTGTTGGAAGAGTTCCGGGCTCAATTGCAGCAGTCATATGACCAGTTAAATATCTCTGATGAAACTACTACTGGCAGTTTGCGACTAATGTCTTTGGAAAAAGTAGACGATTTTGATGTTGGAAGGTTTACTGCTGAAGCAGGTGCCGATGGTCCTGCAAGAGCAAGTTTTGAGAATGATCTGTTGTTGCTTTCACGCCAGCCTTTCCAATCTTGTGAACAGGCCGTTCATATGATTGGAAAGGTATGTGGCTGACCTTTGTACAACTTCAGTGCATATTATGTCCGCTTTCGTTAAAGCTTTGAGTTGTAAAGGATACTAATTTTGTTTGGGGCACTACAACTGGTGCAATTTAAAAGCGTTGTGTCACCAGATTATCACAGGGATTATTGTTTTACAGGTTGAACGTCAGGAGCGCGACAATAAAAAGCCTTCCGTTACAATCATTTTAAAATTTTATCTCCGCTCTGGAAATAAGCGTTTGGCAAAAGCTCGCACTCTTCTTTTAGAGCGGAGCAAGTGGCATGCAACACGATTAATGAGTATTACACCACAGCTTCGGGAGTTTCAGGCACTCTCAGCTGTGGAATACCTTCCATTGCTTCCAGTCATCTTAAATGATGGCTCTAGCAAAATGGGGCCCTTGAGCATAGGAGCTGCTCACAAGCAAGCTATACAAGGACTTCCTGAAAAACTACAGCATCGGTTACGAGCAGACTTTAATGCAAGTCAAATTCATTCCATTCAGATGGCACTCAGATCAGCCGTAATAGCAAATGGTCACGAGCTGTCGCTTGTGCAGGGGCCTCCAGGTACTGTTACTGGTTTCCTGTCCTGGATAGCAAAATATTCAGTGCATGTTGGTTTCACAGTTTTCATTGCAATTTGGAATTCATGCAGCCAAGTTAAAATAATCCTGTGTACAGGGACGGGAAAGACTCGAACTATTCTTGCTATTGTTAGTGCCCTGATGGCTTCAATCAAGAACTTACACGATTTTACTGCTATTCCAAAATCTGACAATCCTATCAATGCAACTAGGGCCGTTAGCAGGAGTGTGGCCATTTCAAGGTCTTGGCAAGCTGCAGCCTTGGCGAAGCAGCAGATGCAACTGGAGGAGTCTGAAAATATGCAGAAGGATAGAGATAGGAAGACAAGGATTTTAATTTGTGCACAGTCAAACGCAGCTGTCGACGAGCTTGTGTTTCGCATGTGCAAAGATGGTCTGTATGACTCAAATGGTGACAACTTCAGGCCATTCATAGTACGAGTTGGAAATGCAAAGACCGTTCACCCCAACTGTCTACCGGTCTTTATTGATACCCTGGTCGAAAACCAGATGGAATCTGACAAAGAAAACGGAGGTGGCTCTAACATGAACAAGAGTAATACAGAGCTTATAAGAAAGAAACATCACAAGATCCTTGATGATATTCAGGAGCTTGAAACTAAGCTTTCTAAGTTGCAGAACACTGATGCACACTCAAGAAGGGTTGCTGGACAAGATTCTGTTTCAGGGGCTGATGATCCAGAAGGAGATCTCAAAATGAAGGTGAATGTGCTTTATAAACAGAGGAGGCAGACTTATGCAGAATTGGCTGCTTTGGAAGCCGGAGAAAAGCGATCTTTGGAAGAGACAAAAAGGAGGCGCTTGGAACTGAAAAGGAATATAATTCGCCGGGCTGAAGTTGTTGTGGCTACTCTTAGTGGCTGTGGCGGGGATGTTTATTCAGCTTGTATTGATAAGAGTGGTAGGAGGAGACAACTAAGAACTTTAGATGATGGATTGTTTGATGCTGTTGTGATTGATGAGGCAGCTCAGGTAATATTTTGAGCTTTTGTAGGCATTCTTGTACCAACAAGTTACTAACACTTTATTTCTGGACAAAGGCTTTGGAACCGGCGACACTCATTCCCTTGCAACTCTTGAAGACTTCTCATGCAAAATGTATAATGGTGTGTATTTAACTCAAGAGCTCTTATACCTGTGTCAAGGTTCAAGTTTCATTGTGCAATGTATTGTATCAGTTCCTTTTATAGTAGTTTATGCTTCTAGTCATAATGCACAGTGGACGATGGGAGAAGCACATGACACAGAGTGAGAAGGAAAAAATGGCATACTTATTAATTTCTTCTAGAGGCCGAAGTGAGGCTATGAGACAGATCAATATACATGGGTATGTCATGTGGCTATCCAGGATAATGACAAAATGTGCAAAACTACCAAAATAGGTTGAACTGCAATGTGATGTTGGTGCATACATATGTGTGGAGGGAGGATGACGATGGAATGGAGCTCTAGGTCGAGAAGGGGATACAATTATGATATGCATAGATCTAGCTAGCTCCACATCACTCTCATGAATACTTCTCCCGAGAAAAGCCCCAGCCATGAGATGTTCAACATCTCTAATCGCATTCTTCTCTTCAATACTCCTCCCAGACCAATGTCCGAGCCATGAGTTAATCACATAATTTCAATTATAATTTTCTCTTGAATACTCCTCCCACCGAGCCATGAGTGATCCAAAGGTTTGCCCAAAATAATCAAAACTAGCATCAAAACGAGAATTAAGCAAAGTCAATCAGCACCAAGACAAGCTCAAAATAGATAAACTCCATTCAAACAAATTCCAAACACTATTTCAAACAAAGCTCAACAATCTCATGACAAAGCAAACTAAAAAGAATTCTAGGTGGATCTCAATTAGTTGAACTCAAAAGACGATGGACTTTCCATCGTAGGCCAGAAGTATGGTCAGGTTCCTTTCGTAAGGTTGTAACCGATCAGCATATTCCATAGGCTCTTCTGTAGTAGAAACTTGCTGGAACAAACAGTATTTTTGTGGCGGTGATGTCAGTCCAATGATATAGCACACACACTGGTCCTGCAAGGGTATCAACAAGAAGAGAGTCACCTGAAGGGAGATGTCTAGGAAGTTTCCGTTGTAATTGCGTGGCAAGCATTTTCAGGCCACCCCATGCTGCTTGCACTTCAAAGAAGGATGTCATGTAACTCTGGGAAAGATATTTCTTGAAAGCTTGCCAAGTCCTTGGAGTGTGCGGCTTGGTAGCTATAGAACTCCACAATTGCATAGCACAGTCTCTGAGAAAAGAGGTTGCTTGAGAGAGCTTTGATTCTTCAATGCAGTTCCCCATGGCATAGGTGTGTCAAAGATGCAACGGATAGGGGTGAATCGGGTGGCGCTCTCGTCTGCAACCGCGAGCAAACATCCTCTTCTCGGGATCGAGCAGTCAACAGATCTCGGATCTATCGTGACATATCTTCTCGTAGTCGACCTCCTATTGCGTACTGTCCATCGAATGGGCTTAGGTGCGCACTACGAGCACTAAACCTGCATGTAGGGTGTCAGAGCAGAGGGAAACGGGAGAGGTAGCGAGAGGGAGATTGATGCCAAACACAGCAAGAGGGAGAAAAAGGCTTGTTTCAGAATACGCTTGAGAGAGGAGAGAGAAAGTGCTACACAAGCTTAGAGAGAGAAAATCGTAGAGACGTGTAGCCCAAACAATCCTCAAAGAACGATTGTGGAGTTTGAACTTCCAACTGCATAGTGAATGCCTAATGACTTGGTTGCCTTTCAATACCGCAAAATCCAGAGAGCTTGATTTATATGTGACTTAACGGGTCTCTGCATGAAAGAGTTGAGAAGTCCCACTAAAAACTGACAACAAACCGTGTGTTGAGCACCCAAATAAGAGAACCGATCAGCCTTTGATACTTTGTAGCATCTGCTACATTTGGGGGATCATACTGCGACACTTTCTAATTGGGCTCCATAGGAGATAAGATAGGTTTACGAAGAGCCTTCCACAACTTGCAAAATGTTTCATTGAAATCTGCATCCAAGAACCCTAGAGGTTCCTCCACATACACCTTCACCTCTAAGTCGTCATTGAGAAAAGTTGACGCTAAATCTATCTGATAAACGGGCCACTTGCAAAAGGAAGCAAGGGAAAAAACTGTCCGAATGGTCCCGATGCTTGCAGTCGGTGCAAAGGTCTCTTTGTAGTCCACACCATGTCTTTGAGAGAAGCCCTTGGCAACCAGTAGTGCCTTGTGCTTATGCAAAGAACCATTAGATTTGTACTTGGGTCTTGTAGACCCATTGGACACCAATCACCTTTGGCTTCGCAGGCCGCGGAACCAACTCCCGAATGTTATTCTTCTTGATGGAAACAAGCTCTTTTTGCATGGCCAACTTCCACTTTGGTTGTGAAAGTGTCTCCTCAACTTTCATAGGATCTCTGTCCTTTTATCACTATAGACATCAAATTATATTTCACTTGTAATAAAGTCGAGAATGTCGCATCGTACCGACATTACGTCAATTTGTTGAAAAATCTGAAGTAGGTGCATCTTGCAAGGTTTCCAATAGCCACTTTGGTAACTTGTTTGACTTGCTTCTCCCGGGTGGAGCAATTGGTACATCTTGCTGTACCTTTGCATTATGGTGAGAACCTGTCAAGTCAGCAGAATTGAAATGTTGAAGATCTAGGTTTGCCACTTCCACAAGTCCTTTTCTTTCTTGCGTTGCATTAGTGATTCTTTTTAACTTCAATGATGGTTTCTTTTACCTTTTCTTGAAGAGGGAATAATAGAGTGCGGTAGAGATGTGTGTAGAAATGAAATGAAATGAAATGTTATATTAACGTCTTCAAAAGGCCAAAATGACCTATGAGACCAATCAGTTACAAAATAGTGAATCTAATACCATGTCTGGGTACAAAAGAACTAGAAGTGGAACAAAATACTACTACTACTACTACAATCTAAAACTACGTGGGTGTAGCAGCTGATACAATAGGTACCCGGTAAACTGGATGTAACAGTGTGTGAAACAAAGATGGAAGAAATGGTGAGGATCCATCCTCATCTGCACTCTGGATGTCGAGAGAGTATGGCTCAAATCTTCTGTTGTAGTCTCCGTATAGAGAGAGAGAGAGAGAGAGAGAGAGAGAGAGAGAGAGAGAGAGAGAGAGAGAGAGAGAGAGAGAGAGAGAGAGAGAGAGAGAGAGAGAGAGAGAGAATGAAATGAAATGTTATATTAACGTTTTCAAAAGGCCAAAATGACCTATGAGACCAAAAAGTTACAATTGGTGAATTTGATACCATGTCTGAGTACGGAAATTACCAAGTTACAAAGTTACCAAGTTACAAAGAACTAACACTAAAACACTAAGGCACTAAGGAGAAAGGGAATAAGGGGGGGGGGAGGGGGGTTTGTGGGTTCAGATGAAATCTCTCATCGGTCGTTGTCGGATCTCATCGACTTCCTCCATGGTCAGAACTCTGGTTGGGCGTCTTGCATGTCGAGCTAGAGTGATTTGTATCTTCTGTTGCAACCTTCGTCGGTAGTGGGAGACCCCCCGAGGTCGTGGACGTCTGGATCTGCCAAGTTCAGTGGCTCTATCAAGCAGTGTACCTCTAGTATTAGTAGGCTGTAATGACTGCTCCGTTTGCTCTCCTCTGTCTGGTGTAAAGAACTCTGTGATTCGTCTCTGAGACTGTCTTTCCCCTGATGCCCTCAGCAAGCTCTCCCTAAGTCTGCGCAGCTCTAGCAGGAACAATCTGAGACACTTCTGATCCTTGTATCTCATGACTCTAGAAAAAGGTCCGAACCCTTCACTGAACAAGCAGTGGAAGCGTCCGCGTATCTCATAGTATGCCGGGCAGTGGCATGTGTAGTGCAGTTCTGTCTCTGGCTCTAAGTTACATAGGTGACATATCCTGGCTCCTGCCGGCACCCCTCGGAATCGGCCAGTCTCGATCTCGAGCTGATGTCAGGATGTGCGTGTCTGTCCAATAGCGCATCTTTCCCATGAGATAAGTGTGTATCCATGTATGGTGGCCTAGTCACAAAGCCGTCCTTCGTGAGTTGGAGAAGATGCTCTCTGTAGAAGGCCATCTTCGTGCCCAACTCCTGTGTCGGCTGTATCCATGTGCTCCTGGTATTTAGTTGAATCAGATCTTGACGTATGAGTCAGGTGATCTCTGTCCGTGTGAGAGACAAGGAGGGTGCATCCAAGGAGTATTGAAGTGGAGGTAATCTATCCATATTGAGACCATGTGACTGGAACCATGATGCCATCTGTCCATACCAACATGCTGTATCGCCTTGTAGAGCTAGTTGTCGAGATGACTCCAGGGCAAGCCGAGCGTATCTGTCTCTGGGGAGATCCCATAAACCGTGCATAAAGGAAACTGATCTCGTCAGTGCCTCCACCACGAGGGGAGGGGGGGGGGGGGGCGGCTAGCTCGGCTCGGATAATCTCATGTGGTACTGAGGCCTTAGCCCGAATCATCCGAGTGATCATAGAGGCCAGAGGCCTCTCCATACATCTCCATCCATCTGTATTACCAGATCTCCCATGGGGGTCTACTGAGGGTCCCCATACCTGAACTCCATAGAGCATAGCTGGAGTCACTAGAGTGTCAAAGAGCCATAGCTTTGTTCGCGGTTCCTGAAACTGAACCTGCGAACACATCCTCTCCAGTACTCCCAAGGCTGCATATGCTCTCGTCAGTCTAGTCTCTAATGCTCTCCTTAGTGAAAACACCGGTCCACTGAATACTACCCCAAGATAGGTATATGCATCTGTGTACTCCACAGTCTCCTGGCCATACATAAATGTGGGTGCCGACCTCCTGACCCACTGTGGTGTGGTGTTGAACACCATAACCTTGGTTTTTCCCAGATTGACCGACAATCCACCGTCACGAGCAAATGTATGCAGAGCATCCAAATGACGCTGCATCCCCTCTGGGGAGTCTGAAATCAGGACAATATCATCAGCATATAGTAACAGCAGAATCCATGTCTCTGCTAGCAGAGCCCCCTTGTCTCCCTGCCGGTCTACATAGTCTGAAAACTCATCCACATACATCCCAAAAAGAGTCGGGGAGTGGGCATCCCTGCTTTACTCCAATAGTGGAGTGGACCATGTCAGACATTCCCTCAGTGGTGCGTACCCGTCCCATCATTGTCTTGTATAGAGCCAGAATACCCCATATCAGCTCTGTAGGCACACCCATGTCCTGTAGTCTGTGTATAAGTCTGGCTCTCGGCACTGTGTCAAAAGCTTTGCGGAAATCCACAAAGCTACAATAGATTCTCTTGCCATGGTCACTACCCTCCTCAATAATAGCTCTGAGTGTCAGAATCTGGTCAAGAGTGGAGAAACCTCTCCTGAAACTTGCTTGCCTTGGTGCTCTTATTCCCTCTCGCTCTGCCCATCTACTCAGCTCCTGCTCAAGGACGGATGCATACAACCTAGCTAATGTGTGGCCAACCATGATGGTGCGATAATTCGCGGGAATCATGGGATCTCTTGACTTGAAAATAGGCACAATCGTAGACATACTCCAGGTCTCCGGGAAGCCTTCATACATGGCTCGATTAAAGATCATAGCCAGGAGCTCTGCAAGCATATCCTTGGCATGGATGAAGTGCTCTGCTACTAGACCATCATGATCATGCACTCTCCTTGTCTTCATCCTGTCAATGGCTTTCCTTACCCACTCGGCAGTAAAGAAAGAACATGTCTCTAGTGGGTCCGGCAGAGGTGGTTGCCCTGATGCTGTGTAGAGAGATGTGGCATATTCCCCCCATGTCTCAGTGGAGGTGACCGCGGGTGGTGGTGAATGCTCGTGGAATAGCCTCCATGCTTCGCCCGAGTCGTGACTTATAAATAGCTGATATAGATCCCGGTCTAGCTGAGATAGATAGGCCCTTTTCTTTCGTCGCACTAGGTGGCGAAAGATAATCCGTGACTGTCGATGTGTGGTAATACTCGTGAGCACTTCCCTCTGTAGTTTGATCCTCGTCTCCCCGAGAGAGAGACCCAATGGGGTTTCAACCAACCCTCTCAAGGGCCCCCCACACCGTTGCCGATGTGGTAATTGCTTTAGATTGCGTAAATGGAATGTACACACATGCAGTACCTTAAGTGCAAACTCTACTGACTCGAATGATGACTGTTGCCGTGGTAACTTCTCAAGATGAGGCACCTCTGGGGCGGATTTGGTGCACCTTTGGATCCTTCTCTATGTGGGATTGTGGATGGCTGGAAGATCTAGGGCTTAATTGCGCTCCCGATGTGAGAGGAATGAAGGGCTAAAAGTTGGCTGCAAAAACACAGATTTGCGGCGTAAAATGAAGTAGATCTCTCGCGTAAAGCAAGGTTGAAAACGCAGATCGCGATGATGGGCAAGAATGGAGTGGGGAAAAAATTTCTATAGAATTTGGAAGCGTTATTCTGCTCTGTGTGCTCTTGAGTGTACCGGCATGCTTTCATAAAAGCACACGCATGAAGCTCTAATACCGCTGTAATGGGCCACACCATGTGCCAACTAAAAGAACAGATTGGAACTAACTATTTAGCACATAATACTAGTGAACTGAAGAAGAGAAACAGAGAAAAATCCACATGAGACACGGAGTGGCGGAGGTTCACTCCGAAATGGCACAAGCCTCAAATACTGGCGCCCCTTTTGGTATTTTTCTATATTGCTTCAACGCATCACATCTTTTGTCGCATATTCTAGAAGATGCTCACAGTGGCCATCACCTCAGTCACATTACATCGCAAAAAGTATTACAGAGTGGGAAGTGGTGGCCTTATGTGTTTTGTGATGCGAATGCTCATGTGAGAGATGGGGATTGGACTTTGTCGGTCCCATCTCTTCATTGACACAACCTGGCAATAAAAAATTATCTTTTGGTGGCGGCATACTCAGCCACAAAGTGGCTTGAGGTAAAGGTCACCACAGTTTGCACAGCTCAAACAGTGACAAAATTCCTGTATGAGAATACCTTTTGTAGATTTGGTTGCCCACTTGAGGTCACTCATGATCGAGGCAGCCACTTTGTGAATGAGTTGATCTCTACAATGCTGTCCACCTGTAGGGTTTTTCATCTCAAGTCTTGCTCGTACTACCCAAGAGCAAATGAGGAAGCTAAAAGCACTAACAAGGTTCTCATTGCACTCCTCAATAAAGTGTGTCATGTGCACCGAACTTCATGGGCCCCTCTTGAGATACCGCACCTCTTTCAAAGCAATGATTAACCACACACCCTTCTAGCTAGTTGTCAGCCCATAAGAAATTGCATCCTTTGAGTTCAACTCAGGTCGCCGCAGGTGGGCACCCTTCTAGTCGAGGTTGGTTTATGCTAGAGGAAACAAGGCTCTTAGCTTCAAACGCTATTCGTAGAAAGCAGTTTTGTCGCAAAGCTTGGGAGGATCGTCATCTTCGAAGGCCTCAGTTTGCACAAGGCTCCCTGATGTTGCTCTATCAGACACTCTATCTAAAGAATGCTACTAAGCTCGTTAGTGTATGGCAAGGGCCGTACCTATTGCAAGAGATTTTACCACAAGACGTGGTGCCATTAACCACCCTCGACTGTCCCCTTGTGCCATTAGTCAATGGATCCAAACTAAGGTCTTATCATCAACCCACTTGGTAAAGTCTCTCTAGGCAGTGGAACTAACGTGGATTTCATTCTTTTGCATTGCAACAGTCAATCCATCCTTCTAAGTCAGTCCTATTCTCTCAGCTGTTGATCCCATTCGGTCCTACCCCTCTCTGGTTTGCTCGAGTTCCTCTTTATTTGTAGGTTTTTGAATTCCAAGTCCTTGTATTGGATATTGTTATTCCACTTACTCTTGTTGTTCATTGCAGCATGTGAATTAATGTGCGATATTTGTTTATCCGAATTTTCTAGTGCTTTCTATGCGAATGGCAACCTCATTCCAATGTTTTCTAAAAAATCCTTGCAGATTTATCTTGATGTGCATTACTCTCCTTGACTACCCCACCCCTAGATCTCTCCGTCTTTCGACCCCTCTCACCCTTACTTGCCCTCCTCCCCGATCCCTCTCGCTCTTACTTGCGCTCTAACCCGCTCGACCCCTCTAGCTCTTCCTCACCCTTGTAACTCCCTCACCCTCTCCCTCTTTTGCCCTCTCTCAACCTCCCTTGCCCCTACTCACCTCTCCCCTTGCCTCCCTTCGTCGCCACTCGCCTCTCCAGTTGGCCCCCCCTTGACTATTTGGTCTCGACCCCCTGCCATATATTAGTGTAATGGGAGGACACTACGTGCCAATAGAAAAGAACAAATTGAACAAACTTTAAGCACTTGAAAACAATTGAACTGAAAGAGATGCACAATACATGAGACACAAGAGTGGTGGAGTTCCACCCCAAGAGAGCACCGACTCCAAACGTTGGTGCCCCTTTCGATATTTCTTTATATTGCTTGAACATGTATAACTCTGTGGCTCTGCTCTGCTTCTCCACGGCGTAGAATGCCATAGAGAGATCCCATAATATGTATTTAAAGGCCATTGGCCCTTCAAAAGTAGTTTACATGAAACACATGCAGTCTAAAAGCATCTGGTCCAAAAGCAAGCGCTAGAAAGCTGCCATCGCAAAATATAGAACTCCGTACAATTGCCACGTTAGCATGTCAACGTCAAATCCGGGTGTGTGTACAACAGATTACCACGTCATAAGTTTGTACGCAAGGAATTGTGCGTGTGTGTCTTCATTACTCTGGGCCTCATCGGACAGGGGTCCCATAAGTTGGTAAATACTTCTCTCTTCTGTTGCTTCTGTTAGGGTTTAGGTCCCTCGATCGGGATCTGCATGTTGGCCAGGGCTAGGCTCGGGGAGTGCTAACCCATTAGGTCTTTAATGGTTTGACATGTAGCGGTTCTTGAAAGAAGAGTAATCGTTTGCAATTATATCTGCAAAACAACTGAAGTTAGCTCAAAAATATTTGGAGTCATTCGATTTTTCTCATTCAATATCAGAGCTCTTGATATTCCGGCCTAGCAAAATTTGCCATGAAACCCAGACCGTGTTGATCTGTAACGGGTGTCTCGATGAATAAAAATTACATACCCACGCAATCTCACCCAATTAGGAATATTTAGTGGTTGGCACATCACAATGCAACACAAGTGCTTACATATGCATGTTAAAGACATAGAAATATATAGTTGCCGATGAGCACTCCCCTCGCAAATAGCCATCCAGGTTCGGGCCATGAGCTATTCAACGATCCCCTCATCAGTCTTCTCGCAAATAACCTAAAAGGTGCGGGCCATGGGATATAGAGGCCTTTTCCAACCAGATGCTCCCCAAACCAGAGCCGGCGTCACTCGAAGGTGCTAAGAGTAACCACTGCTCAGACTATTTCAATACTCCCCTCATAAATAACCATCCAGGTCCGGGCCATGAGCTATTCAACGACCCCCTCATGAGTCCTCCCGCAAATAACCTAAAAAGGTGCGGGCCATGAGATATAGAGGCCTTTTACAACGAAACACTCACCAAACCAGAGCCCGCGTCACTCGGAGGTGCTAAGAGTAACCACTTCTCAGACTATTTCAATACTCCCCCCATAAACAACCATCCAGGTCTAGGCCATGAGTGAAAACAACACCTTTTCAATCATTCAATACTCTCCCCGCAAATAACCACAGCGATCCAAGCTTGAGTATGTGCAGGCATTATCAAGCATTAATTTTCTTTGGTAGTAAATCACAAATCATTGAAACTAGCCTCAAACCAGAATCAAGCAACTCTCAAATGGGCACCAAGACAGGTTCAAAACAAAGAACATCCATTTCAAACAAATTCCAAACAAGATTTCCAACAAATATCAAAAAGTAAGTAAATACAAAGCATTTAGAAAATTTATTTGCTTTTTTGTTCAGATTGTCGAACTTTGAGGACGATTGGCTTGTCATTCTGGATCAAAGTGATTGTACAGTTCCGGATTTGTAGTGTTGCGTGAATGGTTACTGGAAGAGCACCAATGCGAGGTACCACCTTCCGAATTTTTCCCGTGGGCCATTGGGCCTTTGTTGCCCTTTCTCCCCTCTTTCGTCATATTTTCCCCCATTTATTAGGTTGTGGATTGGACGTTTGGGTCGAGCATGCTGGCTCTTTCCCTGTATAGGGCGTCGGGGGTTTGGGGGAGGGGGGGGGGGTTTGGTATTTCCTCCAGATATTGCAGTTCAGCCCAGCAAGGGGGCCACCTCATGGAGCAGCCCCTAGGTTCCAGATCGGCCAAAGTTGACAGGCAGCCAGGAGGCTTTCTCTTGCTTTTTGGTCAGTACCATTGGTGTTTTCAGATCCGCCCTAGCGTTTTTGTTGGGCAGCAGGAGTAGTAATTGGAGACTCTCTCACGGTCTAGATTGGCTAGAGCTGACAGGAAGCAAGGAGGCTTTCTTTTGCTTTTCTTATCAGTACCATTAGTGTTTTCAGATCTGCCTGAGCGTTTTTGCTGGGCAGCAAGAGCAGTGATTGGAGTCCCTCTTACGGTGATTCATGCAGATGCTGACAATCCTGCTTGCATCTCTAACATTGCCGCGGGTCCAATGCATATATTGTTTACCATAATCTTGAATAGCACATTGCACTCGCATGACAAATCGAAAGCAAGCAACATTAAGATCAAGATGCATGTGAGCATGCGCAAGGGAGGAATAAGTCCAGAAATCATATTGCGAAAGGCCTCATGAGAAAGATAGGCATTGTTAATACGTAGCAAACGCTTCCGAGGAAGAGGTCTATCACGAGGTGATTGCCCAAAATACAAGTTCAATAAGACACGGTGATGGTCGGATACCTGTGAAGTGTAATCCAATCGCATTTTACATACAAAATCCTCATATTGCTGTATATTGAGGGCATACCATCTATCGAGTCGTGCACAATGTGAGTGATGAGCAGTATGCTGAAAAGTAAACGGTGAGACATCAGGATAAGTAGAATGCCATAACTCAAGCATTTGTGCAGAGGTACAGAGATGATCCCATGTCCGTCTCTCCACAAGTAACATATGTGAATCGCCTGTGGTGCTATCATACACGTCAAGAGCATTGTTAAAATCACCACAAAGAAGTGCATTGGAGGTCCATGAATAAGAAGAAATATCTCGCCATAGGGCAATCCTTTGCCTAGAAGGTGTATATGCATATAGACCTCCAATTTCATAAATCCGACCATTCAACAAACATTGTACAATCATCTTGGGTCATTGCTCACCAAAAGTGGTTGAAGCTCATGCCGAACCATCATCAAAACTCCAAAGTAATCATGCAAACCAGCATACGCAATCTAATAGCCCGCAAAGTAGGAACTCTGGCCAACAAATTCGTGCTGATTATGCTCTTGTAAACCAACTATATCAACCATGCATGTATTTACATAGTGTCAGGTTAGTAGTCATTTACCAAGGTTACATAACCCACACACATTATATGAGATGCATCTAATGTTGTCATGCATGAGAGATTATATGTACATATGGCGAAAGCACAAGAGGACTTATGTAGACGTGCCCATATGCACATCTTCTTCCACCACCGTTGTACAAGGGCCAATCTGTTGATTCAATCGAGAGCAGACTTCCACAAAATTCAAAGGCGAGGTAGAAGCCTCACCAAGAAGTAAGAATGCATCGCTTTTTTCCATGTGTCAATAAACGTGCGATTACATGGAAGCTGCTTGAACGAAGCATTCTTATTCACATTAACAGGTGGAACATAATAACGAGAAGAGAGCGGAGTGCGAATCTTCACCGTCTTTTTAGGCACCATCCAAGCACTAGGATCACTAGATCCCACATTTTTACCTTTCAAAGCATTGCCATTACTCGGAACTGCAGACTGTGCAAGCTTAGCTTTCCCTTTTTCCACTTGGGAGTTACATTAAGAACTGAGCCTACATGTTGCTTAACCTCACTGACAGGTTTACGTGCAGAGACAGGAGCGGGAGACGGGATTGCTGAAGGTAGGGGCTATAAAATAATTTACCACATCGGAAACAAGAATTTGCAAACTTGCCCCATTTAAGCTTGAATGGGCGTTTGTCCACCCATGGATCCCTCGAATCAACCGTGATGCCTTCTGGTGTAGGTTTGTCTGTGTCCCATAGAATGTAGAACTTGTTGGTATTTGCATCCAGTTTCGGAGAACATATGACTTTCCCAAGCTACGCAGCCAACAATGGTAGAAAAAGTCTACTATTTCCACCCACACCGGGTATTTATGACGAATAAGGCTTTGGCATGAGATGAGTCATCTGCGTGCCATAAAACAATGGAGACATTTCTAATAGTACAGTCCTGGCTTCAATATTTGCCAAGAGGACTTCGTTAAATCTAGTAGCACCAAAATAGACACCCCTTGCAACTAGGCATTTAAGAAGAAAATCGACCCGTCGTCCGACATCCTGCGCAGTAGGCATTTTCTTGAGGAAAACCACAATGATTGCAGTCAAAGCATATTGTGCGGTTGGGTCCATGAGTTCATGAACAGGAATACGTACTTCAAGAGCATGAGGCAAACTGTTCTAGGCTCTTTGAGCCTCCTCGAAGTCCTCATACAAGCAAGCTTTGATGTCCGACGTGGTCTTCGAAGCAGGTTCCTTTGCTTTCCGACGCTTAAACACACACAAGGAGTCAAACATAAATGAGCAAAACCTTGCCCAAGCAACAAACGCCTAAAGAAAACACTGCAAATAGCTGTAAATTTTGGCAACTTGAAGCTTTGTACAAAATTCACTTGGTAGGTACAATATGCCACAATAGTCTTACATTAAAGCATCAAACCTTGTCCACGCTTTCCGTACAAGTTGCACTGAAACTGCGAATTGAACTGCTGTACGTGAATTCAATAGCCCTATTTGACACTCACTACCTTACACACACACACACACACACACACACACACACACACACACACACACACACGTTTTTTTTGTGAATCTATTTGATTAATTTACTAGTGGGAAACCTCAAAGCGAGGAAAACCCACCAAAAGGGTAATGTACAAGGGGAAGAACATAGAACTACTCCGTTGTACAGAGTAGCTAGAAACATGCATAGGAAAGCCGTTGTATTTTTGTGGTGATATCACCAACTTCCAAAGCAAAACGTAACGATTGCCTGAGGGAAAGCTTGAAGAGTGTGAACGGGTCTGCATGAGTACGATGAAACATGCAAGCATTACGCTGACTCCACAGGGTCCAATAAGCCTAGTATCTAATCCACATAAAGAAGACCGCAAAACGATGTAGTGTCGACGAGAAAATGCCAAATATCCAGAACCTTTTGTGAAAAACAACCCCAAGAAAGCAGAGTCGCATACATGCCGATACATGGCGAAGGAAGTCTCTAGTAATGCAGCAATCCCACAGCAAGTGGCAAATATCCTCTTTTGCAGTGGAGCAACGGATGCAAGAGGAGGGGTGAATATGACGCGCCCTAAGAAAAGTGCCATCTGGAAGCACTCCAAGCAAACAACACCAAAGAAACAGTCGCTCTTTAAAGGAAAATGGCATTTCCACAAGGCAAAATGAAGCTTCCTCCACCAAAGATCAGATTTATGCATGTGCCAAAGGGAATTGTAATGATCAGCAAGCCATGATTGTGGTAGAAGAAGAGGATAAATTTGACCCGCAGAAATATCTCGGAAAGCCGTCTCCCGAAGATCCCAATAAGACACGCGATCACCATCAGGTGAAGGTGAAACTGGCAAAACGTCACGCAACATACTTTGAAGTTCTCTCCAAAACTGACGATAATGCATGCCCAATCCAAAGCGGCGAGCGGCGAAAAGAAACTCATAAGTATATCCAGCCTCATTGACTACATCCTCAACCACACGAATACCACGGCTAGAGAGAAAGTAAGCCTGTGATGGGAGCAGTCGACCAAAGTAAGAGAGAATGCTCGGCTCCAATGGAGACTCTCCAAACGAATCGAATCACCTTCTTGCCGAGGATTCCATGAAAGATGACTCGTAACCTCTTTCTAGGCAGACACCAAAGTGGAAGCAAGAGGGCATCTAGGAATGTACCCTTCGATCTTGCCAAAAACCACCTCCCAGATAGATGGTTGCCAATGGTCAAAAGAGGAAGAAACAGTATGCTGACCAAGGTGTGCAAACATAAGAGTCCAAGGCTGAATTTGTTGCACAAGTGTAGGCAACAACATAGCTTTCCGAGCAAGAATATGCCTGTGCAAATCCAAGATGTTAAGGCAACCCACGCGTTTAGGAGTGCAAAGCTTCTCCATAGACATCAAGCACAAGCCTTTTTTCTGAGCATGGGTCCGCCACAAATGGGACATAATGTCCGATATAAGAGAATCAAGACAACGACGAGGCCAATGCATCAATGGCAAAAAGAACTGAACATATGCCAACAGGATACTTTGAACAATTCGTAGACGAACATGTAATGGCCAAGTGGATAACTTCCAGTAGTGCAATTTGACATTCAAAGGTTGCATAACATAGATCGTGCCAATCACAAGAACGAAGAGTCAGAAGCTTCGATTTGCAAAAGTTGACTTTGAGCCCAACCGCAAAGCCAAAAAGTTCCAAGGCTCCCATAACCACTTCGACATCATCCTTGTAATTACGAGGCATAAATAAGGAATCATCTGCGTAAGCCTGGCCAACAAAGGTACGACCCGAAGGTAACCGCAAACCATGAAGAAGATCAACAGAAGTCAAGTGATCAAGGTACATCAATAACGGGTGAGTGGCTATAGCATACAACAGAGCACTAAGGGGGCAACCCTGCCTGTTCAAACAACCAAGAGGCCAAGAGTCTGTTAGTTCGCCTTCGAGGATTCCCGAAGACGTGCTACATGCATACAAGAAATAAACCACATTGGTGAATTTAGAAACAAACCCTAAGCACCTCATCGTGGCAGCAATGAAATCCCACTGTGTAGTGTCAAAGGCCTCTTCAATGTCAACTTGCATAACCAGCATGTCCTGATGAGTGTACTTAGCATACTCCATTCCAATCATAACATTAGCCAAATTGTCCATAATCTGGCGACGTGGAATGAAACCATATATAGCCTGATGAAGTCCTGCAAAAAGATGATCCTTAATGCGGTGCACCTGCATCTTAGCCAATATCTTGTAAATCACCGATCAAAGTAATCGGGCGTCAGTGAGAGAATCGGATCCCGTGAATCCACCATAATTCCATCCGGGGTTTGCTTGTCCGTATCTTAGAGAATGCAAAACCTATTGGTATTCGCATCCAATTTCAGAGGGCAAATTACCTTGCCAAGCTGAGCAGCCAGCAACGGAAGAAAATGCCTCCACGTGCGAGGGAAATCAACAATTTCCATCCACACACGACATTTGTGACGAATAAGGCTTTGATAGTCCTTCGAAAGTGCCCACGGTAGAACACGAGTCATCTGCGTGCCAAAAAAAGCGGAGACATCTCCAGCAAATGGTTTCTAGCTTCAGTGTTTACCAGTAAAACCTCATAGAAACCCCGATCACCAAAATAAGCGTCTCGGACAGCTTGGCGTTTGAGAAGGAAATTAACCCATTGTCCGACATCTTGCGCTTATGCCATGACCGCATTCATGGCGTATTGCGCTACCGGATCCATAAGGTCTTGTATTGGAATGCGCACCTCAAGGTCAGCTGCCTGACCATTCCAGGCTTTGCGGGCTTCTTCGAAGTCTTCATACAGACAACTTCTGATTTCAGAAGCACTCTCCGAAACAATATCCATGGCTTTACGACGCTTGAAAACACACTAGAACTCTGTCATACAGCAACCGGACCACGTCCGAAACCAAAGCAAAAGACTTTGTTTTGACTTCTGTTAATTTATCTATACACAGAGACTGCAGAAATATTTACGTCTGCCACAGAAGACATACATCTTGCAAGAAAAATCCTGTAAAATTGCAAATTGTATAGCCTGTAGAATTATTAACTGTCACTAACTGTACAGAGCTGGAATTTGCCTGGCGCTGAGGATTCGGCAAGTCGCACAGAGGCTGACTGGGGGCGAAGAAGCTCAGGACTGCAGGGTTTACTACGCAGGGGCAGATTCCTGTGCTGAGCGCAAATTGCTGCAGCGGGTCTCCGAGGGGCTCTGAACGAGTAGTCCACGCAGGTCTTATGAGCGCCCAGAAGCTGAGTTCACGCAGGTCACACACACATGAACACACACACACACTGACACACACCTGCTGACGCAAGTGCAGTGGGCTGCAGCAGCGCGCAAAAGAGCTCGCGTCAGAGAGCAAAAATTTGACGCGCGTAATTTTTCACGTAACTCTGGTTTTTTCCTCTCTCTGTCTGGGACCACACTCAAAAGTAGCTGCTTGGAACTGCAATGGATCTATGCGTCTTGATGTGGGTGCCTTTGAGGATAGCTTTACTGGAAGAGACATCATCTTTTACTCTGAGACACACCAGGCCCCAGGGCAATCCATGCCTCACATCAGTGGATACAGGTGGGAGACAGCCTACAGACAAGAGACACGCTCAGAGCACAGAGGGCGGGGCTCGGGGGGAGTGGCAGTGTTATTTAGAGAGGATCTGCAGCCACTGATACATATAGCCCGCAGGGACGAGCAAGCTAGATACATGTGGGTGAGATTGAAAGCAGAGACAGGTAGATACCTCTATCTAGCTATTTGCTACTTTCCCTCGAGTACATCCGTTTATGCATCACCCAGAGGACAGTCCCCTTTCTCTCTCTTGGATGATGACATATGGGAGTTCTCTAGGGACGGTGACATTATCATCCTAGGGGACTTCAATGCCAGGATTGCCCATCACCAGGTAGTGTTTTATGATACTTCAGAGGAGATGCTAAGAGCGCTAGATGTTGTAGAGATGGGCCTTTCCAAACTATCACACGATGTGGAATGTACTGGGTATGGGCGACACCTGATAGACATGGGCACTGCACATGGATTGGCCATCTTGAACGGCCTACAGAGATTTCCTGCTTCGGGAGGTTTTACATGCTTCCCACACAGACATGGAGCCAGCACAGTAGACTATGTCATGGCACAGCCGAATCTCATCTCTAGTATCCAGGATCTCACAGTTGAGCCCAGACCGATCGGGGTGGCAGTGGATCATGCTCTGGTGTCGATGACCATCTCCTTCCAGTTCAGTGTAGCACACAGGCCACGAGTAGCAGCCCCTACTCGCTACACATTCACACGGGAGACGGATTCTGTATACATGGATGGAATCTACAGACGCCTATGCACTGAGGACCCGGGGGCGACCTCTGGAAGAGCTAACTACTATACTGACACAGACATTACATGAGGCAGCAACAGAAGCATACCCACACACCCAACCTGAGCATAGCCGCCGATCAGGGAGCATGCCTTTGAACAGCTGGTACGATGAGGAGTGCCGCCAGACTAGAGCCAGACTTTAGAGGGAGGTGCTGTTGGGGGACGTCACTCACAGACAGTCACAGATTGACTTCCGACGCTTGGTGCGGCAGAAGAAGAGGGCTTTTTTGGCTCGACTCGAGCAGGATCTATATCAGCTATTCTTGAGTCAAGACTCATGTGGGGCGTGGCGGCTCTTTCATGAGCAGTCCCCCCCCCCCCCCGCTATTTCCTCCACAGAGACCTGGGGGCAATACGCATCATCTTTGTACACAGTACCTGGACAACCGGCCCTTCCCAACCCCCCCGATCCATGCCCACACGCATGTGTCTTTTTCACCGCTAAGATGGTGAAGAAAGCTATTGACAGGATGAAGACTGGGAGAGCATATGATCATGATGGCCTAGTCACTAAGCATTTCATGCATGCCAAAGACCTACTAGCAGAGCTTCTAGCAGTTATGTTTAACCGGGCCATGTGTGAGGGCCTACCAGACTCTTGGAGCCTATCTACGATCGTACCTATCTTCAAATCAGGAGACCCCATGGAGCCTGGGAATTATCGCACTATTATGATTGGGCACACACTGGCACGGTTGTATGCATCCATTCTTGAGCAACAGCTGAGTAGATGGGCAGAGAGGGAAGGGATACGTGCAACTGGGCAGGCAGGATTCAGGAGAGGCTTCTCTACCCTTGACCATATCCTAACACTCAGGGCCATCATCGAAAAAGGTAGATCTCATGGGAGACGGATCTATTGTAGCTTTGTGGACTTCCGCAAAGCTTTCGACACGGTACCCAAAGCTAGACTGATGGGCAGACTACAGGAAATGGGAGTACCCACAGAACTCATTTGGGGATCATGGCATTGTACAGATCAGTAGTAGGGCATGTACGCACCCCGGAGGGACTTTCTACACCGGTTCACTCCACTATTCGGGTGAAGCAGGGCTGCCCGCTCTCTCCTACTCTTTTCGGTATGTATGTGGATGAGGTTTCTGACTACATTGACAGCGATGGGGATAAAGGTGCTCAGTTGGCATGGACATGGATTCCACTTTTGTTATATGCTGATGACATAGTGTTGATCTCTGAATCCCCAGAAGGAATGCAACGTCAATCGGATGCTTTGCATACGTTTGCCCACAAAAGTGGTTTGTCTGTCAACTTGGGTAAAACCAAGGTTATGGTGTTTAATACCACCCCGGAATGGATTAGGAGGTCAGCACCTACATTCACATACGGCCAGGAGACTGTGGAGTACACAGACGCTTACACTTACCTTGGAGTGGTTTTTAGCGGACCTGCATTCTCACTCAGAAGAGCAGCAGAGACTAGACTTACTAGAGCCCACACAACATTGGGTAGATTGGAGAGGATGTGTTCGCAGGTTCAGTTTCAGGAGCCCCGGACGAAGCTCTGGCTCTTTGACACCTTGGTGGCTTCAGCATTGCTCTATGGGGCTGAGATATGGGGACCTTCACTGGATCACCACGGGAGGCCGGGTCGCTCAGACGGATGGGGGAACATGGAGAAACCTCTCGTCTCTATGATCTCGCGGCTCATTAGAGCCAAGGCATCAGTACCACGGGCCATTATCCGAGCAGAGCTAGCGGCCCCCCCACTAGTGGTAGAGGCGCTCACTAGATCAGTCTCCTTCATAAACCGCACATGGGAACTTCCCAGAGACAGATATGCTCGCATAGCACTTGAGTCCTCTCGACAGTTAGCCATACAAGGAGATGCAACATGCTGGTATGAGGAGATGACATCATGGTTTCAGGCGCATGGGTTCAGCATAGACAGGCTGCCACCATTCCAGTACTCATTGGATGCACCATCTCTCATTCTTACACAGTCGGAGATCACCAAGCTTATCCGCCAAGACCTGACCCAGCTAGACACTAGGAGGACATGGATACAACCAGCACAAGAACTGGGCACGAAGATGGCTTTCTACAGAGACCACCTTCTCAAGCTTACGGAAGATGGTTTTGTGACGAGACCCAGATACATGGATACCCACTTGTCTCATGGGATACGGTGTGCTATTGGCGAGTTACGCACATCGTCTCACCAGCTGCGGATTGAAACTGGGAGATACAGCGGAATACCAACAGAGGCCAGGACATGCCCCTTGTGTGACATGGAACCTGAAACAGAGCTGCATGATACATGCTGCTGCCCCGTCTACTACGAGATACGAGGCCGCTTCCATTGCTTGTTCAGAGAGGGTTTTGGACCACTCTCAAGAGTAATGGGATTCGAAGATCAAAGATGCCTGCGTTTGTTCTTGCTCGAGTTACGCAGACACAGAGAGAGCCTGATGAATGGCGAGGCTAACCAGTCTCAAAGACGGATTACAGACTTCTTCAGAGCAGACACGGGACATCCGCAAGAGCCACTCCCACAGCAGAGCTCCCCCCCGTCTCACACCAGAGGCACAGTGATTGACCGAGCGATTGAACTGGGGAAATCCAGGCGCCCACGATTGCGCAGGACTACACAACATCGACGGAGGCTACGTCAAAAGATTCAGAGCACGTTGGCCAGGCATGCACAACGCCCGGTCAGACTACTAACCATGGAGGAAATTGATGAGATTCGCCAACGACCGATGCTATATCTTTTGTGATTCGGCTATCCCAACTAGCCGCCCTTTTTTGCTTAGTTTTCTGCTTAGCTCAGATCGACCAATCTAGAATCCCATAATATATATCTTTGTTTTGTACTGTTGTTAGGTTATTTTGTTACTCTGACTTTGTATCAGGTCCACCACCTTGTAACTTTCTGGTCTCATAGGTCACTATGGCCTTTTGAAGACGTTAATATAACATTTCATTTCATTTCATTTCTCTCTCTCTCTCTCTCTCTCTCTCTCTCTCTCTCTCTCTCTCTCTTTCTCTCTCTCTCTCTCACACACACACACACACACACACACACACACACACACAACAGGATGGGGGCGAAATCTGTACGAGGCCAGAGAGGGTGCGCAGAAGTGGACAGCACGCAGGTGCTACAGTGCGTAGAGCAGGGCAGCACACAGGGGTTAGACAGCTGCAACGTGCAGAGCAAGGCAGCGTGCAGGGGTCAGACAGCGCACAGAGTGAACTCACACGCACCTCTCTCTCTCTCTCTCTCTCTCTCTCTCTCTCTCTCTCTCTCTCTCTCTCTCTACACAGCATCGACGGAGGCTACGTCAGAAGATTCGGAGCACTCTGGCCAGGCATGCACGACGCCCGGTCAGACTACTAACCATGGAGGAGATTGATGAGATCCGCCAACGACCGATGCTAGATCTCCTGTGATTCAGCTATCCCAGCAAGCCGCCCATTTTTGCTTAGTTTTCTGCTTAGTTCACATCGACCAGTCTAGGATGCCATAGTATATATCTTTGTTTTGTATTGTTGTTATTTTGTACTCTGACTTTGTATCAGATCCACCACCTTGTAACTTTCTGGTCTCAAAGGTCACTTTGGCCTTTTGAAGACGTTAATATAACATTTCATTTCTCTCTCTCTCTCTCTCTCACACACACACACACACACACTCACATCTTTTCTTTGTAGTAAAGATGCATGTTGAGCCCCACACACACACACACACACACACACACACACACACACACACACATTGAAAGCTGATAGGGACTCGTGGCTAATGGTATGTTACAATGTACATTCACTGTATGTTATTGCCAAAGAAGAGGATGGTGGGATCCGTTTCCGCGTAGATTATAAGGGTCTGAATAAGGAAATTGTTAAGAACTGGTATTTGTATACTAGGGATGCATGATCTCAGAGATAGACTTTTTGTTGCAAAGTGATCTCTGGTCAGGATACCATCTGATATGGATATACCCTGCGGATGTCCCAATAACTGCATTTGGTACACAATATGGGCATTACCACTTTTTGGTACTACTCTTGGGTAAACCAATGCTCTAGCCACTTTCCCGATGATGAACAACTTGTTTTGTCCGTAATAGGGAAAGTGGATAGTCGTTTCCTAGATGACAAACTTAGTTAAAATAAGTTGCTAGAGGAACATTTGCAGCTCCTATTACACATTTTGCATCAAGAGAAGTTGTATTTCCACAACGAGAAGAAGCTACCATCAAATTTCTTGATGTTAAAGTGTTCCATTTCTTCAAAAATGCTGCCATATTCTATGTATTAAAGGAAATCAACACTATGGCAAACTCTTCCGTAAATCTTGGCGAGTTTAGATAGTATCTTCCTACTAAAATCAAGTGCCTATATGCATAAACACTATGCAAGGGATCACGGAAAATTCATGTAGAATTTGGTAGTAGTAACGCGTAAATCTCAAAATCTGACAGCCAAAAACAATAGATAACTGAACATATCATAAACTGGGCATAGAGCAACTTCTTGGGAGGTCACCCATCTCAATATTGTTCTCAAGCATGCGTACCTAATTGCAAGGCTTCATCAGATTGGTCTAGCCATCTAGACCCGAAAATGGTAAGGTGGTAGACAATGTTGAAACTCTGTGCTTGCAAGAAATGATACCTTCTTTTGTCTGCTGAATGTTGTGGCTACGGTTTATCTTAAGTACTGTATGCTAATAACATAGGGGCTGGATTGTATTTGCTGATGCTGTGATTAAGTTGCAAACGTTTTTTGTAAAATCACTTATTTGACAGGTGGGTGATCCCAAGCAGCTCCCAGCAACCGTCATATCACAGATGGCAAGTAGATATTCTTTCGAGTGCAGTTTGTTTGAACGACTTCAGAAAGGAGGACACCCAGTTTCATTGCTTAATGTACAGGTAGCTCATGGGTGAAGCTATACTATCAATCTTTCCCATGTCTGTTTAATCTGTCTATCTGTAGTTCCTGTTGTAGCCCTTCGCTGTCCCATTCAAAACGTTGAAAGGCATTTTTTGCTTTGTTTGTACTCTGCCTGATCATGATTACATTACGATGCTGGAGCTGAAGACAAAGTTTGCTTTTTCAAAAGAAAAGTCTAATTTTGGCTTTGTCTATGTGGTGCAGTATCGCATGCATCCAGATATCTCTGAATTTCCATCAGCATTTTTTTATGAAAGTCAGCTGGAAGATGCAAGGACATTGCTGGAAGAGAGAAAAGCAGTGTTCCATGAAAACAAGTTTTCAGGGCCGTATTTTGTTTTTGATGTCGTAGAAGGCTATGAAAAGGTCAGACATCAATCTACATCGCAGTCACTAGTTAATGAGGCAGAGGCAGAGGTGGTTTTGGAAATCTTCAGAAATTTAAGAACAAGGTTTGTTCTGATTTTCTTGCTCTCCAAAAAGTCTTGAACTATACGTATCTGCTGGTTTGCTCTGAGCATTCTTAGGAAACTTCAGAAAGCAGTTTTTATTGTTTCTCTGAGAGAAGGGAGAGGGGCTGAAGGGGTCTGTGAGGCGAGGAATCCTGGTAGCAGGTGTGGTGGCGTAAATCTACACACAGGACAAATGAAATAGAACTTGTATTAATGTGTGCAAAAGCCAAAATGACCTATGGGACTATCTCGAGCACATTCCTTGTTGGGCTCATGATGCCATAGGTGATCCACACAGGACTCCATGAGTACCTGTTTATGTGCCTGGCACTCCTCAGCTTAAAGATTTTATTGGTTTCATGTACCACAATCAGATCATCTCACAACTATTATGTGCCGGCAGACTAGTGGCTTTGCTGCTATGTCTCTGGCCACCTTGGCATGAGATGCACATTGCACCCTCCCAGGCCCCCTACCCCGTAAGGTCTTGGTGATGACTGGCGGGAGGTTGTCAGCATAACCACCCAATCTCGAAAGAAACTTCTGAGGAGCAGTCACCAACATCCTCTGTGTATCTGCGTGAGATCTTGTCTGACAATCCTGTTGATCTCTGAACATGTGTGTGAGCAATGGTGCATCCAAGGAGTGTTGAAAGGGTGGGCGTTTCAGACACGGACTAAAATCTTTTGAAACCTCTGAAACCCGTTTTGAAACTTCCGATTTCTAAACTATGGTGCCATCAATGGCATCATGTATCATACTAATAGTGAAGAAGGTGGTAGCCTTGGGTCAAAACATCTGTGACAATGGTGGGTAGGCTGAGTTGGCCAATATAGAGACTTGTCGTATGTTGTCCCCATGTTAACGAAGAAGTAATGGATGCAGGTGCTTGCAGCTCTGGGAGGGTTTCCACGCCTTTGTAGAATCGTTACTCAACAATAGCTAGTACAACTCCTCTTGTAGCCAGACTAGATAAGCTTTCTTCTTTCACCTTATAAGGTGTCGAAAGGTGATATGTGACTGGTATTTTCTGGCGCTCCCTCTCCTTGTAATCTTGCTCCAGTCTCTCGACACTCATCATCATACAAGCTATTTTGAGGGATAGTTCCACTGCCAGATCTCCGTATACGATGAGCTGGGAAAGGTTGTACAGTAGGCATTGTGTGTGAGCTCTATTAAAGGTGCATGGGGATCCACCTCTGCTAGCAATCCAAAGATCTTCGACATATAGACATCATCTGTCTCCATAGAAAGCTAGTATTGAGAAAAAGAACATCTCTGCTAGCTATCCATAGGTTGTGTTGTATAACGGCCCTCTAGTATGAAAGAAAAGTATGCATAATCTGTAGCAACTCCTATATGTCTTGCTGCCACGGAGAGCTCTCAGATACGTGGTATGAGAGCAAGCAGAGTGAGTACATAATCTGTTGTGCCATGGATAATGTGTGAATTCCCTTGATAATGGCCATCCGGCTATGCTATTGAGAGATTTTTACAATATTTTGCAACACAAATTAATGTCATTTAGCTTGCTTTCATACTTTTCAAAGCAAAAACGAGCATATTTAGCTATGGAAACAACTTGTAGATGATTCCCAATGTTTCGATATGCTCCTTGAACATTCGTGCTGATTAACTCTTGGGTAGAGCTAGTGAAATCTGCATTCTTCTTATTTCTTTCATCCGGTGCTTCATTTATATATAAAAACATCTGTTGCTAAAGTAAGCAATCAGTCTTCAAAAGGTTCTCATATCAATGAAATAACCGCCAAAGTACGTCGAGAAATTGATAAAAGCATGCATAGAATTGTGTCATATCCTTTGAAGTGTATGGCTTGTGATTTGCTCCGGGTTTGGCTATGTGTTTTTCGGCGATCCATGCATGATGCCATGTCATCAGCTTGGCGACCTCTTCACTCACTCTTGTGCTCTTGCTCTTTTCTTTGTTCTTGCTCTCATCTTCTTTTAATGCAAGGTCGAATATCCACGGTTTGTGACATAAGAGGTTCCACTCAGAGTGGTGGCCATGGTTGCAGGAGATTGTGGAGTCCCTAGTTCATTAGAAGGGCTTTGATTACTCTGTTGGCCTCCACCTTGGATCTCCCACTATTCATGGGGCTACTAGGCTGGCAGCACATTTCTTTGCTATAGGCCCATGGAGTTCTCCAGCGGGGTCTCCCAGGGTTGACTAATTGTTCATTCAGTATTCTATGAGACTTTTGCCTATGTTTATTGGTGTAGAGAGGTCACTGATGATATGATACAGACTTCAGACGACACCCTTGGATGGAGTGAGCAGTCATAAATGCATTGATAGAGGCACATAACTTCATGAATTTTGAGTTCTTCTCACGTATAAATGAGTGCCAGCTTGATGATGTCTTGGGGAGACTGATTTTGCTATTTCCTGATAACCTTCTCATGGTAATCGTGGAAGATGTCTGGATTCATCCTCCAACTTTTAATTTGGATGTTCAGGAGAATTGCAAATTATTGGGGATTCAACAAAGAGACAGTCCTTATGAAGCTTGGTGATGTGGATAAGAAAAGAGAATTTCTCTCACATCAACACACCTTGAAGGGCGAGAAAATATTTTAGAGGAAGATCTCGTTTATGCTGAAGTAGCACATTGGAAAGAGTACATGATACATATTCTTGAGAGTAGAATGCCAGGAAAATGGGCTGTTTATAGAGATGGGAGAGTTTGCGGAGAGAAATGTTTAATGGACTGTATGATGGTGGGTGACCTATGGCACCATCCTAAAGATTCCAGTATGGAATTGTAATAAATTACTTGGATCAGGCGCTTTTAGGAACTTTTAGAAGACGAGATATTGTTAAACTCATGAATGTAAGACAAGGAACTTGCCCGTAGTCTCAGGGTATAGGTAGGAATCAGTGGCAAGGAAAGATGCTTATGGGAATATGAACAGAGGTCTGGAGGAGTCGCCATGCTTTACAAGGAGTTACATATTACATTCTAGTATACAAGTAGTCCAGAGGGACGAGCATGTGCGCTATATGTGGATTAGAGTTGAGACAGAGGAGTGCCACATATAGCGCCCTCTACCTTTGAATCCTTTGAATCCTGATTATACTAGCCTTGTGTGATAATGGATGCAGATATTATGGAATACTTGAGAATGTGAGATATCATGTTGGTTGGGTAATAGCATCGATATAACTTTTGATGATTCAAGTAAATGCACAAAGTATGCTAAATATCTCCTAGAGACGGAGCTACGCATGGGTTAGCCATACTCAATGGCATAGCTAAATGGGCATACATGAATATTTATATTTACCCACATCTGCATGGTGCTAATACAGTGGATCATGTACTCACTCCGCTTGCTCTCATACCACGTATCCAAGAGCTATCCATTTCAATGAGACCTATTGGAGTTGTTGCAAGTGATGCAAACTTATCGTTCATACTGAATTGTTGCTTGTTACACAGCCCATGGATAACAAGCATAGAGGTTCTTATCCTAGTTACCAGTTCTCTAGGGAGATAGATCATATGTCTTCTTTTAAGATCTTTAGATTGCTAGGAGAGGTGGATCTCCCATGCACCTTTGATGGAGCTTACACACCATCATATGGCGCTATTCATATAGCCGCAATTAAAGCCTTTCCCCACTCTTGTAGTACAACTAGACATGGTAGTGCCTTATGGCTCAGAATAGCCGGTATGCTAACAACTAGAGCCAGATCACAAAGAGGTAGCGACAAGGGACAACACATCGGCAGGCATAGATTACCTTCCAACGCCTTGTGAGATGAAAGAAGAGAGCGTATTTAGCTCGGCTTGAAGAGGAGTTGTACCAGCTATTCTACATTTAGGATACTAGAGAGGCATGCGGACTCTTTCAAGAGCAAGACCTATTACATCCACTACTTCCATGGCCACATGAAGACAATATTTGACTAGTCTCTATATAGTGCTAACTCAGCCTTCTCCTTCCATTCCGAGTGATGTTTGGAGCCTAGACTTCTAGCCTCTTCACTATCCATATGATACATGATGCCATTGATAAGACTTCATACAAGCAGATCACAAGATCATGAAGGGATAGTTATTCAGATGCATTGGTACCATTGTCGGGACACATGTTTAATAGAACCATACACAAAGACTTTCTTGAGAGCTAGAGCACTAACACTGCTGTGCTTATATTGAAGGCTTCGGATCCCACTCTCCCTGGTAATTATCGCACCATCATTATAGGCTGCACATTTGGCTAAGCTTTATGCTTCTGTGTTTGCGCATGAGTCGAGTCATTGGGTATAGAGAGGACGTCCAAGCAAGAGGACATTCTCAACTTAAGAGAGGATTCTCTATGCTTGATCTTGTACTGTCACAAATGAGCCCTAAAAATGAGGCGCACAACATAGATCAGCCCTAAGAGTGAAGCACCCTTCTTTTTATAAGCGAAGGGATTGGACAATTGAAAAGCTAAAGGTCGGACAAATGAAAAGCCAAAGGTGGGACAATTGAAAATCCAAGGAATAGGGACACTCGAAAGGCTAGGCCAATACTTATGTAACGGCCTTTTGGGGGCATTTGTCACCATTATGAGTTTTTGGGCGATCTCTCTCTTTTAGCTTTCTTGAAGAAGTTGAAGGCTTGAGCACTTGTGACGATCAAGAAGGCCTTGAGCAGTTGTGAAAACACCTTCGGGGGTGCTCCTCTTGAGGTCCGACGCTTCTAGGAAAGGGACTCCACCTGTAT